>NC_047105.1:119027170-119627170 GCF_902500255.1 Thalassophryne amazonica
ATATGTATGTGTATATGTATATATGTATGTATATATGTATGTATGTATATGTATATATATGTATGTATGTATGTATATGTATGTATATATGTATGTGTATGTATGTATATATATATATGTATGTATGTATGTATGTATATATATATATGTATGTATATATATATGTATGTCTTGTTAAAATTTCATTAAAAAATGCATTTTCAACATTAGTAACATTGTTGTCTAACTAGTCTAACTAGCAAACACGGCTCCCATGTCTGTGACGTCAACTCGGAATCCTTGGGTTGCTCCAGTTCCTCACAAGTTTCCGAGTGAAAATTCCGACCTGACTGACCGTTCAAAGAATTTTTCTCTACAATTGGAGGTTGGAATCTCCGACCACCCGAGTGTTTTGAACGCAGCATACTCCCCCTGTTCAAAAGCCACAAGGGGTCCCTGAACGTTTTGAAAATTATGAAAATGATGCAATTCGTGGCCTTCACAGGCCTGAGATCTCTCAAAACACACCTGCTGGGGATTTGGAGTGACGTGTTCTACAGCACTCTCCACTACAATCATTGAAATGTGAAAAGAAGAAACACCTTTATGGTGTTCCTGTAGGTTCCTGTAGACTTGTAGAATCAATGTTAAACTGCGTTAAAGCTGTTCTTTTGGCACAGAGTGACTCAACACTGTAGTAATCCATCTAATGTTGCTGTTACATTGAATTTGTCATTCTGCTGTTTTTGTAGTTCAGGAGGTGTGGCCTCCTTTCAGACTCGTGCCATTTTGTCAGAAGATGGAAAGCATTATCTCCTCACTGGCTCTAAGGTACAAGATCACCTGCTTGAAACTGTTCTAGACTTCAGACTTGCATAACAATAAACACATGTTCCATTTGACTTGGACTCCACTGATCCTGTTTTTTTCAATGTGTCAGATTTGGGTTTCAAATGGAGGGATGGCAGATATCATGACAGTGTTTGCCAGCACAGACGTGGTTGAAGATGGTGTCAAAAAAGATGAGGTTTCCGCTTTTATTGTGGAGAGAGGTTTTGGAGGTGTCACGAGCGGCAAACCAGAGGACAAACTGGGTGTCCGGGGCTCCAACAGTAAGTCCGTCTTTCATCCAGACAACGGGGCAAAGGCTGTCATCTAGGACGTGACATTCAGGAGTTAATAAATGGCACAGTTCAATATGCTGATGACATTTTGAAAAAGATTAACTGTACAGAATCTCCTGTTTTAAAATAGGCACCTTTGGTATGCTTTTTCTTCTGTCTGTCTGTCTGTCTGTCTGTCTGTCTGTCTATCTAAGAGAGAGATGTCATACCTTGTGGCACCTGTCCATCTCATGTTGCATCTCTTGATCCCCCCAACACCAAGATCAACTATCACAGAGAACAATTTCACTACTACTTGATTTGAAAATAAGATACATTTATTTATTTATTTATTCATATATATATATATATATATATATTATATTATATACACATACACACACACTAGGGCTGCAACAAATGATTATTTGGATCATTGATGAATCTGATGGGGTTTCGAAACGATTACTCGGATTAGCAGGGAATTTTTTAAAAATGTGCCAGTGAAACAATTTTTCTCTCCTTCCATCACTTTATTTAACAACAGAACATTATTTGAAACCTTAAAATACTTGAAAATCAACAAATCGTCAAATGTCCCTTGGCTGTTGAAATATAAAATAATAAAGAATAAAACAGTTTATAATAAAGAACAAAAATAATTATTTCAAATGACATTGCTGAGTTGCCATAAAACATTGAAACATATAAATGTTATAAAATATATGGTGAAAAAAGAGGTATTTTGTTGCTGCAAATGAGCAGTTAGCATAGCCAGTTAACCATAAAACCTAAATCAAAAACTGTAGTCTGACTCATTATATGTGCAACATTCTCTGTATAACTTATAAACTATGTGGTCATTTCACAATGACACATGTGACTCATGTCTCTTTCTCTAAAATTGTATTGTAGCATTATTAGTTATTATTACTATTATTGTTGTTGCTATTATTATTAATATATAAATAAAAATAAGTTAAAAAATATTATAATTTGTAATACATTTGACTCTTACGACAACAAACGCTGAGCCATTAATTATTATACAGAAAACAAATGCACAAACATGCTGAAATGCCAACAGCTTAATGCTAACTTTAACACTGAAAATGCCATAGACATGCTAACGCGTTAGCATCGGCGTTAGCATAAAATACATCTATCAACTGTTTCAGAAGACCATAACAGGTCAGTTTAACATAAAAAAGGTAAATATTCCTCACAGACATATGCTCTTTAGGGTTTTAGTGGGGGAAAAATTAACATAAAGCGAAATAAAACAAATAAAACCATTGAAGCAGCAGCTCGAAGCACTCCTTCATTGGTTCAAGATTCAAAGCAAAGATCGGTTGATTATATGGAAGAAACAAAACATTAGTTGCTAAATAACTTTGTTTTACTGCTAATCGATGACTAAATTAGTTGACAACTATTTTAATAATCAATTTTAATCGATTAACTCGATTAGTTGTTTCAGCTCTAATATACACCCAACCAGTCATCAGATACCCAGCTGGGAGAGTAAGTTTGCCACAGGAAGAGACAGATGCCACTGATGTCAAGACACAAAAACTCCTCACAATGCACAGAGGTTTCCACCCAAAGTCTTAGAGCAACGCAAGGAGGAAGAAGGAGGATTAGTGAGTACCAGAGCCACAATCCAGGATTAGACAAGGAGCATCCACAAATACATCAGAAAGATGGTCCCCCCGAGATCAGCTGCTACAAGAATGTCTCAGGCAGCTGACGACAGACGTGATAAAGTAAGGAGGAGAAGATGCCATGGAAGACCAAGTCCGTCCATGGAATGTGTACCATTGACAGATAGAGGAAGTGGTGACATCAAGAAGACCTACCAGTGGCTAGAAAAGGCCAGCCTAAAGGACAGCACAGAAGCTCTGATCATGGCAGTACAATAACAGTCCCTAAGCACTACATCCATAGAGGTGGGAGTCTACCACAGCCGACAAGACCCAAGTTGCAGGTTGTGCAAATGTGCCCCAGAGACAGACCAGCACACAGTAGCAGGATGCAAGCTGGGACAGTGCCACATACGGATTAGAAGTCCCCATGTCTCGATGGGAGATGCCACCAAAGCTGGTTAAGAACGCCAGGGCTGAGGTCCTGTGGGACTTCAAATTCCAGACAGACAAGCAGCTGCTGGCCAACCAACCAGATGTAGTGTTGGTTGACAAGGGAAAGAAGACCACATTGTGGCAATCCCAGCTGACAGCAATAACAGCAAGAAGGAGCATGAAAAAAAGAAGTACAAAGGGCTGAAGGAGCAACTGGAGCAGATGTGGAAGGTAACGTCCAAAGTGGTCCCAGTGGTAATAGGAACACTAAGAGCTGTAACCCCCAAATTGGAACAGTGGCTTCAGTACATTCCAGGCACACTAAGCCGTGGCAGCAAGTTACCTTAGTAGTTAGCACTGTTGCCTCGCCGCAAGAAGCTCAAGGGATCGATTCCCACCTGTGGCCTTTCTGTGTGGTGTTTGCATGTTCTCCCTGTGTGTGTGTGTGTGTGTGTGTGTGTGTGTGTGTGTGTGTGTGTGTGTGTGTGTGTGTGTGTGTGTGTGTGTGTGTGTGTGTGTGTGTGTGTGTGTGTGAGAGAGTTTCCTCCCACATTTAAAGACATGCAGGTTAAGTGAATTGGAACTGTCCAGGTCTCCCTTGAAAAAGAGATCTTGATCTCAGTGGGACTAACCTGGTTAAATAAAGGTTAAATTAAAATTAACATGAGGTCTCTGTCCCGAAGAGTGTAGTCCTAGACACATCTAAGATACTGTGCCAAACCCTCAAACTTCCAGGCCTGTGGTAGAGGACCCAAGCTTAAAGAGAGGGAGATTACTATTTTTTTTATTATTTTTATATGTAATATATCTTCCATATAATCTATTGCCACAAAATGGTAACGTCTGCATGCCTGACAAGCTGCTCCTGTGCACTGAATGAAGGATTGTTAGTCACAATTCAGAGCAGATGGTGGCAGTAACGCATGAAGGCACAACTCTCTGTTAGCTACTCTCTGCTCAGTATTCTTACTCGTTTTAATATAAATATTATAACGCACTTCTCGAGTAATACCAGCAGAAACGGGCATCATTTTAAGCAGATGAATATGGAAATGTTAGTCTGCATAAGATTAAACAAGAAAGCAAAAGATCAGAATGAGAATCTCATCACTGGCATGCATGACAAAAGGATGGGCTTTTATTTATTTCTATTTTTCCAGCTTGTGAAGTGTCTTTTGACAATGTCCCAGTGCCAGTGGAGAACGTTCTAGGAGAAGTAGGAGATGGACTAAAGGTAATCCTTGTCCCGTGTTGCTGCACATGACTTTCTGCGGATGGTTCAAATGGTTTTTACACAGAACTGTCACAGTAACAGCTCTTCTGTTTTTGAGCAGATTGCTATTAGCGTTCTCAACTCAGCGAGGTTCTGTATGGGCAGTGCAACAGCTGGAATGATTAAAAAACTGATAGGTAAAAACCCAGCACAATAATCTGAGATAACTTAATATGAGTTTGTATCTGTAGTTGGATCCACTTTTCTCTGTTTGATGATTTGTGTGGCTCTACAGAAATGACAGCAGAATACGTTAATACCAGGAAGCAATTGGGTAAAAGTCTGAGTGAGTTCGGTATGATTCAGGTACTGTCAACTCTCCTTCAGTGGAATATCTTGGGGGAAAAACTTTACAAATTGTCTGGGGGTCAGAAATGGTGAAAGTCCTGCACTGTGTTGCAGGAGAAGTTTGCACTGATGGCCCTCAATGTCTTTGTGATGGAGAGCATGGTGTACCTGACTGCTGGAATGATGGACAGACCCGGGCTCCAGGACTGCTCTCTGGAGGCTGCCATGGTTAAGGTAGGCAAACTACAAGCTCACACCAAAGTTGTATTGAGATCTGAGTAAAGCAGTGCCATCACATGACGTGTTGTTTTTCTCTTCACGGCCGTCCGTGCAGGTTTTCAGCTCTGAGGCAGGCTGGAATTGTGTCAGTGAAACTCTTCAAGTCCTCGGTGGTGTGAGTTATACCAAGAACTACCCATATGAGCGCTACATCAGGGACTGTCGCATCCTGCCCATTTTTGAGGTGCTTTCATAATTATTTAAAGATCCATGCCTTCAGAAATGTACATTATCTCCTGGGATATTTCACTTGATTCAGTTTGTCAGTGTAGCATTTTCCACAATCGTCTATGGTCAAAGTTTATTTGCTCCATCAGAAATTGAATGAGCGATTCACAGGGGCAGTGGGTGTGTCTCGAGGACTGGTTCATTGGCTTCTGTGTTTTTCAGTGATGGAGCATCAGAAGAGGGCATTTAGACCCTTGGAAAAGACTACTTCTATGCCCTTTAAAGCCCAGTGATTGAACAGTTGATAGGTAGAAAGATTGATGACTTGAGCCTCTCCAGTTTAACATGGTAACTCAAAAACAACAAGTAGAAAAATAAACTATATTGGCGAGCAGCAATCATCAGGTCCAAGCAGCGTGTGAACACTTGGACCCATTGTTGCACAGCCCATAAATTATGGTACTTGGGACTGTAAATCATAGTGGCAACAGCAGGTCCCAGCATGAGGACCATAAAGAATGGAGACTTTCCAACTGAACCCTGAACCACCAGATAAATTACTTACTCTGAGGGTATTGATGAGGTGAGGAATTCCTGTAAGAATGCTGATTCTTGGTCACAAATGGTCATGGTTTACATTGTGAGATTCACTTTAATCCAGTGGATATGTCATTTGAATGTGAGATGTACAGTTTGGGAGCTACAGGCCAAAAATAAAATTTGACTATTATAGCTCCCACTTTAGACAAAATTTCACAAAACTGTGTAAATCCAGAGAATGTCATATTGATTGTGTGGTTTTGTTCAGTTTGGAACAACATCACAAAATATTGACCACAGAAACATAATGGGTCAGAATTTCACAACTGATTGACACATATCTTTGAACAACAAAACAGATTAATTAAGGTCTGCTCCTTTTTCTACCCCTGACCACGGCAGTGTCTTTACATCTGGAGATGGTCTCCAGGTGCCAGACTGTAACTGCTCACCGCTCCCAGTGGTTGGATTGCATCTAACTGAAATTAGGATTGTTTAAATGCAAAGGACAAACTTCATTGTACTTATTCATGCAATGACAAAGGCCCTCCTCCTTCTTCTAAATGGTTTGAAATGTAAAAAATCTCTGCAAAATGTTTTGTCAGCATAGATGGTAAATGGTGTAAATTCAAACCCAGATTTACACGTCGGCAGACCTACTGAGCTACTTGTACTACAAAATAGTTATTGAGAGACAGATTTATTTCAGACTTTATTTACTATATCAGAATTTCAGTCATGAAATTCACATATATTCCAGTCCATAAGTATTTGGATAGTATCATAATTTTTGGGATAGTGTGACCGAGTCTGGTCTGCTTGAGGTTTCTTCCTGTAATCAAAAACGTCAGTGAGTTTTTCCTTTCTGCTGTTACCAGTGTGCTGGCTCAGGGGGTTGGTAAGGTTATACTTACTCATGTAAGACACCTGAGGTGATTATGTTGTCATTTGGCACTGTATAAATTGACTTGAATTTGTGATTTTTTTTTTTTTTTTGTAGCATAAGCTTTCAGGGTTAATTCAAAGGATTTAAGAAAAAAGTCATTATAATTAAGCAATTACAACTTTTTGTACAGATTCCCTCCTTTTTCAGAGGCCATAAGAAGTCAAAGTAACATAATTGTAAATATTAAATCATTGTTTTTCCAGCCAGTTTTTAAAAGACAAATCCGGGGATGGATACATGAACTTTTCCAGCCAGTTTTTAGAAGACAAATCCGGGGATGGATACATGAACATTTCTAAGTCCCTGAATATGTCTGACTTAATTTACATCATTTATTAATACAAACAGTATGGTACTGTTTGGTAAACCTGTCTGGCCGGAAGGAGACAAATGAGGAAAGCCACCAAGGCACCCATGGCAATTCTGAAAGAGTTATGGGGTTCTGTGGATGTGGTTGAATAAACTCTGCATCATGCAACTTTGAGTTGTTGCAACACTGGGTTCAATAAAAATAGCAAACAAAGAAAAGGATTGTGGACATCCATCTGCCTATTTGAACCTTGATGATGTCAGTTCATTTTTATAAACCTGCCCAAAGGTGAGGAGTATGACTTTGATCCAATCTATAGTGAACAGCAAAAGAAACACAAGTATGTTTTAATATTGTTAAATATTAAAATCTTAAAACCTTAAAAATATTAAAACCTTCTGTCAGATTTTGTACAGGATGTTACATGCAATAGTAAATAAAGGTGTGTTTGAGTTTATTGCTAAAGAGAAAGGTAACGTTCTGGATCAGATCCCAGTCAGTAGCGCGTGTGACCACCATGTGCTACAATTAACACAGCTAATCTTCTGCACATGGAACCCACTAAATGGTGAATTTCTTGTTGAGGAATGTCCTGCCACTCTTCCCTCAAGGCATTCTAGAGTTGAACAGTGTTCAGTATCAGGATACAAATGCAAACATGACGATCCAGAATAATAAAGTGTTCTACGGGTTTGTGGCAAGTCCTCCATGTGTCACGGCTCGTCCTTCTTAACTGGATGATAGTTGACTCATGAACATTTAAGCTTTTGGCTATGTTCCGTGCTGTCAAATCAACATCCAACATGTCAGTATCGTGTTCACGAAGAGTTTCGGTGAGGCGTGGCATGGCAAAAAGGCAGCAAATTTCAACTTTTATCATTTGCTTTTTTAGGCCCCTCATACCCCAACAAAAAATCACCACTCCTTCTTGCAGACAGCGAGTCATTGCCCCAAACATGCCACACCTCCATAATTATGTCCAGGTGCTCGCCAGTGTCCGTGGACATGTTTTTGAGTTTTAAGTCACGGAACAGGCATTTGTACACACTTTATAATCTGCATCTCCGTGGTAGACTCAAAACGGCAATTACACTCCTCCCGACTGTTTGTAGCCTTGCTGATGGATTTTATATTAGTCAGCGAGACGATACCTAGATGGCAAAATGGGATCTTACCGCTTTTTCAGTTTCTAAAAATAGCGTTGGTGGCATTTCTAGGGAGTCATTTCTATGTGTGGAGTCCCATTCTGTTCTGATGCAACCATCAAAATCGGCATCTTCAAGAAAGGCTGTACTGATTATTTGAGCTGTGCAAATTTTTCCAAGATAGCAGACAGTGGTCACTTTTCAGACGTTCCTACAAGAGGTCCTAAAAATTCCCCTCACTAAGACTGTGGTTGCACTAGAATCAACATTGGGTCAGCTTTTCCCTGACAGACACCTGTTTAAAAAACTCCAACTGACACTCCTTTTGATCATTGAAGTGGGTAGGAGCAATGGTTGGGGAAGAGTGGCCAAGGAGGGAAGCTTTGTTTTGGTCCTGAAAAACCATAGCTAGTGAGTCATGTAGTGACAGAAAAATCAGTTATCGTTACCTGTAATGATTGATGTAAATGACATGAGACATACCTAAATTTTCTTAAAATTTCATTGTACCTCACCGTGCAGTATCAAAGACTGATTCTGATACTCTGTGACTTTGAAATATTTCTTTGTCAGCCTCCTGCCATGTCTAAATAAAACTCTCTGTAAAAGCAATTATTTGTGTTAAAAGTAATGCACAGATTGTTTGTCCCATTACTTGTGGCCTCTGAAAATTTGGAGTCTTGACTGTACATTTTGTTAGTATTTGTGGTCTTGCCATTTTCTTAAATTATAATCTTTCTGCAAATGCAGCCCATTACTCCTGACACAGAACTAATGTCAGTCTGTCTCATATCTTGTAGACATCTTGCTTGGAGTGTATTGTTGGTTTTATTATTATTGTTGTTTCTGTGAAGGCTCTCAGTTGTCCAGGTGGTTTTCATAGTAGAGAAGCTTGAATCTTCGACTGGACTGGGTTGCTTGACGCGAGAATGTTTTCGCTTCTAATCGCAGAAGCTTCCTCAGCTAAATTTCTTGCTCTGGTAGTCTGACTTCGGTCTTGACTCTTGTAGAGAAGAATAACAGAAACCAGCAAAAGCTGGAGTTTTAAACCTAACCAGACCCCTCATACTGAGAGGCAGACTGCTATTGGCAGTGACTAACAATTGCTCTAATTGGCACCTATTGTGCTCTAGTTAGCATCCTCCTAATGACAGGGTAGCTGTCCCTCCTAATGATGGGACTGACGCCTCTCCTGACGCCTCTCCGACGTGAATGACTCATTACCATGAACAAAAGACTGAAGCTGCTTTGACCTGAGTACCCCATTGTAAACAGGGGACAAAGCCTGTCTCAGACCCCCTCCCCGGTTAAGGCTGGGTTTCAACTGTTTCACATACAATGCTTCCTTCACCCCCCTCTCAAACCATTTCTTTTCTCTGGCTAATATTTTAACTTCCTTGTCCTCAAACGTGTGGTTAGTGTCTTCAAGGTGGAGATGAACTACAGACTGAGGTCTACCGGTGCTCTCTCTGCAGTGCTAGTTTGTTTTTTTTTCAAGGCTGCTTAGTCTCACCTATGTAGTGTTTGTTACAGTTTTCCTGACATATGACAGAATACACTACATTGCTCTGTTTGTAACTAAGGATCCTGTCCTTTGGGTGAACTAATTTCTGTCTCAAGGTGTTAACAGGTTTAAAGTAAACTGGGATTTTGTGCTGTCTGAAGATCCTCTGTAGTTTTCCCCTACTCCTGCTAAATAAGGGAGAGACACTCCTCCAGCTTTTGCTGGCTTCTGTTATTCTTCTCAACAAGAGTCAAGACAGAAGTCAGACTACCAGAGCAAGAATTTTAGCTGAGGAAGCTTCTGCGATCAGAAGCGAAATGTCTTCACGTCAAGCAACCCAGTCTAGTCGAAGATTCAGTCTTCTCTACTATAGTTGTTGTTGTTATTATCAGTCTTAGAGTGTGGGCTAGCAGGGGTGGTAGCCAAGCATTTAACAGTGCTTGTTTACAGTGCAGAAGGTTCCCAGTCTTGACCACCCATGCTCATTCTCCATGTAACATGGAGTTACATCAGGAAGGGCATGCAGTGTAAAACTTGTCCAAACCCTAACCCTTGATCCACATGCAGATCCATCTGCTGTGGCGACCCCAAGTGGCTATTCAGTTCAGGCCTTTGAGATGGCACTCTGAAGATGTTCACTTTGTGGACAACTTTGGATATACTTTCAAGATTACTGTTCTGCTAGAAGACAGAGTTACTACCACGCTTTATCTTTCTGACTGTAGTCTTCAGGTGTTGCTTGTGAATTTCCAGATACTGCTCCTTCTACATCAATCCATCAATTTTCTGAACCCACTTATTCTAGTTAAGCGTCATAGGGGCTGCAGCCTATGTGATGCTGATTGTGTTGTCTTTTCTTGTTATTTACAGGGGCCCAATGAACCCCTAAAAATGTCCATTGCTGTAACAGGGATGCAACATACTGGCAACATTATGACAGAAAAAATAAGGTAAGAGCACAAAGTGTGTTTGGAGTTGGATCATATATTCTTGTAATAGGAATCAATAATCTTTGATAATGTGTTCGGTGCAGTTTGTGTTTTGAAGGCTATTTTACAGTTAAGTATTGTGTTCTTCAGATCTTACTACACTTATTACATTTGATATAACCGTGGTATCCATATTGATTAGCTGTTTTGAAATCACTGGTGTTATTTGTCTATTAATTACAATACAGATGTTTGTACAGTTGTACAGTTTTTTACAAAAACTTTATGTAACTGTTTAGAAAGAGTTTTTTGGTCAGTCGTCAGACTTAGCATTTTTTTTTTCCTGTGATCTGTTTCCAGGAAGATGATTAAAGGGAATCTGAGTCTTGTCCTGAGCACTGTGGGCAAAAAACTGAGGATATCTCTCGGAGGTAAAGTTGACCTTGGCCTCACTGGAAAAAACGGCGCGGTGCATCCCAGTTTAACAGTAAGAACTTCATCGTACTCAGCTGAAGTACCAGCAATCTTATCCAGGAAAATTTGTTCTGGAGCAGTAAAATATGCGATGTCACCTGACACCTCTGACAACTTTCAGTTAGGAAAAAAAATTATTTGAGAAACTTTGAATGTGTAAAGACCATCAATATTTTGCAAGAAACCAGATGGTTTAAGTGTTTAACTGAGGTGGTCGGTGTGTATGTTGGTGTTGGAGTTGGTGTTGGGGGGGTGTCACGTGCATTTAACAGAAAAATGCCCGTTTACATCAAGCATGCTGTGTAAGATTTTGGCAAAACAGCAATATCTGGTAGGAAATTCACATTTACGACACCTGATTTATATTTTTCAGGACATTATAAATCACTGCATACACCATATTTGCCAGACTATCAAGTACTTTAGTAATTTTCTTTATAATAATTTTCTAGTTTTTGAAGTCCTGCCACTTATACACCAGTGTGATTTTATATATACCCAAAAAAGTGTTTATTAATAACAATAATAACAGCAACTATTTATATAAAACTTCCCCAGGAATCACCACATACTCCAATAATAAAAGAATACTAATAATGAAAGTAAAATGCACAAAATCTCAAATTAGAGATCTGATTTAAAAAAAATGATAAAATTGGCTGACAGTTTTCTTGTAGTTTCCAAGCTGTTGGCCAACAGTCATGAGTTCTTCTGTCCAAACTGTGTCAAATAGCATCCAGTGTGTTGTGCAATCCATGATTGTCAGTTTTTTTGGAATTTAAGAATCCTTATGTTATGAAACACTATTGTGGTGTGACATACTGGTCTTTTTTTTTCCCTCATCAAAATGCATTTTCTGACTAATGCAACTCAAGATTGGCATAAACTGAACCTGAAATGCAGACAATGAACACGCAGAATCTAAAGTAATAAGTGAGTTTATTTTACCAGAAGAGGTTTGAGGCCAAAAACATCCAGGAACAGTCCAAACCTCAAGTGTACAGGTGAGTCAGCAGAACAAACAGTAGCAGGAACAGAACCAACCAGAATAATCCCACAACTCAAAAAAAAAAAAAAAAATGACAAACTTAAAAAGTGACATGTAATGAAGAGATGAACGACAGGTGTGGCGATTGTGATGTTAAATAGCGCTGGGGAACACAGAGTGACAGGGGCACGCATGCATGCGCACACACGAAACCTCAAACTACAAGGAACTCAGGGTGACTGTATCTTAAATCATAGTAAATAAGATACTCAAAGACCAGTGCATGAAACTAAAGGAGAACTCAACCAAAGGTCAGTGCCAGAAAACTAAACCAGAACTCAAAAAAGTGCAAAAGTATAAATAAAGGTAAAGCACACCAAAAAGCAACAACATTCAGCAAACAGGACACAAGCCAGGAACAAGGGGGGAACACAACACTTATACTCCAGAGTTGTGTGCACCTGAACGCTGCACAAAACTGCATTTTCAGATCACTTTAACCCAAGTTTAAGTCAGCGCATCACCAATTTATATTTAATCTAATGCCTGATGATGCATAATAGCGCTTAGCAATGTTGCGGCTGCCTGGCAACAGCTCACGGACTGTGTCCGCCATCTAGTGGATTAAATAGATATCGATGAGCCCACCCCCTTACCGGGTGTCCTGAACCACAAATTCAAAGCATTTATCAAGAAATATTTTAGATTTCATGTTTTAATGATTATTCCTTGTAAAATCTCAAGAGAATCTGAGTTATGACAGTTGGTGGAAATTAGACAAAATGACCCATTGAGCGATTTCTCATCATCAAAAAGAAAACATACACATCGCTATCAGACTATTGATAACCTGGATGGCAGGGAAAGAAACTTATTGCAGGAAACACACTGGTGTATAAGTGATCACCTTCTGGTAACATGAACCTCATGTGATGTTCCAACCAGTTGTCTTGAGGTTTGGTAATATTTTGTTCTTGCTCTGTCTCCTTGACACATTTATTTGAGGTGTATCACCTGTGGTCTGTTTCCAGGAAAGTGCAAAGAAATTTGAACAGAATGTCCACTTGTTTGGATTAACTGTGGAAGGTCTTCTGCGCACGTATGGACAGGTAAAGAAAGTTTGATTTATTTTACAGTGTGTGTGAAATGATTTCCGAAACTAAAGTAAATACTTTTGGCTTCTCCCTTTGTCACTCTGGGTCACCACAGTAGATTTTATATGGATCTATCTGTTGATTTGGCACAATTTCTTTTACACCAGATGCCCTTCCTGATTCAACTCCACATGACATGAAGAATGGCTATGAGTGGTTTTGAACCAGGAATCATCTACTCTAGAAACAAGCGCACTAAAAGCTTGGTCACCATTATAGCAACCATGTTTGCCAAACCTAAACAAATGGCTTCCTCATTAGTCATAAATGGCCAAAAGCTACATTTGTGTCTTGTCATAGCACAGTCTATACAGACTCGAGTCAAGTCAAGTCAGGTAATAATTGCACAATGACACATTTGTGTAATTTTGTCTGTGTCACCACAGTGGAGCTGGAATGAAACAATCAAGATGTACTTGCAGTGCAGACTTTCATCTTAAAAAAAAAAAAGACATCTGAGACAGCTCACTTTCTGTTCAGATGCGGAAAGGATGGAAGACTCAAGTCAATCCAGAGAGACAGGCTTTGCATCTTGGTCTGCAAGTCCAAGAACACTGCACGAATAATTGAAGCGAGTGAAATACCAAACTGGAGTATTGAAACATGCCCATATTCCACAACCAGATTACCTGACCCTGTTCAGGGGCATGGATGGGTAACTGAAAATGGACAGGAAGGATGGAGCCTTTAGATATCTTTGATACAGTGGATCTGTAAAACTCTGAAGACGAGAGTCTTAGATAAGTCAGATAACAGAGAATGTGACAGTAATGTCAAGACAAAATGCATTTGTCCTAAAAGGCATAATGTGAGGTGGTTAATGAAGCTATCAGTGGTGGTGATTACATTATAGGAATAAAGCGTTATTGTGGCCTCCAAAACGTCATTCTCAATACATCACAATAAGGACCAGTGGTGAAAAACAATTTAGATTAGATTACATAGAACTTTATTTATCCCCTGGGAAGACTCTCTCAGGGTAATTGAGGTTCCAGCAGCATTGTATACCAGCACACAGGGTAAGAAGCACACAGAGCATCACAAGTGAAAGTTAAAAAAAAAAAAAGTCTGCAAATACACAATATAAATACCAGAATTTGAGACCATTTTGGCATATATGCATCCAACTAGAATACTTCTAGCATCCATGCATTACCTTTTACGTCAAAATTATTGTTGGTCAGTACTTTAAAAGGTGTGTAATTTCTATGAGTTTTTTTTTTTTTTCCAGTGGTGTGGACGCAGAAAGCCTTTCATATGGAAGATCGTAAATTTTCACTTTCGTCCCATTGCCGTGATCTTTTGACCTCTGGTTACATAATAAAACAAATAAGGTTACCTCACATTAGATTTATTCTGTGTGTAAGGGAGCCTTTTTAATCAGGCCTCATTTGCTATTATATACAGTTGTACCCCTGATAATTTTCATGATTTTCCTTTATAAATCATTGGTTGTCTGAATCAGAAATTTCAGTTAAATATATCACATAGCAGATGAACACACTGATATTTGAGAAGTGATATGAAGTTTCTAGTATTTACAGAAAGTGTGTAATAATTATTTAAACAAAATTAGGCAGGTGCATAAATTTGGGCACCCTTGTCATTTTATTGATTTTAATACATTTAGCACTAATTACTGGAACACAAAATTGGTTTAGTAAGCTCATTGACCCTTGACCTCCTTACACAGGTGAATCCATTCATGAGAAAGGGTATTTAAGGTGGCCATTTGCAAATGTTTCCCCTTTTTTGTATCTCTTCTAATGAGTGGCACCATGGGAGCCTCTACACAACTTTCAAATGACCTGAAAACAAAGAATTTTCAACATCATGGTTTAGGGTAAGGATACAAAAAGCTATCTCAGAGATTTCAGCTGTCAGTTTCCACTGTGAGGAACAAAGTGAGGAAATGGAAGACCACAGGCACAGTACTAGTTAAGTCCTGAAGTGGCAGGCCAAGAAAAATCTCAGATAAGCTGAAGCGAAGGATGGTGAGAACAGTCATAGTCAACCCACATCTGCTCCAAAGACCAGCATGATCTTGCTGCAGACAGTGTCTCTGTGCATTGTTCAACTATACAGCACACGTTGCACTAAGAGATGCTGTATAATGCTGTAATGCAGAGGAAGCCTTTTCTGCATACATGCCACAAACAGAGTCACTTGTGGTATGCTAAAGCATGTTTGGACAAGCCAGTGTCATTTTGGAATAAGGTGCTATGGACTGATGAAACTAAAATTAAGTTATTTGAACTTAACAAGGGGCAGTATGCATGGCTGAAAAAGAACACAGCATTCCAATAAAAACACTTGCTACCTACAGTAAAATTTGGAGGTGGTTCCATCATGCTGTTAGGCTGTGTGGCCAGTGCAGGTACTGGGAATCTTGTTAAAGTTGAGGGTCACATGGATTCCAGTCAGTATCAGCATATTCTTGAGAACAATGTTCATGAATCAGTGACAAGTTGAAGTTGCACCAGGGCTGGATCTTTCAGGAAGACAACAACCCTAAACACTGCTCAAAATCTACTAAGGCATTCATGCAGAGGAACAAGTACAATATTCTGGAATGGCCATCTCACTCCCCAGACCTGAATATTACTGAAAACCTGTGGTGTGATTCTAAGCGGACTGTCCATGCGCGGAAACCATGACTGAACTGGAGATGTTTTGTAAAGACGAATGGTCCAAAATACCTTCAGTCAGCATCCAGACTCTCATTGGAAGTTATAGGAAGGATTTAGAGGCTGTTATTTCTGCAAAAGGAGGATCTACTAAATATTGATGTATTTTTTTCTGTTGGGGTGCCCATATTTATGCACCTTTCTAATTTTGTTTAAAGAATTATTGCACACTTTCTGTAAATCCTATAAACTTAATTTCACTTCTCAAATATCACTGTCTGCTATATGATATATTTAACTGAGATTGCTGATCCAAACAACCAATGATTTATAAAGGAAAATCATGGAAATCATCAGGGGTGCACAAACTTTTGCATACAACTGTAACACCTGAATAGATCCTTCCATATGATCTGTACCATTGCACCTGCAACCACCATGCACGCGTACCACGCGCAGACACACACACACACACAAAAAGCGGCTATAGCGCTTAGCACCTTATTGATGCTGCTCATTCTGTTAACACAAAAGAAAAAACAAATCGCCGTGAGCCGTCTGGGACGTCTGTCGGATGAAGAACTCAACACATTTGTTTCACAAATTTTCGCTGGACTGAGAAAAGCAGACGGCAGTGTACACGAAGTCATACACGGCATCAGCTTTGGACGACATCGTCAACATTGTTTTTGAATTGTGTGACTGCTTTTGCAAGTTGACTGAAAATAATTTTGGATTGGATTGGACTGCTGTTTAAAATTTGTGTTGGAGTGTTTGGAACCTCTTGATGCAAAAGTTCCTTTTCTCTTGTTTCTAAATTAATAAAATATCTAATTTTTAGCTGTTATATAAAACACAATGAATGTTTTTTCATTCATTCAATGGAAAGAATATTTCTTGAGGTGGAAATGTTCCATTCAAGGAGGTCTCCTTGAATGGAACATTTCATCTTCCACCTCATGAAATATTCATACTGTTGAACTCATAAACATTCATGATTTGTATAATATATCTTCACAGGAAGTTATTTAAGAGAGTTTGTTTCCCTGACCCCTAATTTTTTGAATTTTTTTTGGCCATTTTGCCAGAATAGAAATGTGGCTAATGTGTATGTTGCATCCCAAAATGTTCATGGTAAATAAATGGACTGCATTTATATAGCACTTCTCCATCTATATCAGAAGCCCAAAGCGCTTTACATTGATGCCTTGCATTCACCCATTCACACACACACACACACACTAATGGCAGGGTGCTGCCATGCAAGGCACTCACTACACACTAGTGATGGGATGATGATACCTCAAGGAGTGTATTGAGACACTACACAAACTGTGTCGGCACTGTATTGACGCAGTAGTTATAAAATCATTGCAGGTAAATAAAATGAAAAGATGAAAAAGCTAACGTGCTGCAAACCCAGCATCAGCCTGTGAAATAGTTAATCACCAGTCCTTTATTTACAATATGATCTCATCATTGCATAATTTCATGTGCTCAATTTGTGTCCAGTTAAGCTGTTCATGAGAAGAGTTTAAACTTTGCTTAAAACCTTGTTTGTGTAAATGCTAAACTGAGTTGGTATGTAAAATATAGCAAATTTGTCTGTAATAAAATTCAGAGTTAAAATTTACCTGGGGTACTCGCACGAGTATCTGCCAATTCCTCATTGCTATGCCGAGCTCTATAATGCCTCAGCACTGATGAAGTGCCCTTATTGATGTAAGATAGCTCTGTGGAGCAGAGCCAACACTTCACCTACAATATAAAATAAAATAAGTTAATTTATCTGAAAACAATTCAAACCTCTTACCAGAAAGGAATACAAACATATCTAATGGAAAAAATAACAGTAAATGATGCCCAAAGGAGAAAAAGAAAAAAGGGGGGGGGGGGGGGGGTTGGGGTTCAGGGCATGTGGGCCAAATGGAGAATAATTTAAAGGTTTCCTGTATATTCCTGTAAAATTTCCCATATATTTGTATTGCCAAGTGTGTCTGTAGCATGGCCCAAGCAGAGGGTCACCCCTTTGAGTCTGGTCTGCTTGAGGGTGATTCTTTAACTATGGGCACTATTGGCCTTGTAAATGTAATTTCCACCACACCATTGCCTTACAATATAAAGCACCTTGGGGCAACTGTTTGTTGTGATTTGGCGCTATATACATGTGCTCTGATGTCACTGTTTATCTCCATAGAAACTACCCAAACAATCTTTCATACAAACTGTTTAAAGGGACATTACAGTGTTGTGGTTGAAATTAGGGCAATAGTGTGGGACAACTACATTTTGTTTAAAAAAAAAAACACAACAGTTGTATGACATTGAATACCCCAATTATGTTCTGATTATTTTACTGATATTTTATTCAGAGATATTTTAAAACATTAGAAAAAATGTTTCTTTACCATTCATTTTTATCATTGGAGATCAAACGTCTGGGTGTGGGACAAGCACAAAACGGCAATATTTGCAAATAATGATGCTGAAAAAAGGTGAAAAAGTCATCATAGACTACTAGAACAAAGTTCTTAACACACTTTCATTGTATAGATAACTATAAAAGTGTGAAATTTCCCCTTTTTTCTGTTTTTCATACAATATGATCAAAGGACATAAGTGCCTGTAGTCTAAGAATCACCCTTGAGTTTTCTTCCTCAAATCATCAGAGGGAGTTTTTCCTTACCACTGTCACCTGTGTGCTTGATATAGGGGTTGGTAAGGTTAGACCTTACTTATGTGAAGGGCCTGAAGGCAGCTTTGTTGTAATGTGGCGTAATATAAATGAAATGAAAAGGTTCTCTTATTAAGCCTTTTCCTCTCACAAATCTTACTTGACCATCTGAGGTGGGGTTTCCACTTGAAGAATGGCAGAAAGACACAAGTTGTTTTCCCCAGTGAGGCATCACAGTCGTTATGTGTTAACATCATTGTGTTGTTTAACATTATTGCTGAGTTTGATCATTAAGTGTATTTTTTACATGTGTGTTGCCAGACAATATTGGAGGAACACCTCATCTTGAAGAGGGTAGCAGATGTGTCGATTAATCTTTACGCCATGACAGCAGTCCTCTCCAGAGCCAGCCGCTCCATCAACATTGGCCTCGGGAATCATGACCGTGACGTATGTATTCAGACCACACGCAAGCTTTGATCGTGATTTAGATCTTGAGTCCAGCTTATTTTGGTCCAGGATTAAGATGAAAGCACCATCTAACTGTAATCTTTTCTGATTCTTCTGGGTTTCTGGCCTGCAACGCGTCCTGTTATTTTAGTGCAGTGGGGTCACGAGCCCTTTGCAGAGACGCACCTCATGAGGTTAACACACTGTTTAAATAACAGCAAATGTCTCCTTTTCCATAAAAGTCGTGATGACGAAATCAGGGGCCATATTCACAAAACCGCTCACAACTCGGAGTTCTCAATGAAAGAAAATTTTCTCAGGGCTGATTTAAAAAAAAAAAAAAAAAAACAGATTTCACCACTGCTGCAATTTGACTGTCCAATTTAAGATCACTAGTAAAACTCAATTTGCAACCGCAAAATCCAACACACAACAAGGTTATTCCCTAATTTTGTGTTGATGCGTATTAAGAAGGAAAAGGACCTTGTGCATGTTGGCCAAATGTCAGTGTGCTGGCATTTCACCTAACATTGACATCTCCATTGTGAGACAGGATTTATACATCTGCTTCAAAAAATACACACATAATAACATAAATTTATACATGCTAACATTGGTCCATCAATGATGCTCATGGGCTAACATTAGAATGAAAACCTGCTAGCATAACAGGCTAATGTTAGCTGAACTCTTGCTAGCATACACTAGACTAACGTTAACATCAGTTGACTGTCTCCATTATGAACAATGGAATTTATAATGTACTTTAATTAAAAACATATTAAGTTAGAGTTTTGCTATAAAACACTTACTGTACATCTTCAATTAATTTTACATGTCTGAGAAATGAAAATGTAATTATGCGGTTTTTGAGTTTATAACAGACACAGAGAATTATGACGCATAGATGGCAATGAAATATTACTTCTCAAAGTAGAATGACAAATGTTTCTGGGAACTTTTTTCTTTATTTGTTTTAATTATTATTAAGAGACGCTCTTTAAAAATGACCTCCGTTGCCCTGGTATGGGTGCAGTTGCCCGTTAGTGCAGCAGATAACTGAAACAATCTTTCACTTGGTGATACAAGCATCAGATTTTGCATGAATGTTCTTCATAAATCAGTGTTTGAGAAACAAGTGCGGGCTACTTGAAAATCCAATATGGTGGCCAGGTAGGGGGTCAAAGAAAAATTACACAGGGGTCAAATTTTAAAAATGCTCCAACCATATTGAAAGCTATACCACATTATGTATCTGATCACAAAGATTCCAAAAATGTATAGTTTGGACTATTTATGACTGAATGTTATGGAGTTTTGGGGTAAAAACAGCAAGAATGGTGACAAAGGTGAATTTCAGTTTGTACAGGGGTCAAAAGTTAAACTTGCTCCAATTTTGGGAAAAGGTAGTGCAAATTTTTGGTTGAGCTAATAGGATTAATAAATGGAATAGTTTTGACTGTTGAATGCTCGGTTTGCAAAGTACTTGTCAAACACTGTCGACATCCATTAGCTTCTATGGCATGTGACATATGTTAACCTGTAATGTGACAGCTGAGCACATGACACATGACGCAAACTATTCCTTTTTAAAACCCTGTTAACTCAACCAATAATTTGCATCACATTTTACTTGTACAAAGATTGGAGCATCTTTAACTTTTGACCTCTGTACAAACTAAAATTGACCTTTGTCACCATTTTTGCTGTTTTTACCCCATAACTCCATAGCATTCAGTCATAGATAATCCAAACTATATCTTTTTGGAATATTTATGATCAGACAAATAATGTGTTATACTTTTGAATATGATTGGAGCATTTTTAAATTTTGACCCCTGTGTAATTCTTCTTTGACTCCTACCTGGCCGCCATATTGGATTTTCAAGTGGCCCGCACGTTTTTTTTCTCAAACATTGATTTATGAAGAACATTCATGCCAAATCTGATGCTTGTATCACCAAGTGAATAATTCTAGCCAAAAATCTAACTTATCTGCTCCACTAGTATGTTTCCAGAGATGTGATTAGAGTAGATTACGAAACTTTAATTAATCCCCAAGGGGAAACTTAATTGCCACCATCCAGTTCATATGTGCACAGGCAGACAACACAATAAAATAACATTAAAATGCAATAAAAGCATGATCAACAGCAAAGGAATAGCAAATAATGTTGATCCTTGCTCACCCAGAGTGCTGCATCTTTCTTGGGAAAGCAGTGTGTATCAGGGTGAATTTATGCAGACGCTGAACAGTTACCGCACAACGTTCCTTCATATAATCAGAAACACTCTCAGAGAGCACAACAATGCTGCAACTTGGAGACATTAAAGAAAGCAGCGGGTGCTTTGTGTTAGATTCTTCTGGAAGACTGCAGATTCTTTTCTTCTTCTCCAGTGTGGCTTTAGGCATAAAATGTCAGAAAGCATGAGAGCTGCCTCTGCATTCTCAGCTCAACTCCCCAATCACATGGAACAGTCCTCCCTCTGTTCCACACAGCCAGCTCCCTTTGAGACTCAACACTGAAGTGTTTCAACTTAGAAAAGGTGTTACTGGCTTCAGACCAACGGCTGAATCATTTTAACACCACATTTGGCTGCTGCCATCATTTTTTCACACAGGGTTTTTTCCTCTCTTCCTCTCTTGTGGTCATAGAGACAGTTGTTCTTGCATTTTTGTCTCCATTTTCCATTTCACATATTTTATTCATCTGCTAACGAAGTATCAATATACAAATAATGAATGTTTATGAGTTCAATGGTGCGAATATTTCATGAGGTGAAAGATGGATCTTTCACCTCATGAAATATTTGCATTCATTGTTTTATATAACAGCTGAAAGGTCTTGGTTATTGATATTATATTAATTAATAACAACAGGAAAGGGACTTACATTTTGGTGCACGTCACTGGTGCTTTGACATCAGCAGTCCAACACGAACTTTATATCAAGTCCAAAATTGTTCTCAGTCAACATGGAAAAACAGTTAGATAGTTCAAAATTAATTCTGATGATGTTGTCCATGATACTTCAAACAAACAAACAAACAAAAAAAGGCTTCATGTACTCAGTCCAGCAAAAAACCACATCAGAAATTGTTCCAGGTTTTCATCCTAACAGCTCTTCCTGCCTCCAGATGGCTTATGGTGTAGTGTGTGTGTGTGTGTGTGTGTGTGTGTGTGTGTGTGTGTGTGTGTGTGTGTGTGTGTGTGTGTGTGTGTGTGTGTGTGTGTGTGTGTGTGTGTGTGTGTGTGTGTGTGTAGAGCACTGTCAATTAGCTCGTTCAAATCATCGTCCGTCAGCAAAACAAACTCTGCCATGTTTAGCTAAATACCAACCCCACTAGTGTGTGTGTGGGCGGGGTTCACAGCATGCAATGGTACAAAATGTATGGGACCAAATTTGCATGGTAATGGAACAAATAATCCATGTCACATGACATACAAAGCACCAATCAAATGACAAGGATCCACTCAGCCGTTATATAATCTGCCATAGATGTTTATGAGTTACTGGTTAAAGTGCACGTCGTGTCCACAGTGGTATCAGTTGTCATTTAAAGTCCAGATGAAAATAAAATATAGTTTTCCCCATATCTGTACTACATATATCTTGTGACGACACTAGCTTTACTGAAGATCACTAATGTAGAGAATACACAGTGTGGTGGGCAGAAAGTTCTTTTATCACATTTCTCAGACAGTCCAGTTTGGGCACAGATGGCAGTTAGTAAGGTAGCAATATCCATGAGGGCTCAAACTGAGACAATTCCCAGGTGCAGACCACACGTCAGAGTTCATATAGTCAGTCAGTGCGGTAACAGTTGTCAAACGGTGACGCAAAGGCAATTTCCAGAAACTGACAGAAAGTAAACTCACAGTTTAGGTGATCCCTCCACGTAAACCGAATCCAAGGAGGCACACGAGAGACGAGGTCAAAGAGGAGGAACAACAGTCGGCAATGAGGAATCACTGGGAGAGTAATGATCATGTTGGTCTTGATAGAACGAATGATGTACTGACACTAGGAAGCATAAGAGGAGCTTAAATGCACCTGTTTGTAAGTCCATTTACCATTTCTGAGTTGGCAAGAAGCAACACGGATATACAGCAACACAAGTACAAACAAGTCATAAGATGTGCTGTCAATCAAATCATTGCTTATTGTTGCACCTTTCCTTCTTGCTGCAGTATTTCCCCTCTTGGTTGATTTTATTTCATGTTCCACAAACCTGCAAAACCTGCTGTTCTTGCTCTCTGTCCTTTGACGTGCACCAGATCACTGCTAACAGTGCCTGTGCTCTGATTCCTTAAGCCAGTTAAATGATACACAGATCCAAAACAAGATCTGAGCCAGTTGTGTACGCGTCTTGTGCTTCACCTTAGCTGCTGAACATTCAACAATTTCTCCAGTGTGGTGACGATAAACTACTGACATCAGTTAGCAGTCCAAGAACATTCACTCAAAAATGGACAAATGATGGACATTTTGTGGAAGAAGCTCAAATTTTCAACATAGATCCATAAAATAAAAGTCCCCGAAAGTCCCCCTTGTGGGACTCCAAAATCCAAGATAGTGTATAAAATGGCTGCCATGTTTTGTTTTTTAATGTATGCACTTTTGTTACACAACATAAACATTTATTGTTTACATATCTTTGCTTCTGGGAAGGTTAGGAACCTGATTTAAAGGTATAGTGCCACTAGGTTTTTTAAGATTTAAGTCATAAAAACAATTGGACCCACTGCACCATTGTAGGGTCTGACAGTGCGGCCAAGGATATTATCCCAATAGCAGTCATTGTGCTGTTGTCTAGCCTGTAGAAATCTGTGCATCCTTCCAGGGATATGCGTCCCCAGACCATCAATGACCCACCGGAAAACTGGTCATACTGAATGATGTTGCAGGCAGCATAACGTTCTCAACAGCATCGCCAGACACTTTCACATCTGTCGCATGTGCTCAAGTTGAACCTGCTCTCACCTAAACAGCACAGGGCAGCAGTGGCAGACCTGCCAATTATGGTGTTCTATGGCAAATGCCAGTCGAGCTCCACGGTGACAGCCCATGAGCACAGGGCCCACTGTAGGACATCAGCCCTCAGGCCACCCTCATGAAGTCTTTCTGATTGTTTGGTCAGAGACATTCACACCAGTGGCCTGCTGGAGGTCATTTTGTAGGACTCTGACAGTGCTCATCCTGTTCCTCCTCGCACAAAGGAGCAGATTCCGGTCCTGGGATAAGGACCCTCTATGGCCCTGTCCAGATCTCCTAGAGTAACTACCTGGCTCCTGGAATCTCCTCCATGCTCTTGGCACTGTGCTGGGAGACACAGCCAACCTTCTGGCAATGGTATGTATTGATGTGCCATCCTGGAGAGGTTGGACTACCTGTGCAACCTCTGTAGGGTCCAGGTACTGCTCCATGTTACTAGTAGTGACACTGAGCCTAGCCAAATGTCACACTAGTGAAAAATCAGTCAGAAAAGATGAGGAGGGAAACAATGTCCATTAGACTGTCAGCCAGGGTCTCAAAATATGGAAAGCATTACCGAAACTGGCAAAGGCTACCATACCTTTTCTGAAAGCCTGGAATCTCAGCTTTTAAATGTGTGATGGCCATCGGAGAAGAGTAACTATCACACATAATGTAAACTAAGGTAGAGGAAAATTATGCATACAAACCAAAGCATCGTATTCTAGCTGAAAATCTAAAAATGGTATAACAAGAAATGAGACATGGATTCCTATGTTTCTGGGTGTGGAATATTCAATTATAACAATAAATTTGTTGTGCAAAGGCAAAACCTTTTAGCAAGGCTGATTTTCAGGGTTTACTGTTAATTCGCTAGTTTTTTTTTTTTTATGTATTTTCCCCACACAGGCTTCTTTAACGTACTGTGATTATGACATATAATAATTATTTGTGAAATGCCCATGACTTCATTGCTGTTTGTAATGACAACATGTAATGGGATCTTGTGTTTTGTTGCAAATGTTTGGTTTCTGTACATAGCATACAAAGAAAAAACTCATGTATACCACAATCGGACAAGAATGGTCTATGACAGTCTTGGATAACATAAGGGCAAATCAGCAGACATACTAACTAGTGATAATACTGCAATCAGATAATCTTAAACTTAAGACAGTCTTGGATAATATTTGAACTAACAAACATGTTAAGGAATGACAATATCACATTCAGAAAATCTTAAGAATATCTTGGATAATGTATGAGAACATGAAAAAACATATAAGGGGTAATGATACCACAGAAAACCTTAAACCTAAGACAAGTCTTGGACAAAGTATGAACACATTAACAAGCAGGTCAAGGAGTGGGAATTCTACTCTCAGAAAACCTTAAAAACGTAAAACAGTCTTGGGTAAAGTATGAGCACATTACCAAACATGTCAAGGAGTGGGAATTCTACTCTCAGAAAACCTTAAAAACTTAAAAGTCATGGGTAAAGTATGAGCACATTACCAAACATGTCAAAGACTGAAAATACCTCAATCAGAAACCTTAAATCTTTTAACAATCAGACTAGATACCTTAAAGCCATGATAACCTTGGATATCATTACATCATACTTCCACTATCCACAGAATGGTATTCAGAGAATTAGAGAAATTTGCCAATGTATCATCTTGTCAAACATAGTTTGGAACTTGCACTTGCTCAGTGGAACGTATTACTTATTCAATAAGTAAAAATCAACATCAATACTGAAATCTAGTTTCCCTTACTGGAATGTGACAGGCTGACAGCTAACACTTAATATAAATCCTCAAGATATCAAACAAATAATTACTATACAATCATGTTTGACAAATACATGATTATTTTTTAGATTACTTCAAGGCCACGACACTAATCAAAGTCCTCATCGTCATCCTCATCAGAGGAATAGGAGGGTTTCCAGCCCTGGAAATCTCTTAAAGACTGACCTCCAAATGTCAAATTCACTTGGATATATAAGTTATGCGCTGGATTATTGTTGATGCCTCCTTCCTTGTTTGTAAGCTCCAGTATTAGTACAGGAATGCTTTTATTGCGTGGCGGACTTGCTGGTGCAACTTCTAGTTACTGTGCAGCTGCTGCACAAGTCTGATAGCTCCAACTCGGTCTCTCTATCTACTGTTGTTTGTTTATTAAGTAGACAAACACACCTTCTCACAGTTTGGAGGATGAAGGGCATTTCTGAGTGAATAAATTGTTTGTTTGTAATTTTTTCTAATTCGGCAACGATTAAAACAGACTGTTTCAGTACTTTTCGAATATGTGAACAAATTTTGGTGGATAATTTTTGCATATTTCAGTTGCATGTTTGATCATTTTGGTGTTTTACCATTGATCCAGAGGCCTGCAGCTTGTGATTAATGACTGTTGTTTTTTCTAGGTGCTGCTCGCAAACACATTTTGCAGTGATGCCTTCTTTAAGAACAATTACTTGATGACTCAACTGCAAAAATGTAAGTGCAATACAGACGGGTAATTGATAACATTCTCTGCCTTTAAACGCCATCATCTGGCTATAAAACACTTGCATGTGTTGTGGAATTTCACCACAAACCTCACATACCAACACTACAAGCCTCCCCTGTTTCATTTTTTTGAATCTCCACTGTGAGCTTTGAAACATCTTCATATATAGTGCAGCTTGATTTGATGACATCAATAAGAGGCATGGAAACGTTTGTAATTCTGAACTGAATCCATTCCAGGCTCGCCTCAGAACGACGACGGCATCATCAAGGAGATCGGCAGCGACGTCCTGGAGAAGAGAACCTACATCTGCTCTCACCCTTTGGACAGAACATTCTGAACCATGTGACCAGAAATAATGGCACTCCTGGGCTCTGATTGGATGATATGAAGAAGACTGTCACTTCCTGTTGAGTCTTTGTGGTTTTGACTGTTGTATCAGGACCACCAGCTACTTTACATCAAAGCAGGATTCAACATTATTTGTATGTTTGATTTACAAATGACATAATTTACTGTTTTTATTACTGACTGCGGCTTGAAAGAGGGGGAGGTGATGGTTTAGTGGTTAAGCGTTGGGCTTGAGACCAGAGGATCCTTGGTTCAAAACCCAGCCTGTTTAGAGAATCACTAAGAGCCCTTGGGCAAGGTCCTTAATCCCCAAGTTGCTCCCAGTATGTAGTGAGCGCCTTGCATGGCAGCACATTGACATTAGTGTGTCTGTGTGAATGTGAGGCATCATTGTAAAGCACTCTGAGCTTCTGATTCAGCTGGAAAAGTGCTATATAAATACAGTCCGCTGAAAGATTTAACAGAATCTGGGGTCTCCAGATGGTTTGTATTTATTATTAGTACTATCATTAAATATTGCACACGAGCTGATTTCACTGTGAATGTATTTATTTGGTATAAAAGGTGTGGCCTTTGTGAGTTTTGACCTCAACAACATTCTTAAATTGCTGGACAGGAGACGTAGTTGTCGTCACAGTGAGTGTCGCACAGAAAAGTAAAGTCACTCTTCTCCTCTTCAGTCAGAGGCATGATGGTCTGCCTGTGCAGGAAGGGATGCTGCTGACACAATCCCCTAAAACACACAACAGGATGTTATTTTAACACAAAAAAAACACATTTTTGTTTTCTGTACAGTTCTTTCAATAGTCCCCCCCCCCTAATAGATTTGTAATATTGTACTGACGTGTAATGGTACTTGTCGTACAGAGAGTTGTGTGCTGGAATAGGGTTGCTTTGGCTCCTCAGGCTGCGGTCGCTGGTAATCGGAGTCAGAGACAAACTGTTTTTCTTTATCGTCGTTGCTGCCCAAGTTGATCACAGACAGTTTTGGAAAAAGCTGCAACACAAAACACGTTTCTTCAACATGTGAACAACTCTGCTGTCGTGGCAAGCAGCAGCACAAAAAGCTTCTCCTTTCAGTGAGAGAACGTACCTTCAGGGCCATGCCAAGTTTGCTCAGTGAATACTTTTTGGGCTCATCTTTGAATATATCCTGAAATTTGCTTGAATTTCCTCAAATGGCACACTTATACTCAGGACCGCTGCCAGTGAGGAGCTTCTTCTGCCACTCGCTGTGTGAAGCGCTGTCTGCTTCCAGCTGTTCCTGCTTCAGAAATTCTCCTGAAGAGGAAGTCAGCAGAGGTATTACTATATTATTATACTATATTACTATATTATATACTATATTACTAATATATACTATATTAGGTATTATTATACAGGTGAGGGAATGCTTCGACTTTGCGGGATAGTTGGGCACATGCAAAAAAGGCATTAACGGCCATTCTCAGCTCATTGCCAACATTACTGAGCTTTTTCCCCGATCAAATTTATAATCCGGTGTTGTCTGAGAGGGTTGATACTGGCTCTGTTATCCACCATCTGGAGCTTCAATCAAAACATTAATATAAGGTGAGGAATCAAGAGTCCAGACAGCTCTGTGGGGACAAAAAAAATCCACTTTTGGATACAGAATTTAAGACATGAAAGTGTTTTCTCTCCGTTAGAGTTGGAGCCCAGTGTTTTAAATAGCCACAACAGATTGGCTCATATTTTTGTCTGACTCTTTCATGATTCATGTCTGAATTTTTTTATTTTTTTAAATGAGCTTTTTATTCCAGTCATCTACCTGCTCCACAATGGTCAGTGGGATAGGAGTCGGTGTATCTATATGTAGTCATGGGTTTGATTCCCAGTCATGCTGTGTATTGTCCCTGTTCACCGAGGTGTAAATGGTCAAGTGTTGGCTCGAGAAATAACCCACAGTTAACTCTTGTTCCATCCATGGGGAGTCATAGACTCTCCTCCATTATTGGGAGTAAGTATGGGACCAACGGCCTGTAGAGGACTAATAAAGTGCTTGCAAAACCCTAAAAACATGACATTTTCTATCGGTTTGGCTTCCATTTCTCTTAAAAAGAGAGGTTGAAGCAGTAAACCCCATGCCTTAGTTTGTAGATTAAAAATAAACTCTTAATCTCAATAGTTACAAAGTGGTTAAGTTGATTAAAAAAAATCATTATTTGAAAACCAGTGACTCGGCTTGCATACTTTGCATTCCTCTTATGCGTCTTTATTTACTGTAGCCTTTCGTTGCTTTTTTGTAAACTAAAAAGTTATATAGCTGTACCTATCCTCAAATATCCATCCATCCGTCCATCCATTTTCTATACCCACTTATTCCTGGTCAGGGTCACAGCAGGGCTGGAGCCTGTTCCAGCAGTCACAGGGTGTAAGGCAGGGTACACCCTGGACAGGATGCCAGTCTATTGCAGGGCATATTGAAATATCAAGATATGAAACAAAAGGACATATTTTCTGTTTATATTGAAATACTAATTAGGCCTCAGTTCTGTTTACCTGAATCAGCAGCTTGTACTGCAATAGACACGGTGCTACCTCTGCTAGCTACATTACGCCAGTGAAGAGTACACCATTTGACATAGTTCAATCTGAAGTATATGCATGAAAAGTTGAGTCCCAACAATGAAAGACTGATGCCAGATCTTGTCATGCAATTTTTCTACTCTTCACATAACTGACTGGCCTGTCTGTTTTTAACTTGGCAACTATATGGGCATTGAAATAAGACTCTGCAAGATGGTCATTGCAAATATCCACAACAACAAACAAAACTGAGCATCATGCTGTCAACCAGTATCTAAAGGGTTTTCTCAAATGCAAATGTGGGGATCTCCAAGGAAAGAAGGTTGAGAACCACTAGTTTAGAATAGACCGATAAAACTGTGACCAATGACAGGTGAAATGAATAACATGGATTATCTCAATACAACGGCACCTGCCGGTGGGATATATTAGATAGTAAGTTAACATTATGATCTCAGAGTAGATGTGTTGGAAGGAGGAGTAATGGAGATTTATAAAGATTTGAGTAACTTCTGATAAATTATGATGGCAGGTCAACTGGGCCAAAGCATCTCCACAACTGCAGCTCCTGTGGGACGTGTCTGGTCTGTTGTGGTCATTACCTACCAAAAGTGGTTCAAGAAAGGAAAAACAGTGACCCACGAACAGAGTCATGGGCAGCCAAACCCCATTGTTGCTCATGAGAAGTGAAGGGTAGCACATGTGGTCCAATTCAACAGAAGGATCTGCTAACATCTTGCTGGCAGATACTACAACCCACAGTCAAAGGATGAGTGGAGTTTATGCCTTGATAGGTCAGGGCTGTTTTCATGGCAGACTTACACAATTAGACAGGTGGTCGCAGAGGTATGGCTCCTTTGTGTATAGGAACACAGGCAAGAGAGTTGGAGAGGAGATGGAATGAGGAGCAAATGTCATGTGAGTAGAGCTACTGCATACTGCCCACCAAGGTTTAGTTTCAAGTAAATAAAAACAATTTGTTAAACAGAAAGTCTGACCACATTACACCCATTTTGGCATCTCTTCACTGGCTTCCTGTCTCTGTGAGATCAGAGTTTAAGGCTCTGCTATTAACCTATAAAATTATTCACAGACTGACACCTCCTACCTAGCTGACCTAATTAAACCATACATACTGGACCAGGCACTGTGTTCTCAGGGTGCAGGACTACTTTCTGTCCCTAGAGTGAATAAAAAGTCTGCGGGTCACCGAGCTTTCTCTTATTGTGCACCTGCTTTGTGGAATGATCTCCCTGCATCAATAAAACATTTTATTAGTAAACAGAGCGGGTCGCGGTCTCAACTTTATCTAAATCCTGGGTCTTTTAGTGTTGTTGGCGATCACCTTAGTATTTCTGTTTTTTTTTGTTGCTTAATGCTGACAAATTATACCGTATTTGTTGTCTTTCTGCCACCTGATTCTGTTTATTTTCCTCTCTGTTGGAGGTGCGGGACTGGGTGTCTTCTTCTGTAATGGGTCATGAAATAGACGGGATCTGCGGACCCAACCGTTCCCCTCCCCAGCCAGCCTCCTATCCTGTACACCAGCATGGACTCCAAAAATTTCCTGTATATTTGTATTATCAAGTGTGTCAATAGCATAGCCCAAGCAGAGGGTCGCCCCATTGAGTCTGGTCTGCTTGAGGTTTCTTCCTCAAATCATCAGTGGGAGTTTTTCCTTACCACTGTCGCCTGTGTACTTGCTCTAGGGGTTGGTAAGGTTAAACCTTACTTGTGTGAAGCACCTTGAGGCAGCTTTGTTGTGATTTGGCAGTATATAAAAGAATTAAATTGAAATTAATTAAACCTTGACCACAATATTTGGGCATGTCTTCATATAGTGGTCAGCATCTAGAGCATGCGCTAGTGAAACACGTCACTGTATTCACAACATTCTGGAACTATCCTGCATGGCAAAAACCCAGGCAGACAAGTGGTTCATCCACCTCTCAAATAGCCATCTGACTGCCACAACCAGTTGAAATGTCCCCTTGGTCTTCTCCAGCTGCTAGAGTCGTCAACACTGAGGCACCTGCAGGTTGTCTCATGGCAAGAGAAACGTGGCACATGCCTGAACTGTCATACATAGCTCATGTTTCCTAATAATGCCGTGATAATTGTATTTGTGTCGAAATTCATTTGACACAAAGTCACTGGAGTGGTACCCTACAATCTTCTCCAGAAACCAAGCACCAAAGACATCCAGTCATCACTTTAGGTCACTTGTTAGTGTCCAGGTCTACCAGCCATACTTTTCCAAAGGAAATGGCATTGCCGGACCTCTATCCAGCGGACCCTCATGACTCCATAAGCTCTACCCCAATGCCAATGACCGAGAGACATGAATGTCACTGCTGATATAAGCCAATGTCTCCCAAGTTCAATACTTTAACCCAGTGTTTTTCAACCTTTTTTGAGCCGCGGCACCCTTTTTATATTTACAAAATCCTGCGGCACACCACCAACTAAAATAATATTATAATGCTATTACCTCTGGTTTTGCGCAAAACCAAATTATCGCAATAGAAAATCGATACAGAAAACATCGCATTTTGAAAATCCTCAAGCATTTTACGCTCTGATCTCAAGTAGGGCTGTCACGATTAGAAATTTCTGGAGCCGATTAATTGTCAGACAAATAATTGCAATTGACAAATATATTGTCTATTTTTTTTTCTTTTTTTCCCCTTCTTTATATTCTACTATTGTAGTATAATTACACAACTCTGGAAGAACGTTTGGCTTCTGTGAGCGGAGAAACGGAATGGTGCAACATTTTCATTTTTATCTTCATTTTACATACAGTCCCAACTTTTTCTGATTTGTGGTTGTTTCTGTTGCATTTCTGAAATTGTTTCTCCTCATCAGTCACGTTTTGTGCTTAAACACTACATTAAGCTCAAGACTGAACAAATAAATACCTTTGGAAAATAACAGCTGTTAAAGTTCAGCGTTCTCACCTGCTTTTTGTGATCTGTGCGTCTGAACATTTTTTTTGTGGCTCTCAGTTCATTCATACACTCAACAAAAATATAAACGCAACACTTTTGGTTTTGCTCCCATTTTGTATGAGATGAACTCAAAGATCTAAAACTTTTTCCACATACACAATATCACCATTTCCCTCAAATATTGTTCACAAACCAGTCCAAATCTGTGATAGTGAGCACTTCTCCTTTGCTGAGATAATCCATCCCACCTCACAGGTGTGCCATATCAAGATGCTGATTAGACACCATGATTAGTGCACAGGTGTGCCTTAGACTGCCCACAATAAAAGGCCACTCTGAAAGGCGCAGTTTTATCACACAGCACAATGCCACAGATGTCGCAAGATTTGAGGGAGCGTGCAATTGGCATGCTGACAGCAGGAATGTCAACCAGAGCTGTTGCTCGTGTATTGAATGTTCATGTCTCTACCATAAGCCGTCTCCAAAGGCGTTTCAGAGAATTTGGCAGTACATCCAACCAGCCTCACAACTGCAGACCACGTGTAACCACACCAGCCCAGGACCTCCACATCCAGCATGTTCACCTCCAAGATCGTCTGAGACCAGCCACTCGGACAGCTGCTGGAACAATCGGTTTGCATAACCAAAGAATTTCTGCACAAACTGTCAGAAACCGTCTCAGGGAAGCTCATCTGCATGCTCGTCGTCGTCATCGGGGTCTCGACCTGACTCCAGTTCGTTGTCGTAACGGACTTGAGTGGGCAAATGCTCACATTCGCTGGTGTTTGGCACATTGGAGAGGTGTTCTCTTCATGGATGATGCGAAGGAGATGTGTTGCACTGCATGAGGCAAATGGTGGTCACACCAGATACTGACTGGTATCCCCCCCAATAAAACAAAACTGCACCTTTCAGAGTGGCCTTTTATTGTGGGCAGTCTAAGGCACACCTGTGCACTAATCATGGTGTCTAATCAGCATCTTGATATGGCACACCTGTGAGGTGGGATGGATTATCTCAGCAAAGGAGAAGTGCTCACTATCACAGATTTAGACTGGTTTGTGAACAATATTTGAGGGAAATGGTGATATTGTGTATGTGGAAAAAGTTTTAGATCTTTGAGTTCATCTCATACAAAATGGGAGCAAAACCAAAAGTGTTGCGTTTATATTTTTGTTGAGTATATATTCTCATTTTTTAAATATGTTTTTAAATATATTTGACCGTTTATTTCATCTCATGATCTCATAAATTCAGCATACGACGCGCACATGGTGTGAACAGGACGGTAACGGCAGAATCACACCTTTAGAGAAAGTTCAGAGAGAAGTAAAAGCTTCACGTTTTCGTTTTGTTAACATGTTCACTATATTTAAAATCCTCTCTCTGCTCCGCGCTCGCTGCGCACTGAACGTGTCGCGCCTGCATTCAGGAATCTCCCTCACCCACCCCCTCCCCTCCCTCACTCACCCCCTCCCCTCCCTGACCCACCCCCTCCCTCACAGTCTGCAGCCTGTTAACTCCGCGCGCGTGCACACACAGGCACAGACACACACACCGACAGCTCCGCATTTTAGACGGCTTTTGAAGGAGACGGCACTGTTTTAATCGGCCGTCAGCCTCCTTGTTATTGTCCCGCCTTAAGACGAGAGCGAGGCTGCAGCACAATGACGTCAGATTCTGAGTCGTTTTATGCTTTGTGGATAAAATAAATAATTCACGGTAATCGCGAATATGAAAAATACCCACGGCACCCCTGACGATCGATCACGGCACCCTAGGGTGCCGCGGCACCCCGGTGGAGAACCACTGCTTTAACCACATACAGGGGTGATTCTTAGACTACGGGCACTTATTATGTCCTTTGATCATATTGTATGAAAAACAGAAAAAAGGGGACATTTCACACTTTTATAGTTATCTTTACAATGCAAGTGTGTTAAGAAATTTGTTCTAGTAGTCTATGATGACTTTTTCACCTTTTTTCAGCATCATTATATGCAAATATTGCCATTTTGTGCTTGTCCCACACCCAGACTTTTGATCTTCAATGATAAAAATGAATGGTAAAGAAATGTTTTTTCTAATGTTTTAAAATATCTCTGGATAAAATATCAGTAAAATAATCAAAACATAATTGGGGTATTCAATGTCATACAACTGTTGTGATTTTTTTTAAACAAAATGTAGTTGTCCCACACTATTGCCGTAATTTCCACCACAACACTGTAATGTCCCTTTAAACAGTTTGTATGAAAGATTGTTTGGGTAGTTTCTATGGAGATAAACAGTGACATCAGTGCACATGTATATAGCGCCAAATCACAACAAACAGTTGCCCCAAGGCGCTTTATATTGTAAGGCAATGGTGTGGTGGAAATTACATTTACAAGGCCAATAGTGCCCGTAGTTAAAGAATCACCCACAGATAAACTTCTGATGGCAAAATCTGGGAACTTAATGAAAACCTGGATGTCTTGATCCAGGTCAGTCGCAAACCATCTGATTCCTCACTCAGCTTCTCAAATGCTGCAAAGTGGCCATCCACACATTCTGCAAAAATCACAGCATCACCCAAAATGTCAAGTTCTATAAACTTTTCTGCCCAACAAAGGCACCTAATTCACTGGCTTCACGACCCTAACCAACATCCTGTCCATGTAAGCATTTAAAAGTGGAGACAGAACATATCTTTGACAAACAGCAGTATTGCCTGGGAAAACTTTAGAGACAGCAGGGGCAGTATTGCATTCGCTTACCATACTGTTGTGACAAAAGGGAGCTGAGCCAAAACGCAAAGCTCTCGATCTACTGGTCAATCTTCATTCCTACTCTGGTCATGAGGGTTGGGTCATGACCGAAAGAACTAGATCACAAGTACAAGCGGCCGAAATGGGCTTCCTCAGGAGGGTGGCTGGTGTCTCCCTTAGAGACAGGGTGAGAAGTTCGGTCATTCATGGGGAGCTTGGAGTAGAGTCACTGCTCCTTCACGTTGAAAGGAGCCAGCTGAGGTGGTTTGGGCATCTGGTAAGGATACCTCCTGGGCACCTCCCTAGGGAGGTGTTCCAGGCACGTCCATCTGGGAGGAGACCCCGGGGAAGACCCAGAACTAGGTGGAAAGATTATATCTCCACACTGTCCTGGGAATGCCTCGGGATCCCCCAGTCAGTGGTGGTCAATGTGGCATGGGAAAGGGAAGTCCGGGGTCCCCTGCTGGAGCTGTTGCCCGAACCCGGAAAAGCGGTTGAAGATGAATGAATGAATTATGAAATTTTAGTATTACACAATTTATGTGTTAGTGGTAATTGGCAGGCCCTATATGATATTAGGTCCACCGATGGTGAGACGGTTATGAAGGCAATATGCTGACTATATATTTTAATACCCCCACCCAATCCACAAAAATATGCTTTAATCAAACACTAAAACCAAAGTCAACTTGTTAACCTTAGCTTAGCTTTGCTTGTTTGGTTACTGTGAGACTGGGCATGTTCAGGCTTCATATGTCCCACCAAACTCACTCCAGCCTTGTGCATACCATACCGGTCTTGCTGAGGGTCTCACGAGGAAACGAGTTTAGCAGAGTTCAGCACTGCCAAAACTGTGATCTCTGGAACCATCTCATTTGAGCTTCAAAGCTCTCTTTAGAAAACGTATAGATTTTCTAAAGAGGATTTGTCCCGTGTTCATACAGTGCATCCAGAAAATCTTCACAGCACTGCACTTTTCCCACATTTTTTATGTTACAGGCTTATTCAAAAAATAATAATTAAAAAAAAGTAAGCCCCTTTGGCTGTTCCCTTGTTTTCACTCGGAGTCACCACAGCAGATCCGAGGAGGTCCTGCATGTAACTGGCCGGATGCCCTTCCTATCACAACTACAGCCTTATTCCAAAATGGATAAAATTCTTCTTTTTTTTTCCTCAAATTTCTACACACAATACCCCATAATGGCCATCTGCAAAAGGTTTTGCCGAAATTGAGCTCAGGTACATCCTGTTTCCACTGATCATCCTTGATATGTTTCTACAGCTTAATTGGGGTCCACCTGGGGTAAATTCAGTTGACTGGACATGATTAGGAAAAGCACACACCTGGTTACATACGTATAAGGTCCCACAGTTGACAGTGGATGTCGGAGCACAAACCAAGCAGGAAGTCAAAGGAATTATCTGTAGACCTCTGAGACAGGATTGTCTCAAGACCCAAATCTGGTGAAGGATACAAAAACAGTTCTGTTGCTTTGAAGGTCCCAGTGAGCACAGTGACCTCCATCATCTATAAATGGAAGAAGCTGGCATCCACCAGGACTCTTCCTAGAGCTGGCTGCCCATCTAAACTGAACAATCAGAAGAAGGGCCTTAGTTAAGGAGGTGATCAAGAACACGATGGTCACTCTGTCAAAGCTCCAGTATTCCTCTGCTTGAGGAAGAAACCTCAAGCAGACCAGACTCAAAGGGGTGACCCTCTGCTTGGGCCATGCTACTAACACAATTGACAATACAAATATACAGGAAATTTTTGTCTTTTGTTTCTGTCTGCACCTGCGTGAATGACTTATCGGTTCAATGCGTGAGTGACAATCTGCTGCATTTGTTGCACATGTACTGTGATTCCTGTTGAGGCCGTCGCTCCTTCCTCCTAGCTTATTGCTTAGCAAGGCCTTGGTTCCTCTCCTGCTCAGCCCTCTGTGCACCTATTCTGACAGTAAGGCACCAGGCTGTCCTCTGCACACTGCTCCCACGTGTTATTGATGCTGCACATTTTCATGTCCTTCTTGGAGACATCCTTGAAGCGCAGGCATGGTCGACCAGCCCAACGAGTACCCTCTGCCAGCTCACCTCTTTAGGAATGTGGCCCGGATCCATTCTCCTGACGTGGTCAAGCCAATGAAGGCGCCTTTTGCCAAGAATGGTGAACATGCTGCTCATGTTGGCGCATTCCAACTGTAGCTTCTAGAAATGTGTTAAACACCTGTTCTACATTACTAATTCTGAATTATTGAGGATTACAGGTGGGGTGCTCCAAGGGTCAGTCCTTGGGCCATTGCCGTTTTTGTTGTATGTTAATGATATAAGTTTGGTGTCAAAGTCTGTGCGTTGTATTTTGTTTGCCAATGACACAACTGTGTTTGGTAGTGTGAACAATTTGAGGCAACTTTTGGAAATGATGGAGAGAGAATTACTAAATTTTAAACATTAGTTTGAGTCTAATAAATTGTCACTTCAGTTTGGTACAACAAAGTGTATTATATTGGAAATAAGTCCAGGAATTTAAATAGAAACTTATCATTGAACGATGTTGAAATTGAAATTATATCGGAAACTACATTTCTTGGCATTTTTATTATTGATAAATTAAGTTGGAAAACTCATAAATTATGTTAAATCTAAAATTTCAAAAGTTATTTCAATTTTGTATAAAGCACAATATTTTCTCCCCCACCATTCGTTGGTCGTGTTGTATCATTCATTACTTGTCTCATATATGACCTATTGTATTGAGTTTTGGGAAAACACATATAAAACAAAAGCAAATTCAGTTTTTCTGTTACAAAAGAAAACTATAAGAGATTAAAAACCATATTACGAACCAATTGTTTGCCTGTCTTTGTATTTTGAAATTTCAAGTTTTGGTGGATTATTTTATGATACAGACCATGTACAAAGTTAAAAATAAACTTTTGCCTCTACACGTTCAGGAGTTGTTTAAAATGAGGGAGTACAGTTATCATTTGTGAAGAACACTGATATTCGAGAAAAGAAAGATTTCAACTACTGTTAAAAGTCATTGTACTTCTGTAAAAGGTGTTAGAATCTGGAATAATTGTTCTGATAGTATTAAATCATCTGGTACATTGGTAGGTGTCAAAAGACCTTATAAAAACAACGTAATTTCTTACTATAGTACACTATATTAGGCTAACTGTTTTTGTGGTTCTTTTTTTTGTTTATTTGCACATGATATTACTGATTGTTTTGTTCTGTTCAGTTATGTTATTTTTTTTATTGTTACCTTGTTCTGAGTGTACTTAAATGTGTATAGTAATTGGTGTAGGGGGTAGGCGTAAGTTATTGTATTTTCTTCTGTTTTTTTTTTTTTTTTTTTTTTTTTTTTGTTAGTAAGAGATTCTTATGTTGGTATTTTGTTGATGTGCGTGCTGAATAAAACTTATTCATTCATTCATTCAATGTGATGTCATCAGACTCCCATGTGCTATACAATAACAGGAAACTGTGTGGCTGAGAAACATTTTCAAGATGACAACAAAAATCACCATTGAGAATCTTCTTGAGTATTCAGATCCAGCAGGGATTCAGCTACTGCTGGCAGGAGTGTGTGGACAGACAATTTACTCCCCAAAAAAAGAAGGAAAAAAGCAAAGAGACTTACTCGAGACAGGTGCCATATGTAGATTGCCTCAGAATGTTTCATCCAAGTTAGTCCATGGGCCAAGCAGGTTTTCGCCCAGCACTTAGAATCTTAGAATCCAGCCTCAGTGTAGCATGGCCTACACAAAAATGTATGATAGCCATCCCAGAGTGGTAGCTGTAGCCAGGTAGGGGTCAATGAAGAATTACACAGAGGTCAAACTTTAAAAATGCTGCAATCATGTTGAAAACTATATCACATTACTTATCCGATCATAACTATTCCATAAAGGTATAGTTTGAACTATCTATGATGAATGTTCTAGAGTTATGGGGTCAAAACAGCAAAAATGGTGACAAAGGTCAATTTCAGTTTGTGCACAGGTCAAAAGTTAAAGTTGCTCCAATTTCAGTAAAAAAAAATTCAGTTTGCACCATCTGTCATGCTTAGTTATCATGTTACAGGGTAACATATGTCACATGTCATAGAATCCAATGGATGTTGACCTTGTTTGACCTTTACTTTGGAGACCAAACATTGAACACAGTCAAAACTATTCCATTTATTAATCCTTTTATTTCAACCAATAATTTGCATCATTTTTTTTTACTGAAATTGGAGCAACTTTAAGTACTTTGTTACATTACAACACTGACAGTGAGTCGTGAGTGACATCTTTAAATGGCTTTGACTGAGGTTGATGAAAAAAGGATTATTTCTCTAAGATTGTGGACTTGCTGGTTCTGATTTACAAGCAGCAGGTCCACAATCAACCTATATAATCAATCCTGCTACACCCCCTCAGAAACTGCCACAGAAGTCAATATAAGTCTGCAGTCGCACTGAGCCGTCTCCCGGCAAGGAGTGCATGGTCACCATTTTGGATCCGGGGAACTCAGCAGGCAGCGCGCATAGACGCTCAGTTAGTCTCATCAAGAAACAGGTGGAATATGCCGGAAAGCTGCTCATGCTGGCAATGCCACAAATGTTGGAAGAAGGGAAACATTTCCTTCCATAAGTAAGTGGTTTTGGTTATTCTTGTCACTTTGTCCATGACATTTGGTCGATAAACAGGTTTATGTTGCCTGCCATGCCTGTCCGAGGACACGGACCATTAACTCTTCTGTCTAGTTCATAGGTGACAAACTGATTCCAGTAAGGGCCAAGAGGGTGCAGGTTTTCTTTGTAACCACCCACTGCACCAGGTGATTTCACTGATTGATTAATTCCGTCTGCTAAAAGTGATGTTAATCAGTGAAATCACCTGGTGCAGTGGTTGGTTACAAAGAAAACCTGCACCCTCTTGGCCCTTACTGGAATCAGTTTGACACCTATGGTCTAGTTGATATTTTCCCCTGCGAGACTGATGTCTTGTTAAAATGCTTGTCATTAATGATTAAAATTGTTGGACAAGCCCGACAGTTTTTTTTTTTTCTGCGCCTTAAATAACCGAGCCGCTGCTCGCAGATTATAATGACCCACACTGTGCTACTTCCAGTCACAGCCTCACACAGAGATGTGCACCCCACCACTGACTTCATGAATGAGACTCAATCAATAAAGGATAATTGTGTAAAAAATAAATAAATAAATAAATAAATATATATATATATATATATATATATATATATATATATATTATATATATATATATATATATATATATATATATATATATATATATATATATATATATATATATATATATATATGTGTGTGTGTGTGTGTGTGTGTGTGTGTGTGTGTGTGTGTATTGCAATGGATTTATGAGTCGTACAGCAAATACAGCAGCAGCAGGACGTCTCAGCTCAGCAGCTGATTTATTGCAGCTTGAACAAATCAGATCCATGTCACTTTCAACACTAATATTTGGTAATGTGTGCATGTCAGAGTAAGTTTAATACTTTCCTGACATAATTTAAAGTAAATTAATTTTACTGGCTCGATATCCAGGTCAGAAAGGCATTTTAGCACGTATCTTGCAAGCTTTTTCCCCGAATGTGTTCACTCGCGTATCCACATTGAAAATGCATTATCTGGGCACTTCATCAAAATTTTGTCCGATTGGGAGGTGTCATGTCGCTGTCCATGAAGGTACATTAGCATTTATTTGGCAGCATTGGGACTGCAGACTCTAGTACTCATTATTAACCTGTTTTGCCCCACTGGCAACAATTGTTGCCGAAGAGTATCACTGTCATTTTCTACTCACAATAAAAAATCGCAAAGGTACTAATGCAACTTTTTCCACTTATAAAAAAAAATCTGGGCATAAACGGGTTAACCTCTGTGGTAACAGCCCAACTGCAATGTAGTTTTTTCAGGCTGCAGCATAAGGGGCCGGTATGCTGTTATACAGTAATGCCGCTGAGAGCCCTCTGCTGAAAAAGTACCTTTTCATAGACCTGAAGAAATTTGGTTTTGGTGATGGATTTATTTCTTGGATCTATCTCTTGTATACTTCCACCAGCTTCTGTCTGAACTAATACAAGTAATAACAAAATCTGTCTATAGTTTCTGCTGTCATGTGGTACACGTCACGGTTGTCTCCCCTCCCCTTTACTTTAGCAATAGAGCCACTATCAGTACAGAAACTCTTCCTTGTTCCAGGGTGTGACTCGTGGAGTACAGAAAATAGGGTTGCTCTGTATGCAGACAATTTACTTTTATATGTCACAAATCCAACTAGTCATTTAACATCTATTATGACAGTACTCCAAAATGTTGGCTTTTTTTCTGGATATAGGCTGAACATACAAAAAAGTGAATGCTTGCCTATAAATGTGGATACACAGCGTCTCAGACAAACCGGTCTTCCTTTCCATCTGACTCATTCTGGTTTTAAGTACTTGGGAGTGAATGTAAGTGGTTCACCTCAGGCTCTCAGGCTGCAAATTTTACTTGTTTATCTCCTATATTTAGTCCTTTATTACAAGTATAAGGTCAGCTTTTTAAAGATGGGCTAATTTACTAGTGTCTCCTTTAGGTAGGATAATATACAGTAAGGAAAATAAGTATTTGAACACCTGTGAAAATCAATGTTAATATTTGGTACAGTAGCCTTTGTTTGCAATTACAGAGGTCAAACGTTTCCTGTAGTTTTTCTCCAGGTTTTCACACATTGCAGCAGCTCCCTCCAAAGATTTTCTATTGAGTTCAGGTCTGGAGACTGGCCAGGCCACTCCAGGACCTTGAAATGCTTCTTACGGAGCCCTCCTTAGTTGCCCTGGCTGTGTGTTTGGGGTCATTGTCATGCTGGAAGACCCGGCCATGACCCATCTTCAATGCTCTTACTGAGGGAAGGAGGTTGTTTGCCAAAATCTCACAATACATGACCCCATCCATCCTCCCTTCAATATGGTGCAGTCGTCCTGTCCCCTTTGCAGAAGAGCACCCCCAGAGTATGATTTTTCCACCCCCATGCTTCACAGTTAGGATGGTTTTCTTGGAGTTATTCTCATCCTCTAAACATGGTAAGTGGAGTTGATTCCAAAAAGCTCTATTCTGGTCTCATCTGACCACATGACCTTCTCCCATGCCTCCTTTGGATAATCCAGATGGTCACTGGTGAACTTCAAATGGGCCTGGACATGTGCTGGCTTGAGCAGGGGGACCTTGCTGCCCTGCAGGATCTTAAACCATGACAGCATCATGTGTTACTAATGTAATCTTTGTGACTGTGGTCCCAGCTCTCTTCAGGTCATTGACCAGGTCCTCCTGTGTAGTTCTGAGCTTTCTCAGAATCATCCTTACCCCACAAAGTGAGATCTTGCATGGAATCCCAGACCGAGGGAGATTGACAGTCATCTTGTGTTTCTTCCACTTTCTAATAAATAATCATAATAGTTGTCTTCTACCAAGCTGCTTGCCTGTTGTCCTGTAGTTCATCCCAGCCTTGTGCAGGTCTACAGTTTTGTCCCTGGTGTCCTTAGACAGCTCTTTGGTCTTGCTATGGTGGACAGGTTGGAGTGTGATTGATTGAGTGTGTGAACAGGTGTCTTTTATACAGGTAACAAGTTCAAACAGGTGCAATTAATACAGGTAAAGAGTGCAGAATAAGAGGGCTTCTTAAAGAAAAATTAACAGGTCTGTGTGAGCCAGAATTCTTGCTTGTTGGTAGGGGGTGAAATACTTATTTGCAGCAGTAACATGTAAATAAATTATTAAAAAATCATACATTGTGATTTCCAGATTTTTTTTTTTTTTTTTTTTTTTTTTAGATTATGTCTCTCACAGTGGACCTGCACCTAAGATGAAAATTTCAGACCCCTCCATGATTTCTAAGTGGGAGAACTTGCAAAATTGCAGGGTGTTCAAATACTTATTTTCCTCACTGTAGTGAAATGAATGTTTTACTCAAGCTTTTATACCTTTTTCAGTGTATTACTCCATTTGTACCCAAAACCTTTATTAAATCTATCAATCAAATGATTTTCTAATTTATATGGGGCCGGGTTGGCCCCACCGCAGCATCTTGGGGCTGGTGAGATGCTGTGGGCCTATTACCATTCCCAATGACAACCCCACCCCCACCCCACGACATCCATGAGAGGGATATCAACAGGCTCTTCAAGAGACAGGACCCACGCAAACCAACTGGACCTGTCTCTCTCTCCATCCATGTTGATGAACTGTGCAGACCAACTGTCCCCGGTGTTCACTGACATTTCAATACCTCACTGGAGACATGCCAGGTACCAGCATGCTTCAAGGCCTCCATCATCATCCCCATCTCCAAAATCAAAGAACTTCAGGTCTTAATGACTACAAACCTATCGCCCTGACCTCTGTGGTGATGAAGACCTTTGAGTGCCTTGTCCTCACACACCTCAAGGTCTTCTCTGAACCACACCTGGATCCCCTGCAGTTTGCCTACAGGTCTGTAGATGACACGGGCCTCCACTTCATCCTTCAGCATCTAGACTCCCCAGGAACCTACACCAGGATTCTGTTTGTGGACTTCAGCTCTGCTTTCAATATAATCTTCCTAGCCCTGCTGCAGGACAAGCTCTCTCACCTTGGCATGCCTCACTCCACTTTCAGGTGGACAACTGACTTCCTGTCCAACAGGAAGCAGCATGTGAAGCTGGGAGGGAACATCTCCAACACACGGTCCATCAGTACTGGATCCCTTCAAGGCTGTGTTCTTTCTCCTCTACTCTTCTCCCTGTACTTCAACAGCTCCATGTCCAGTCACCAGTCTGTGAATCTCCTGAAGTTCACAGATGATACGACCCTCATTGGACTCATGTCTGATGGGGACAAGGTTGCCTACAGACGTGAGATCGACCACCTGGTGTCCTGGTGCAGAAAGAACAGTCTGGAGCTCAGTGCCATCAAGACAGTGGAGATGGTTGTTGACTTTAGAAAGAACTCAATCCTGGCCACCCCATCACCCTGTGTGACCCCCCCATCACCATTGTGGAGTCCTTCTGTTACCTGGGGATCACCATCACCCAGGCCCTCAACGTGGAGCTGAACATCAGCGCTCTCAAAAAGAAAGCACAACAGAGGATGTACTTCTGTGGCAGCTAAGGATGTTCAAACTGCCAAGAACAAAGATGTGAACTTCTACACTGTCATCATTGAGTCCATTTTGTCCTCCTCCATCACCATCTGGTATGCTGCTGTCACTGCTAACGACAAGAGCAGACTGCAGCGTATCATTCATGCAGCAGAGAAGGTGATCGACTGCAATCTGCCATCCCTACAGGACCTGTACACCTCCAGGGCCCTGAGGCGAGCAAGAAAGATTGTGGCTGATCCCTCCCACCCAGGTGTCAAACTTTTTGTTACCTTTCCCTCTGGCATGTGGCTGAGGTCTATCAGGACCAAAACCTCAAGACACAAAAACAGCTTCTTTCCATCCATAGCTAGAGTAACAAATAATGCCAGAGAACCCCATTTACCCTGCCTCCCCCCACCTCCACTTCCACAAAGTGGTTGGCCATCCCTGCACTGAAAGGTACTGTACACCTGTATACCGGTTTAACGGTTTAACTATATAACTGTTACATTATATTTATTTCACAGTGAATATAGTTTTGCCTATTTGACTCTTTTACTTCTTACAGAAGTGTTTTTTTCCTCTTGTTTATGCACCAACAACACCAGATCAAATTCCTTGCATGTGAGAACCAAAGAGGTTATATATGAGAACTAGAGTCCACACTCCCAATGCTGCCTACTAAACGCCAATGTCCCTTCATGGACAGCAACATGACACCTCCTAACTGCACAAAATATTGATGAAGTTCCCGGATGTTAATGTATTTTCAGTTGGATTCACAACTGATCACACTCAGAAAAACGCTCACAAAATATGTGTTAAAATGCCATTTTGACCTGGATATCGAGCCAGTAAAATGAGAGTTACACGGATCTGCGCTGTTAAGCTGCGCTGCTGAGATGTCCTGCAGCTACTGCGTTCAGCACGGCTCCTAAACGTGTGTATATATATATATATATATATATATATATATATATATATATATATATATATATTATATTTTTACACAATTATCCTTTACTGACCGAATTCCATTCATGAAGTCAGTGGTGTGGGTGCACATCTCTGGCACAGCGCAGGTCATTATCATCTCCAAGCAGGTCAGCTCGTTATTTTAAGGTGCAAATTAAAAAAAAAAAATCATCGGTCTTGTCAAAATATCAGGGGAAAATATTAACTAGACATAAGTGAAGAGTTAATGGTCCGTGTCGTCGGGCGACACAGGCACAGGCAGGAAACACACACCTGTTTATCGACCAAATATCACAAAGTGAAATTACCTCAGGTTCTACTGATCATGTGCAAACACAAGTGTGTAGAAAGAGTGTTCTGCTGTATATGTCTGGCATGGAGGCTTGTAAAATGAGCCATTTCAAAAACACATTCGGCACCATCTATCCCCACATCTTTGGGTCACCTACATTGTTGTGAGCAAAATAGTCTACGGCTCAGACTGCAGATGAGAAAATTAATATATGCTGAGTTCTTTCAGCTTCTCCCTTTTTTGCTTGAGGTCACCACAGTGGACCTGATGTGTCAGTTTTTGTATGTATGATGCTTGGATCACAGCTATTCCCAAAGTCCGCTTAAATTTCAGCACCAGAGCCATTTGTCTCTTTTTCATTTTATGCCCTCCTCTTCACACTAAGTGGTTTTCCCTGCAACCTTATTGTGCCAGCCTCTGACATACGCACCTCTGGCATACTGTGGGTTCAGGTTATGGCCTGTGATGGGCCATACTAAAATATGAAATAGATGAAATGGGTACTGATCACGAAATGGGGGTAAAATGCAACGAAATGGAGCAGATTGAACCAGACTGACTCCAAATAATTACTTTTATTTAATTGTTTAGCTTTTGTTTTTGTGATATGCGCTCAGTACATGTATAGTAGGGGCAGGTGCGCCATCTGGCATTCAAGAGATGAAATTTCAGTCAATGAGTCAGTCTGCTCCATTTCGCTACGTTTAACCCCCATTTCATTATTATCAGTCCCATTTCTCTTAAAAATATTAAATAAAAGTAATTAATTTGAAACATATTTAATCATATTTGGAGTCAGTCTGGGTCATTCTGCTCCATTTCTTACTTTTTACCCCATTTCCTGATTATTAGGCTCCATTTCACCCCATTTCACTCCATTTCACCCATTTCGTATTTTAGTATAGCCGCCCTGTGACCGATTTTCAGCCTGTAATACACTGCCAACACCCTTTTTCAGTGACAGTTGAGAGAATGTGGTGTGCACACCGATGACATTTTGTCTTGAACCTGTGGCAGGATGATCATAATCACCAGTGTGATTGGGCCCCTAGGAGATTTCTCAATGCAACTCTGAGCAAGATAGAGACAGAAACCTTTGTCTTACTGAGGTGGTGTGGTTAGCCCCACTGCTCGGTATGGTGCATTTTTTTAAGAATGTGATTGGCAGAATCAAGTAAGAAAAATTGAAATAAAAATCCACTTTTAGTGATTACTGCTATTCCGTTTTGCTTTCTGTCTTGACAGTTCCTCATTGTTTGTGTAGTTTCCATACCGTCAGCATTCTGTTTGATTGTTGTCCAACTTCGTCCAACCTCCCAAGTCCGATGTCTTGCACGAACATTCCTTTTTCTTTTGTTAGTTTCAGATTTGTTTCATTCTTTTATGCACTCTGGACTCGCAGGCTTTTCAGTGATGGGAGAAGTGCCAGCTCATTCATCCACTTTTTATCAACAATTTGTGACTTTGTGACTTTTTTCCTTCATTCATCTATCGTCGTGTGACGTGGGACCCGGCCCTTAGGAGCGCTTTTAAACACTTTGTGAATAATATTGTTCAGTGTGCCTGATCAATATCTTTTATGTTTACTCATGTCTAATTCTAAGACTTTCTTAGAATTTCGTCACTTGGAACAACTCTTTATACTCTAAGGCTTTGTGAATATAGGCCCTGATATTGACAGTGGATATGCAGGGTTTTTGTTTTGTTTGTTTGTTTCTTTGTCTTGTTTTTTTTTTTTTTTTGTCCAAATGAACCTTTCTGTAGCTAGAATGGATGTATGTCAGGGTGATGACTGGTTGATGACATCTGGCCATAGAAAGTGACACCATAATACAACAAAATTAACTTGTACCTTAACAGTAAAACATGTGGTGAAGTGTTTGATGGTGGGTTGATGCAGAGAACACTAATAAAATCCATACCAGTTAAAATGCTGAGACGAGTTGTACTAAAGAAAGCATTAGGTTTGTTGTAGTGCTGAAAGTCTTGTGAACGGTTGTTCCAGGCCCATTTATCCTGTGAGTGTGTCGGCTTCAAAGTGTTGCCATGAAGGATGTTTTCTGTCCCAGGCTGCAAGCAGAGCACACAATAAAGGCAATGTTACCACCTTTTATAGCAGTACAATTTCACTACAAATACAAGCTCTCACAAATGACTGATGACTTTATAATACAGAATAATAGAGACAGAATAATAGATCACAACACGAAAGTGACGATTTATTACTGTAGGATACCGTAGGATATATTTACTTGGTTTAAAGGTGGGTGTTGCAACATCCTTTCCTTTGCTAAAGCTTATAGTTAGGGCTGGATCAGGTGACCCTGAACCATCTCTTAGTTATGCTGCTATAGACTTAGACTGCTGGGGGGTTCCCATGATGCACCGAGTGTTTCTTTCTCTTTTTGCTCTGTATGCACCACTCTGCATTTAATCATTAGTGATTGATCTCTGCTCCCCTCCACAGCATGTCTTTTTCCTGGTTCTCTCCCTCAGCCCCAACCAGTCCCAGCAGAAGACTGCCCCTCCCTGAGCCTGGTTCTGCTGGAGGTTTCTTCCTGTTAAAAGGGAGTTTTTCCTTCCCACTGTCGCCAAGTGCTTGCTCACAGGGGGTCGTTTTGACAGCTGGGGTTTTTCTGTAATTATTGTATGGCTTTGCCTTGCAATATGAAGTGCCTTGGGGCAACTGTTTGTTGTGATTTGGCGCTATATAAATGAAATTGATTTGATTTGATCCTGACAACTCCAGACACATTTACCATACAGCACAATAATTCTTATATTTAGTCTGCCTAATTACTTATGAAATTTTAAAATGGAAGGCATGTGCATGAAAATGGCTGTAATTCCAAAATGGTAAATGCAATATTATTGTTAGACCTCCTTGATCAAACTAACAATCTACGTGACAATTGCATCATGATTGTTTCATTTCAACGCCATTCTGGTAGTGTACAGTGGCAAAATGACAAAAATGATCACTGTCCAACTACTTATAAACCTGACTTTATAAAAGACAGAATGAGAAGAAAAAAAAGCATCACATGAAACATGCAGTAGCTAAGCAAAATCCTATATATAGACGCCTTTACAGTGTAAAATCTTGCGCGTAATCAAGTTCTCGCTAGGGAGGCCGAGATTTCATTGTCAGTGTAAGCAAGTGTTTGCGTTTGTAAACTTTTTTGCAACAGTGCGTCATTGTAGAGGTGAGTTCAACCAAAATATGTATTTAGGTGTTTAACTGAGATAATTGTGAGTCTTTAATGTGAGTTTTATAAAAAAAAAAAAAAAACAACAACAACAAAAAAAGCGTGTTACTGTTCGGGTATCCTTAAGAAATGATTCGATCCATCGACATCAACAGCCTTTTTGCTTAATGTAGGCACTTGGACATTTTTTCAAAGTTGTTTAAATGGCCTTCTGCCTGCAATCAGACGAAAGGGCACCAAAAATGCAACAAAATGACACCTAATTTGTAAAAATCGGATAAATAACACCAGAGATATTGAGATTTGAAGGGGTCATTTTCGTGTCCTATTTTCTAAGTTTATTTACATTACAATAGAGGAAAAAATTGTGTCAAATAATAGGAATTGCTGGCTGAAAGGAAAGGTAGATTAGTATGGACACCATTTCTAAGTGCTAAAGATATTCCAATCAATTTTAAGGGGGGGGGGCACTGGATATCTGGAAATTATTTTGCTTTGATCTTTGGGTCAACAAGTGACCCTGATGACCCCAAGGTCAAGGTCAAATTAGTGGAATGTCGACACTAACGGAAATGGTTACCTGAACTAAAATTGAACAGAAACACATTCTGAGTTTACATTCAAAGCACCATTCTCTACAACTATGGATGTAGGAATTCACTAAGACATCATTTCAAGTATTAATTATGCACCATATGGCGGCCATATTGGAGGAGAGAACGGCAAATTTTAGCTTGGACCAAAGTATATCATGTAGGGTATCAAAATGGAGCTTAGAATGAGAGGAAACTAAAACTTCACAATCTAACCTGATTTGAAGCTTCTGCTGGGTTATTTTTCAGTCATACTGTATCTAATTCAAACGAGATCACCCAGGCTGTAGTCTGTCAGGAATTTGAAGAGGGGCATGTGATGGTCCTCAGACTCCTCCTCAGCCTCATCATGGTCTCTCCAGTATGACAAACAAACTGTTGTCACGCCTCTCTTTTCCCACACTCTCAACACCCTTCCACAATAAAGCACATTGCATGCGTCCTCCTCAGAAAACCAGAAATGGTCAACACAGCAATCAACCAGACCCTTGGGATTTTTCAAAATGTCACAAAGAACCATTCTCTGCTCTTCACTCAAACTCAGTTCTAATGCCAGCTCATCCCTAAGTTCACCACGTTCTACAGCTGCTTTCAATTTCTTCTCCACTGCATTCCTCTGTTTGGTTTCCTTCTTTTGCTTCTTCTTCTCTTGTCTGGCATGGTATTCCTTTTCACGTAGTCTTTCCCTTTCCCTTCTTATTCTCCTCACTTGCTTTGCTCTCCTCACAGCAAACATGACAATACGGTTCTGCTCAATAAAGTCTTTCTTCTTTAACCATTCAAGGGTCTTGTTCTGCTTTGCACGCACCTTCCCGTCAATGTACCCCATAGTAGCATTTGGGGCACCGTGATGTTGGCTGTCAACCATGGCAAGGACTCTTTAGGGGTGCTGTGTCTATCTCATTGACATTTAATAGGTGTTCTGTGTCTTATGACCTGAAGGGGGCAGCAATGCACTGACAATGCCTAGCTTGCCAACAACCAAGAAGAAGAAGAAGAAAAAGAAGAAGAATCAGAGGGTATCACTTTAATACGTCATAGTTCCGCTCGACCAATCAGAAAGCAGTAACCATACCAGTGCGCCAGCCTGCCCAAAATAAATATGCTCGACAAAATAAATCCCCAATCAATCCTTCATAAAGAAGCAAAACTGAAATAAAATCCTCGCGAAAATAACATTTTAAGATATCGATAAACTTATCTGAAGCATTTATCGGCTGAAAAATGTGCAGATGTTCATGTATAGAACAATTATTTTCCGGGCATGGCGAGTAGACGACAACTATTTTCAGAGCGGGACGTCGCTACCATGGCTCCCGGCGGGGATCCAAAATATTAGTGCGGAGGCACAGATTCATATGATACTTCGCTAAAATGATGTTTATTACATAAACTAGACCAAGCAAAGGTATTTACTCACCTACGAAGTCACGCAGGTGGTGAATTTAACATGGGAAATCCACGTTAAATTTGAAAATCAGGCACACTTCAAAAATCTGAATGGATTTTTACCAGACAAAGTGCGTAAGAATTCGCAGGTCTCCTACATCAAAATAGCGGAATTTCCGGTAGAATTCATGCAGAACCAGCCTCTCCAATCCGCATTTTAGGAACGATATGAACCGCGAGCTTGAAAATTTGATGACGTCATCTCGCGAGGCTACGTTGCCGGCTGACGCGGCTGATGTCCAAGTGCCTACTTAATGATTCCCTTATCGGTCCTTCAGAGTGACCATTGTCTTTGGGGCTGTTTGTCAGGAAAATGATCATTTCTCTACATTGATTACAGACCCTGCAGTGGGTCTGTATATTCAACCATTTCTGCAGCGCAGCTTGCTTTGAACCTTGAACCAATGAAGCAGTGCTTCGATCTTCAATCTGCTGCTTCATTGGTTCTTTGCTTTATTTCACTTTATCTTAATTTTCCCCCGCTAAAACCCCAAAGAGCATATGTCTGTGAGTAATATTTACCCTTTTTATGTTAAACTGACCTGTTATGGTCTTCTGAAACAGTTGATAGATGCATTTTATAACATAAAAACGGGACCAATGCTAACGCGTTAGCATGTCTATGGCATTTTTGGTGTTAAAGTTAGAATTACGCTGAGCTAATATGAAGCCTCCCTCCTCAGCGCGCAAAGGATTCTGGGATACTCTGGGAAACTGTGAATAATTTTAGGTTTACTTTCAGATAGTTGTGACTGATTGCCAGATCAGTTTGTCCCAGAATGCTTAATTATTGACTCAATACTTACTCAGCTGATTTCAATCTTATGGTGTTACCAAGCCTTTGAACAGCCTGACTGATCTCTAGCCAGTGGTTTAAAGCAGCACTGATGTAAACAGACACACTTGATGGGATTTCTGATGACTCCTTAGTACTTTAAGGGTTTATGCATGGATTCCATAATTACTCATTTTTAGTCCATACCCATGAGAAATGCACATGTGGTTTGATATAGTTAGTCATTATCACATTGTGAAAATAATATAGCAGTGTTCTGTGATTTGAGCTTATCGCCTCATGCCTGCTGGATACCTCTGGAACCAGATGCTTTGGTGAGTAAAAATGTTGCTTTTTCTGCCAGTGGGGGTAATAAATTACTATTGTGGTCAAGAGAGCTGAAGCAAAAGGAATGCTAATGTCATTAATCATGTCATATATTACACGCTACACTACACCTAACCTAAACACGACGGCCAGAGAGAGGCCAGAGTAAGACAATAGCCATAAAAAAAACCAATGCCCAGATTAATGGGAGTGCCAACAAGTGAACATTCCTGTAGGTGAAACCCCACACTGTGAGTGCTTGAAGGGTGAATTTACGTTCCTGAGATCTTCCACACGAGCCTCATCTGGGTGTTTAGGGTGCTTTTGAGACTTGCTTGTGCTTGTGACCCCAAGTGCAGTGGTTGTAACAAAATGATACCCTCAAATCCCCAACCTTCAGCCCTATAGTCATTTGTGTGTGAAAGAATATGGAGTGGGCCTGCAACCCAATGGAGTGGTCCTTTCATTGGGGCTTCCCAAACATTTTCAGGCCATAAACAATTTAAAGTGAGATAATCCAAACCCATCCTCTTGATGATGATAGCAAAGACGCAAAGGTGATTGAAAGCAATATGAATGACATGTCACAGCACCTAAAAATCTGTATGATCTCCATAGTAACAGGAAGTTGTCATGGATCACATTTTGGTGTTTTGCTTCTCCACATTGTTCTGTCGTCTGGTGTTATTTTCTACGTTATTTCCTCTCTAGCCCATTTTTCTGTTTCATTCTTCCCCCAGCATTATTTTTTGTGTTGCTATTATTCTCTGTGATGGTTGGCTCATTCTTCTTTATTGTTAATATTCTCTGGCACTTTACTTTGGCATTTTACCCATGTTTGTTTTGTGTAGCTTAACTTCCTGTCTCATCCCTTCCAGTTTCAGGTGTTTCTGTATTTCCAGGTTTGATTTTTTACATGCCTATTTAACAGTGTTTAGGGTGTTTCCTCACCACCAGATTGTATTACATTCATACTGCTCTCTAGCATTCATGTTAATAACTTCCAGTGTTTTGACTTGTTGTTACAGACCTTTGCTGCTGTTTCAATTCCTGATTTTTGTTTGCTGTTTTTGATTGATTGTTTGGTATCATTTTTTTTTTTTTTTTTTTACTGAACTGTGTCTGTTTTTGTATAACTAACCCTTTACTGTCTTCCTCAGAAAGACTGCTGCCAGTTGGACTGATTACCCCATGTGTCTGTTTTCCATGATGAAGTCAGTTTTATCTGCTACTCTATCAGCTGTTTTTGAACTGAGCTTAGCATACAATAAATCTTGTTTTTACTTGCCTTTTGTTATGTGGTTCAATGCAGTGGGGTCCAAAGCGAATCCTTTACATTACAATCTTGCGAAGAAGGCACCCTGCAGAGAACTCAGTGTTGGGTGAGGCCCTTACGGCACAAGCTCAGGAAAGTTTTAAACAGAAAAAAAATCATTAATTCTCCTCATCTCCCATCGATCAAGTGCTATCATGGAGGGCTGGAGACCTGCCGGTCCTTCCTCTATCTCTGCCAGATAATGTTCAGCCTACAGTCCAGCTCCCACACTAGAGAAGTGTGTAAGATGACCTGTTATCACGCATCAGATTGGCCAGGCCAGAGAATGCGCTGTAGCAGAGTGGAACTGGTGGTCCAACATCTGCTGCTCTGTAGACTCATTCTCAATGACCATTAAGAGGGTTTTTGGGTGCAGAGCACAGAGCCAAGAGGCAGCTCATGGGCCACTGTCACTGCAGCATAAAGAATTCCTCCATAAAGTTCTGAACCTTGGCCATGGACAGTGGTTGGAATGCCTTGACCTTCTGTGCGGCCTTCCTCAAGGGCCTATTGGAACAGCTGAAGGATTATCTAGCTCCATTCAACCTCCCATCTTGCCTTAGCTCTGGCGACCAAAACTCATGTTCGAGGATGGGTTTGGCAACACTGAGCAGTGTAAATATTGCCCTTGTAAAAAATGACAAAATGTACTGTACATTATTATCACTTACTCGGGTGTTGCTTGGCTGGTAGCGTAGATTTACATTTACGCTACCTGACTATACCCACCCGCAGCTGCCCACAGCGAGTGGGTATCCGGATACCTGCCCGCTGTGCGTAAACTGATGACATCATAGCGCGCGCAGCCCAAGAGCTGTTCGCAGAGGAAAAGATGAAAAGGTGAGACGTGTGTGTTGGCCCCAATATGGATATTCCCGGTGATTTTCTCATGGATGGTACGACAATGAGTAGCAGCCAAGGCAGCCAGCTTGATGAGGACGCACTGGCGAATTTGGAGAGCAGCGTGCGCCAGCTGACACGACAAAAGATAAAGTGAGCCAACTTTTTATGTACGCATTATGTGTTGTGTGTCTCAGTAAGTGATAATAATGCAATAATGCTCGTCTAACTCGGGCGAATATCTGGCATTTTGGGCGACTGGGCATGGACGTCGGGCCTCTGAAAATGCATACCGCCCTCCAAAAGCATGTTATTGTATTATTATGTTGTACCACTCTGAACCAACCTTGGCCATATGTTTGCAGGGCACTTCCTTGGCTTGCTGGTTTGAGTTGATGGTCTGGATGCTGCAGTTCTGTGCTGAGCCAGATATGGACTCCTGAATATTTATTACAACGGTCTGTGGCTTCTGCAGCTGTTTGCTGGGCTCTTGTACTGTTTTAATATTGCACTAGAATATTACAGTATGAAACAAATAATGACCTTTAAGAACTCAGATTAGGCTTTGATCACTTAGATGTACACACCTTAATAAAGTTCTTAGATTGTCTGAGCTCATCATCGTGTTTCCAGTTGATGTAGTCTGTGTTGTACATTTCAACTGGTGTGTATCTTTTTCTGAAACAGACAGGCTGACAGCATGTGTCCACCTCATCCTGAGTGTTGACTTCACGTTTTCGCTGTGTATCTTCAGTTTTTCGTTGCACATCTCTGCCATACATCTGGCTCATGCAGAGAACCATGTCAGCAGAGGGGAAAAGGTCATTGTGCACTGCATCTGTGAGTTGTTTTACTTAGCTGGCTTAAACTGGAAAAATGAAGAGGATAATTCTTAGAATTTAAAAAGCAGGCATATTGATGAACTCTCACAAATATTACACATATTGAACATTTATTATTTATTTTCATAAAGCAAGGAAAGCTCCGAAACCATATCAGTGTGGTGTAAGAAATTCCTTAACTACATTATTTTTGCTTATCATTTTCAAATATTTCCATTATGATTGTTATGTTTTGAGTCTGGTTGTCTTTTAATAGAGTATGTGAAAAATTATGGACCATTTTTCTGAAAGTTGATGGAAATATTGACCATTATAAAGCAGGCCAAGTCTGCAAACGTTCTAGTGCTGCACATTAGAGGGTGACACGGGAGTAGATTTTCACTCCTGTCCTGTCCCACTCCCACAGAAAAATTCCTGTCCCATCACAATCCCGGGCCAGAGTAAAAAAAATTAATTCCTGTCCCGTCCCACTCCTGGTAAAATGACTCCCACTCCCATCCCGCTCCCATTCAGAATGAGTCCCACTCCTGTACCGCTCCCATTTTTTCCTTCTTTTAGTTTTTAGGCTTTAGTGTTCTGCAGTTTTATTTCAAAAGATGTTGTTGGGGAAGTGTTGTGACACGGACCCACAACAGGGGGCGTTAATGAAGGGACAATGGAATAGCCAAAAAGTAACAATTTAATGTTGTGAAGGTGCACAACGTAATACAGACAGACACAAATATGCGTTATATCAATCCGACAAAAAGGTGACGTGTGGCAGGCTCGAAGATAGGAGACGTCCGGTGAGAGAAGAGCCGGAACCCACACAAGCCTCACCACCAACGGACCTGAAGAACACCGGAGCCGCCAAGCCCTGCGCCCCAGGTGGCCACTGTCTTCAGCAGTCAGACCCGGTACTGCTGGCAGAAAACAGAAACAGAACTGAATGAGTGTGAGTTCGCACACTCAGTAATCCCACAGTCTGTGTTCGGTAGGGAGGGAGAACCTCCACCTCCAATCACACACTCGTACAGCTCCTTGTGAAACCACTTATCTGGTTGGGGTGTGAGGCGAAGCCGTCGCAGTCCACACCAAACGCCAATACAGCAGACAAGGACACGTCACAGGAAAACGGCTGCAACTGAGATCAGACTATTAGTCAAAGTTAAGCTTAGCAGAGAAAGTACCTGTATGGTAGAAGATTTCTCGGCGAGGAGGTGGAGTTGCAGTCCGGTCTTTGTAGTGGTGGTGATGGATGACAGCTGGTGTTGATAGATGACAGCTGTCACCTCCAGCGGCTCCGACGCCCTCTCGTGCTTGGAGCCCGTACTCCAAGCAGGGCGCCATCTGGTGGTGGTGGGCCAGCAGTACCTCCTCTTCAGCGGCCCACACAACAGGACCCCCCCCCTCAACGGGCGCCTCCTGGTGCCCGACCAGGTTTATCCGGGTGCCGGGTGTAGAAGTCGGCCAGGAGGGCCGGGTCCAGGATGAAGCTCCTTTTCACCCAGGAGCGTTCCTCGGGACCATACCCCTCCCGGTCCATCAGATACTGGAAGCCCCGACCCTTGCGACGGACGTCCAGAAGCCAACGCACGGTCCACGCCGGCTCCCCATCGATGATCCGGGCAGGAGGTGGTGCAGGTCCAGGGGTGCAGAGCGGTGAGGTGTGGTATGGTTTGATCCGCGACACGTGAAAAACAGGATGGATCCACAGTGAAGCTGGCAGCCGTAGCTTCACTGCGGCCGGGCTGAGGACCTTGGTGATATGAAAGGGTCCGATATATCTGTCTTTCAGTTTCTGTGATTCCACTTGAAGTGGGATGTCCTTTGTCGACAACCATACCTCCTGCCCAGGCTGGTATGCAGGGGCCGGGGAACGCCGGCGGTCTGCATGGGCCTTGGCCCTCGTCCGGGCCTTCAACAGGGCAGAATGGGTGGTCCGCCACACCCGGCGGCACCTCCTGAGGTGGGCCTGGACTGAGGGCACACCGACCTCTCCCTCCATGAGCAGGAACAATGGGGGCAGGTACCCCAAACACACCTCGAACGGGGAGAGGCCGGTGGCAGACGACACTTGGCTGTTGTGGGCGTACTCGATCCAGGCCAGATGGGTGCTCCAGGCCGTCGGGTGCGCGGAGGTAACGCAACAGAGGGCCTGCTCCAACTCCAGGTTGGCCCGCTCTGCCTGTCCGTTAGTCTGAGGGTGATACCCGGACGAGAGACTCACGGTGGCCCCCAGTTCCTTGCAAAAACTCCTCCAGACCTGAGAGGAGAACTGAGGGCCACGGTCTGAGACGATGTCCGCTGGTATCCCATGCAGACGCACGACGTGGTGGACCAGGAGGTCTGCTGTCTCCTGGGCCGTAGGGAGCTTCGGGAGGGCCACGAAGTGGGCCGCCTTGGAGAACCGGTCCACTATTGTTAAGATGGTGGTGTGGCCCTGGGACGGTGGGAGGCCCGTGACAAAGTCCAGGCCGATGTGGGACCAGGGGCGATGAGGCACCGGTAGGGGTCGGAGGAGTCCTGAGGTCCTCTTGTGGTCCGCCTTGCCCCTGGCACAGGTGGTGCAGGCCTGGACGTAGTCCCGGACGTCGGCTTCCATAGACGCCCACCAGAAGCGCTGCTGGACTACCGCCATGGTCCTGCGCACTCCGGGATGACAGGAGAGTTTGGACCCATGGCAGAAGTCCAGAACTGCAGCTCTGGCCTCTGGTGAGACGTACATCTTGTTCTTCGGGCCGGTCCCCGGGTCCGGGTTCCATGTCAGGGCCTCCCGGACGGTCTTCTCCACGTCCCAGGTGAGGGTGGCCATGACAGTGGACTCGGGGATGATGGTCTCTGGGGGGTCTGACAGCTCGGCCTTGGCTTCCTCTTCATGTACCCGGGACAGTGCATCCGACCGTTGGTTCTTGGTCCCGGGGCGGTACGTAATCTGGAAGTCAAAGCGCCCGAAGAACAGTGACCAGCGGGCTTGCCTGGGGTTCAACCGCTTGGCGGTCCAGATGTACTCCAGGTTCCGATGGTCCGTGAAAACCGTGAAGGGCACCGTCGCTCCCTCCAACAGGTGTCTCCACTCCTCAAGAGCCTCCTCCACCGCCAAGAGTTCCCGATTGCCGACGTCATAATTCCTCTCAGCCGGGGTCAACCTGCGGGAAAAATAGGCACAAGGGTGGAGAACCTTATCGGACTCCCCGCTCTGGGACAGCACGGCTCCTATCCCTGAGTCAGAGGCATCCATTTCCACTGTGAACTGGCGAGTAGGATCGGGCTGCACCAGAACTGGTGCAGTCGAGAACCGGCGTTTCAACTCCCTAAACGCGGCTTCGCACCGATCCGACCAGGTGAAGGGGACGTTAGTGGAGGTCAGGGCTGTCAGGGGGCTAACTACCTGACTGTAGCCCTTAATGAACCTCCTGTAGAAATTTGCAAAGCCGAGGAACTGTTGCAGTTTCCTACGGCTTGTTGGGTGGGGCCAATCTCTCACCGCCGCAACCTTGGCCGGATCAGGGGCGACGGAGTTGGAGGAGATTATGAACCCCAGGAAGGACAAAGAAGTGTGGTGGAACTCGCACTTCTCGCCCTTCACAAACAGCCGGTTCTCCAACAACCGCTGTAGGACCTGACATACGAGGTCTGTCAGTAAAGTATCGTACCTTTTTATTTTTTTCAAAAACTATATGGATTTCATTCATATGTTTTTACGTCAGACATGCTTGAACCCTCGTGCGCATGCGTGAGTTTTTCCACGCCTGTCAGTGACGTCATTCGCCTGTGAGCACGCCTTGTGGAAGGAGTGGTCCCGCCCCCTCGTCGGATTTTCATTGTCTGGAAATGGCGGAATGAAAAGGACTTTTTTTCCATCAGATTTTTTTCAGAAGCTGTTAGAGACTGGCACCTGGAAACCATTCGAAAAATTTATCTGGCTTTCAGTGAAAATTTTACGGGCTTCACAGAGAATAAGGACTTTAACTACAGGTTTAAGGACCCCTTTAAAGGACGGTCGGTGCGCCGCGCTGCAAGCTGCGACGATGCGGCACAAACCACTGGATCATTTCTAAGCTGATGGCTCTGTGGATACGAGACCGTCGTGTGCTCTTTCTCTGGTTATCACAAGACCTGGACATCAGCCATTTTCCGGCAGATTTCACTTTTAACAAGAGATTTTGTCATGGAAAGCCGCGCGGAGGCTTCGCGCGTCACGACCGATTCGCTGATGAAGCGAGACAAAGGAACACCTCCGTTTCGGCGTGTTAGAGGACAAGTTGGGACATGTCCAGCTCTCCACAAGTTCTTTTATACTCACTCGACTGGTAAGCACTGAAAGCCGAGATAGACATGTCCCAACTTGTCCTCTACCGCTCCCGTCGGTGTTCTGTTAATCGGTTGTCTAACCGTATAACCAGGTCGATAAGCCCATCTAAATCCCGCGGCTCGTCCTTCGCCACCAGGTGCTCCTTAAGGACCAGAGACAGTCCGTTTACAAAGGCGGCGCGGAGCGCAAGAGCATTCCAACCGGCTCGCGCTGCCGCGATGCGGAAGTCGACTGCATACTTAGCTGCGCTCCGACGCCCCTGCCGTATCGACAGCAGCACATTTGAAGCGGTCTCGCCTCTATGAGGGTGGTCGAACACCTGTCGGAACTCCCTCACAAACTCAGTATAAACCGTTAGGAGCCGTGAATTCTGCTCCCAAAGCGCCGTAGCCCAGGCGCGTGCCTCTCCTCGAAGCAAATTGATCACATAAGCCACCCGGCTAGCGTCTGATGCGTACATGACGGGACGCTGTGAAAAGACGAGCGAGCACTGCATCAAGAAGTCCACGCACGTCTCCACACAGCCTCCGTACAGCTCCGGAGGGCTTATGTATGCTTCAGGGGAAGGTGGGGGGATTCGTTGAACGAGCAGCGGAATGTCTATTTCTGGCACACAGTCAGCAGGAGGAGGTGCTGCAGCAGCACCCTGAGCATGCGCTTCCACCTGGGCGGTGAGAGCCTCCATCCTACGATTGAGAAGACTGCTCTGCTCGGTAACTAAGTCCACCCAAGCGGTAAAGGCGGTTAAGATGTGCTGCAGCTCACCCAACACGCCTCCTGCTGGCGCCTGTGCACCTCGCTCTTCCATTGGCTGTTCAAGCGATGGTTGACGCCCCTCGGGATCCATGACGCTGGCCGAGAAATCCTGTTGGGGAAGTGTCGTGACACGGACCCACAACAGGGGGCATTAATGAAGGGACAATGGAATAGCCAAAAGAGAGATCAGAGATCAGCCCAGTCAACAAAGTTAAACACTGCAAAAATCAACATACGCTGTAATGACGCATTGCTGATACAGTATTTGCACACATGTTCAGTCAGTGCTGCCATAAAGTAACATATTACATTTGAAATTGACAGGGCAGTGTTTCCCAATTTTTGGCAGCATGGTGGCTTAGTGGTTAGCATTGTTGCCTCACAGCGAGAAGGCCGTGGGTTCAATTCCCACGGCCTTTCTGTGTGGAGTTTGCATGTTCTCCCCGTGTTTGCGTGGGTTTCCTCCGGGTGCTCCGGTTTCCTCCCACATTCAAAGACATGCGGTTTAGGTGGACTGGAATCTTTAAATTGTCCATAGGTGTGTGTGTGTGGGTGTGTCTGTGTTTGTTTGTCTATTTGTGGCCCTGCGACAGACTGGCGTCCTGTCCTGGGTGTACCCCGCCTCGCGCTCTATGGCTGCTGAGATGGGCTCCAGCCCCCTGCGACCCTTAATTGGACTAAGTGGTAGAAGATGAATGAATGAATGAATGTTTCCCAATTTTTTCTTGAGTTCTATTCACCACCAAAACATATCAAGCTGAACAGAACTACCCACTGTCGTGGAAAAAAAAAAAGAAAAAGAAAAAAGCAAGAACAATCACAGATTTCAGACATTCACTAATCTGGATCCAGATCACCTCCAAAATTCAATGGAGTCTTCCATGCCCTAATATCTATCTGCAGTGCAAATTTGGTGAGAAACTGTGGAGAAATTCAGTGGAGTCTTCCTTGCTGTAATGTCTATCTGTGGTGCAAATTTGGTGGGAATCAGTAGTTTTGACATAATCCTTCAAAGCTTGTAAAAAGTGAGATCTTGATCCAGAATCTGGATCCAGATCCAGATCACCTCCAAAATTCAGTGGAGTCTTCCATGCCCTAATATCTATCTGCAGTGCAAATTTGGTGAGAAACTGTGAAGTAGTATTGCTGTAATCCTTCAAAGACTATTTAATGTGAAATCTTGATCCAGAATCCAGATCCGGATCACCTATAAAATTCAGTGGAGTCTTCCTTGCTGTAATGTCTATCTGTGGTGCAAATTTGGTGAGAATCCATTAAGTTTTTGATGTAATTCTTCAAAGCGATCTGGACCCGGATTGGCGAATGTCACAATGTGGAAAATGTTGAGCCTGAAGCTAATTGTTGAACATTTCAAGTGTTATTACTGCATCTTTTAAATTTTGTATGTTTTGTTCAACACCAATATAAGGAAACTAGACAGGATTGTAGCATCATTTGAACCATACCGTGACCTTGAAACCATAATTTGTACTGAACTGTGAGGGAGGTACACCATTGGGCTTCTAATCCAAATCTTTATTGAACAGACTGTAATTTTGCATCACCTAACCTATGACAAACATTAATGCACAATTATAAGATTAAGCAATTTTGAATTGTTTGCTGTTTAATTTTCATAATGCATTAAATAAATTGAGATTAATGAATATTTGGAAAGGAGGGAGTCACTGACATCTCTAGAAATTTGCCGTATTATCAGCTACCATGTTCTGTTTAATTTGTGGTAAATTGTGCAAAACCAGTGGTTTTGAACCTTGTATTCTCAATGTAATAGTACTGTGACAAGGCATGGAAGCAGTATTTGGGAATCATGCCTCTAATGTAGGTCAGAGGCTGTCTCATAATGGGCTCCAGTGACTCATGAAGACAAATAGGTCTCAGGCTTACATCCAGCAAATCATAAATGCGCTTGAAGAAACCCAGTTTTGAATTGTAGAGGACTAGCACCTGCTGCTCCTCACTCCCACTTATCCTGCAAAACATCAAACAAACTACACATTGTAGCTGGAATCTGAACACTGCTCAAACTGACAGCACAGCTGCAAACTGTTAACATGAGGTGCTGGGTGAAGATAACATTCATGGCCTTACTTATTTGGAATGGCCTTCCAAAGTCTTTTCAGTGCTTTATGTCTCAGCCCTTGGAGAACGAAGATGTGTCTCCTTCTATCAAGCATGTAGAATCCTGAAATAAAATTCACATCTGTGTCTTGCTCTTGCTTGAAAGTCAGGTTGTAATTTGATAGGGCTCTCGCCATGTTTTCCTGTGAGTGGGAGTCCATATGGAACGTAGCTTGGACTCCGTTGTGGTGTTCTTATAGCTAAAAATGTTGATTGATGCGTCCACATGCACCGCAGTAGTCATTCTTAAAAACCAGAAGATGGGCAATCTCAATCTTGACTTTGAGTTGAAAATTTGCATCAACGTAACAACCTGGCAGTATGGTCTTGTTTGTCTTTCTGGCTCATGCACCTGTCTCCCTGTCTGACGACTGAGGTGGTGCATACAGATTCATACTGTATTCCCAAGAAGCATCTCAGATAGGTCCACACGTGCAATGCTGTAAAAGTTAAAAACATTTGTCTTCTCGTTGCATGCGCTGTGATTCCCACATTTTGCACTTGATGATACTGCAGGACTTGATATAAGATAAACTTTATTGATCTCACAGAGGAGAAATTCACATTACGTCAGCTCTTAAGAAAACACACAAGATGGGTGCAAGTAGAGGAAAATGTTCATCAAACAGCGTGTGCAAGATAAGGAATAATAATAATACTTGTAACAGTACAAGACATAAGAAAATGAGGTAGAAATAGAATATATATATATATATATATATATATATATATATATATATATATATATATATATATATACACTCAACAAAAATATAAATGCAACACTTTTGGTTTTGCTCCCATTTTGTATGAGATGAACTCAAAGATCTAAAACTTTTTCCACATACACAATATCACCATTTCCCTCAAATATTGTTCACAAACCAGTCTAAATCTGTGATAGTGAGCACTTCTCCTTTGCTGAGATAATCCATCCCACCTCACAGGTGTGCCATATCAAGATGCTGATTAGACACCATGATTAGTGTACAGGTGTGCCTTAGACTGCCCACCTCTCCCCCTCGCTGGAGAGGTGTTCCTGGCACGTCCCATTGGGAGGATGCCCCGGGGAAGACCCAGGACACGCTGGAAGGATTACATCTCTCGGCTGGCTTGGGAATGCCTTGGGGTTCCCCCGGAGGAGCTGGGGGAGGTGTGTGTGGATCGGGAGGTCTGGGCGGCTTGAGCTGCTGCCCCCGCGACCCGACCCGATAAAGCGGAAGAAAATGGATGAATGGATGGATGGACATACACACATGCACACACATACGTGCGTATGTGTGTGTGTGTGTGTGTATATATATATATATTATATATATATATATATATATATGCATATACACACATACGTACACATACCCATATGCACACATATACCTATACACATGTACATATGCATATATATATATAAACATGATTGGGATTGAAAAGGAGATAAGAGCAGCTTCTTTACAATATGTGAAATGGAGTTTAGGTGTGGTAAGGTGACATTAGTGCTGAGATTTGTAAACGAGTTGTTATTGCACATGATATGTGGACATATTAATATTGATATTGCACGTGATTTGTGGACATACTATTGCATGTGGTTACTTCACAGTGTTATTTTACAGCCTGACAGCAGCAGGGAGGAATGACCTGCGTTACTGTTCCTTCTTGCACTGAGGGTGCCTCAGTCTGTCACTGAACGAGCTGTTCAGCTCCACTACACTCCGGGGCAGAGGGTGAGAGGAGTTGTTCATGATGGATTTGAGCTTGGTTAACACCCTCCTCTCAGCCACCTCCTCCAGATAGTCCAGAGGACAGCCCAGGACAGAGCTGGACTTCCTGACCAGCTTATTCAGTCTCTTTCTCTCCCGCTCTGTGCTGCCTGGGACCCAACAGATGACAGCATAGAGGAGAGCAGAGGCTACAACAGAGTCGTAGAAGGTCTTAAGCAGACACCTGCTCACTCCAAAGGATCTCAGTCTCCTCAGAAGGTGGAGGCGACTCTGACCTGTTTTGTACAGAGTGTCAGTGTTGTGAGTCCAGTCCAGTTTGTTGTTGAGGCGAACACCCAGGTATTTGAGACTGTCCACAGTCTTTATGTCCTCCCCCTGGATGTTCACCGGTGGGTGAGGTGGTGGTTTCCTCCTGAAGTCGATCACCATCTCCTTCGTCTTACTGGTGTTGTGCTCACACCAGTCCACAAAGTCTGTGATGATGGACCGGTACTCCAGCTCGTTCCCCTCAGACACACGACCTACAATGATGGAGTCATCAGAGAACGTCTGGAGGTGGCAGCTGTCTGTGTTGTATGTGAAGTCCGAGGTGTAGAGGGTGAAGAGGAAAGGCGAGAGGACAGTGCCCTGGGGGGCCCAGGTGCCGCATCTTACTACCTCAGACTGACAGCCGCGCAGCTGCACGTACTGTTTCCCCTGCTGCAGTGCCGGTCTGATGGTGTTGAAAGCGCTGGAGAAATCAAAGAACATGACTCTCACAGCGCTCCCGCCGGTCTCCAGGTGGGCCTGTAGGTGAACTGCAGTGGGTCCAGTGTGTCGCTCACCACGGTGCGGAGGTGAGACAGGACGAGCCGTTCCATGGTCTTCATGAGGTGGGGGGTCAGGGCAACTGGTCTGCAGTGGGCTGGTTCCTTGGCGTGTGGTGTTTTGGGAACCGGGACCACACAGGAGGTCTTCCACAGGGTGGGGACCACCCCCAGGCTGAGGCTCATGTTGAAGATGTGGCTGAGGACCTCACAGAGCTCATCTGCACTGTGTCATCATCTGCTTGGATTTGTGGGATTTCCTCCAGCTTTATGTCACTATCGTGAACCTCAATTTCCATTGGTGGACCTGAGAGATACTCTTGTAGTTCTACAGGGCTCATCAGACCAGTAAATATTACGTTCACATCTTGGAAGTAGATGCTGGTGGCATGTTCTTGGGAATTTGTTCTACAACCCCAATTCCAATGAAGTTGGGACATTGTGTAAAATGTAAGTAAAAACAGAATACAATGATTTGCAAATCCTCTTCAACCTATATTCAACTGAATACACCACAAAGACAAGAAATTTAATGTTCAAACTGATAAACTTTATTGTATTTGTGTAAATATTTGCTCATTTTGAAATGGATGTCTGCAACATATTTCAAAAAAGTTGAGACAGTGGCAACAAAAGACTGGGAAAGTTGATAAATGCTCAAAGAACACCTGTTTGGAAACAGGTGAGTGTCATGATTGAGTATGAAAGGAGCATCCCCAAAAGGCTCAGCCGTTCACAGGCAAATACAACGCAAGGATCACCACTTTGTGAACAACTGCGTGAAAAAATATTCCAACAGTTTAAGAACAATGTTACTCAACGTTCAATTGCAAGGAATTTAGGGATTCCATCACCTACAACCCAAATTCCAATGAAGTTGGGATATTGTGATACAATACATACAATGATTTGCAAATCCTCTTCAGCCTATATTCAACTGAATACACCACAAAGACAAGATATTTAATGTTCAAACTGATAAACTTTGTTTTTGTGCAAATATTTGCTCATTTTGAAAGATGAGATGGAAAATAGGCCTTTCTTCAAAAATTGCAGATATGAAAAGGTGGACACCAGTAAGCAAGCTGAGAAGAGAAACCCAAGTTCTGAGCCACTTTTAATTGTTCACAATCAAGAAACATTGTGTGTAACACATAGTGATGACCAATATACTTAGTATTACCGATTCTATATAGCTCTTGGTTTGTTAATTAACCACATCATTGGCTTTTGATACAGTAAGTTCTTTCTGTTTCACTCTTTATGCACAGGGGTCACCACAGCAGATCTGATATGGATCTGCATGATGATTTGGCACAAGTTTTATGCCGGATGTCCTAAAACAACTCAATAGTAGATGAAGAATGGGCAGGAGTGGTCTTGAACCAGAAACCTTCTGTTGTAGAAGCAAGTGTACTTATCACTTGGCCACTACAAGGCTTGTAAAAGTGGACATTATAGATATTTGGGAATAAATATAAGCATGATAAAACCAGTATCACGCTGAGCTGGGTGTGTCAGCATTACAAAAGAAACTGGTTCCAGAACTGCATCATAGATGACCTCCAAACTTTTCATCCAACCTACAGAGAAAAGTCTTTATTCTTTTCCATGTTCAGAAAAAGCATGACTTACCTGCCAACAAAGGCATGGGACTGATTGTAACTGACACACTGCCCTTCTTAATGATATTCTCATGGTTGAAAGCACAAGTTTGATTCAGAGCAGCCAGGTTATTTGCTATAAAAAGACTTAAGAAACAAACTATTGATTTTACAGGAGTTATGTCCACCAGGTTACAGGTTGCAAAAAATAATTTTTAGACTGTAGTACCATTCAGGACTAAGACACAGATTTACCCATTTCTATGCCAACTTGTGAGTCATGTTCAACCTGTATTTCACTTCTGTGTTTTTTGGTTTGTTTGCCTTCATCTCAAATGAGGTTTTATGTTTGAGTACCATAGCCTCGATGACACCTGAGAACAAAAATGTTGACATGCCGTTTACAGAAAAGGATATTACAAATTACTGTATATAGCATTTGGTATATTTGGGGGCTGACACTGATACTTACCACATTTGTCTCATCATCAAGGTGATAACATGGTATTTGAAAAGTTCTAAGTGTGTCAAACTGTGAGTGATGAAAACCTTTGGTTCTGCTGTTAAGTATGTGAAGCTGGATCTCATGAGAGTGTAAACGGATCAACACATCTCTGTTGACCCTAACGTTGAAATTGTGTGTCCAGCCAACCCATGTCCGATGTCCTTCGTGCCATACTCTCAGAATCTGCTCCAAAGATCACACATACTTGCCTATCTACAGTTGTGCTCAAAAGTTTACATACCCTGACAGAATCTTTGCTTTTTTTTTTTTTTTTTTTGGCCATTTTTGAGAGAATATGAATGACAACATCACAGTATATATTTATATATTTATTTAATTGTTCTGTGTGAGGCGCCTTGAGATGGCTTTTGTTGTGATTTGGCGCATTATAAGATGATTAAATTGAAAATTGAAATTGAACAGGTAGGAAGCTGCAGAAACAAACACGAACAGAAATGATCAAATAAAAGTGCCAGTGGAAGTGAACAAATCATGACAGTGACACATTACTCCTCCCATTCATCCATATTGTGAACCGGTATATTCTAGTTAAGGGCCATGATGATTGGGGGGGAGGGACAGGGGTCCATTGGGAGAGAGGCAAGGTACGAACCTGGACAGACCACCAGCCTATCACAAGGCAGACACATACTGTATAGAGACAACATGGAACATGGAAAGGACCAGATCAGAAACAAACACTATGAGGAAACGGCATTAACCACTAAGCGACTGTGCTGTCCACATTACTCCACCTTCTCATATAAAAACTAATCCTGTCCAAAAAGAGTTTAGGGTCATCACTGCAAATAGCAGCAACAGGCCTATCTGCAACACCAATTGAATGAAAATTGTATAAAAGTGTGTAAAAGTGTATAAGGATGCAAAATAATCTCATGCTGGGTTTGACATTTGATCCCGCAGGAAGAAAGTTTTTTGTTTGTTTCTTTGATTTTTGTCACGGTAAAAGCATTCCGTTGTTGTTGTTCTAATGTGGTGGTTCTTAGTAGTATTTCTGATATAGCTCTGTACTTTTTACAATGCTTCATCCACAGCTGATTGGCTAATGTTGCATTTTATTGAAAAAAAAAAATGACGGCTGGTGTTTTCTGATGAGTGGTGGCAGGGAGGAGACCACCAGCAACATACATTTACATAATAGTACACAAACACTGTGCAATGCACATGGTCCTATAAGTGAACATGCATTACCTGTGGCATTTATCTTAACACTTTTCCAATCATGTCTTTTTTTATTATGTCAAAAATCCTTAAAAGCTGCAGTTGTACACAAAATACAAATCATTTGGGATCTATTTTTATACAAATGGGTCTGCATTTAATTAACAGATGAAGAAAAAGGCAGCTTCTGGCATCTGTCAGTGATGGCAGCAAGTTTAGCAAGTTGATCTTTTGGTGTGGAACGCTGACAGCATGCCACTACCATGCTGTCATACCGCCTGTGACTGGCTGCTTTTCATCGAATCGAAAGAATCCAGCGCTCTTTTTTTCTTTGTCAACCACTAACCTTTAATATGTAAATGTATGTTAACTAATTATCTGTGGCTAGAAAAGGGAGAGATGGAAAACATGTGAGGCAGAGTTCTTGAATGAGCAAGTACCACAGTTTTAAAGTTGCTTGTGCTTCACTTTTGGGTGTTATGGTGTTTTGGGAAACTGCAGCCAAGACTTTCTAGCGAGGTATTTGTTTAAAGGGAAAGTCAGAGGAGTGGATTTATACAGTAAGTGGGGCTTTTCTTTGGAGTAACAGGAAAAACTTTAGACTGGATTTTACTGAGAAAATTCAGTGACATGTCAGGATACAAGAAAGAAAATAAAATGTTGAAAAAGGAACAAGAGTTTTGTGAAACTGGTGAGGTATGTACTTTAAAAAGTGGGTGAAATACATTCCTCTTGATTCCTACATCCAAATCAAAAAGCAGAGTAAAGAGGAAAAAGGTTTGACAATGATGTAGGACTGAATATTATTCTGACATTACTTATTACTAGCTTTTGTGGCCGGGTAAGATCATCACCAAACTGTGTCCATACATCATCCCTATAATACGAGCGAAGCGTCATGCAGTGGTGTGAAGCTCACTCATGGTACACTGAGTCCCAAACAGGAAGTCCCGAATTTTGATTGCACTGGAGTCCGCTAAAATCTGATTGGACAAGTGCCACCCAGATGACTGATATGCCACGGCACCACACGTCTGGTTGAAAAGAGCTGTTTTGAAACTGGTGACACATATTGACTGCTAGGTCCCTCCTGTACACTAGCTGGCACTGTGTCCACAAAAAAGTTCAAATCCACCTTACTAAAAGAAGAAAAATCTTTGAGCCAGATTTGAACCTGAACACATCATCTGAATCAAGGACTCCTAATGACACCAAAGTTATATTGCTAAGTAAACAACCGTATTTTATGCCAGAAATGAGCTCCAGATTGTTAAATGCAACATTTCTCCTAATTGAGGTTGCCTTATATGTGTTTCTCTGGTAATAAAACGAGCAGGCACCAGCTGATTCATGCTCTGTTTGCTTATTTGAGATGCAAGATGCTGCCCGAGTGTTTCTCAATGGCCCTCAAAAGTTTTGGAACACTTGGTATTTCACACATTTGATTTGTTGACGCCATTTCAATTACAAAAACAAAATATCTAAAATTATCTTTCTTAAACTCAAACTTATAGCAAATCTCTACAACTTGGTATAAATTGAATTAAAAATACAGTTATATGCAAATGTTTGGGCACCCCTGATAATTTTCATGATTTTCCTTTATAAATCATTGGTTGTCTGGATCAGAAATTTCAGTTAAATGTATTATAACAGACGAACAGACTGATATTTGAGAAGTGAAATGAAGTTTCTGGTATTTACATGAAGTGTGCAATAATTATTTAAACAAAATTAGGCAGGTGCATAAATTTGGGCATCCTTGTCATTTTATTGATTTGAATCCATTTAGAACTAATTACTGGAACACAAAATTGGTTTGGTAAGCTCACTGACCCCTGACCTCCTTACACAGGTGAATCCAATCATGAGAAAGGCTATTTAAGGTGGCTATTTACAAATGATTCTCCTCTTTGCATCTCATCTAATGAGTGGCAACATGGGAGCCTCTAAACAACTCTCTATTGACCTGAAAACAAAGATTGTTCAACATAGTGGTTTGGGGGAAGGATACAAAAAGCTATCTCAGAGATTTCAGCTGTCAGTTTCCACTCTGAGGAACATAGTGAGGAAATGGAAGACCACAGGCACAGTATTAGTTAAGGCCCGAAGTGGCAGGCCAAGAAAAATCTCAGATAAGCGGAAGCGAAGGATGGTGAGAACAGTCATAGTCAACCCACAGACCTGCTCCAAAGACTTACAACATGATCTTGCTGCAGATAGTGTCTTTGTGGATCATTCAACTATACAGCGCACAAGAAGATGCTGGATGATGCTGTAATGCAGAGGAAGCCTTTTCTGCGTACACACCACAAACAGAGTTGCTTGAGGTATGCTAAAGCTCATTTGGACAAGCCAGCTTCATTTTGGAATAAGGTGCTATGGACTGATGAAACTAAAATTGAGTTATTTGGACATAACAAAGGGTGGTATGCATGGCTGAAAAAGAACACAGCATTCCAAGAAAAACACTTGCTACCTCCAATAAATTTGGAGGTGGTTCCATCACGCTGTGGGGCTATGTGGCCAGTGCAGGTCCTGGGAATCTTGTTAAAGTTGAGGGTCACATGGATTCCAGTCAATATCAGCAGATTCTTGAGAACAATGTTCAAGAATCAGTGACAAAGTTGAAGTTGTGCCGGGGCTGGATCTTTCAATAAGACAACAATCCTGAACACTGCTCAAAATCTACTAAGGCATTCCTTTTTCTTGAGCTACTTGGGTGGGTAGGGAGAGTTCCCATGGGATAAAAAAGCTTTTTACAAAATAGTTGGTTCCTTTGTGTTTGATAATATAAACCTACCATCCCTGGTTCTCAAGACCAGGCACCTAAGTGGCTCTACTCTACTCTTTTCTACTCTCCTATTTTACTCTTCCTTTTTAGATATACCTTTGTATACTGGCATAATTCCACCTTAGAATTGGAATATAATATATAAGATATACTTTACTGAATTTTCATGCAGAGGAACAAGTACAATGTTCTGGAATGGCCATCTCAGTCCCCAGACCTGAATATTATTGAAAATCTGGTGTGATTTTAAGCGGGCTGTCCATGCTCGGAAACCAACAAACCTGAGATATTTTGTAAAGAAGAATGGTCCAGGCTGTTATTTCTGCAAAAGGAGGATCTACTAAATATTGATGCATTTTTTCTGCTGGGGTGCCCAAATTTATGCACCTGCCTAATTTTGTTTAAAGAATTATTGCACACGTTCTGTAAATCCTATAAACTTCATTTCACTTCTCAAATATCTGTGTTTGTCTGCTATATGATATATTTAACTGAAATTGTTTATTCCAACAACCAATGATTTATAAAGGAAAATCATGAAAATCATCAGGGGTGCCCAAACTTTTACATACAACTGTATAAAATACAGCTTCCTGAAGGAGTGGTGTAGAGGAGGATTTTCTTAAAAAGAAGACCTGAGAGTTCAGCTAATTTTGTGCAGCCCTACTTTCAACAAGGTGAATGGTTTAAATATGAATTTACATCTACATTTTAAAAATGCTTAAAGTGGCATGGGATTAAGAGGGCTGTAGTTAGGGGGGCCTGGGGTGTGAAGCCCCCCAAAGAAGCTGATGTTTATAGGCATGCTAATGCTCCACAGAAGCATTTACTGAAAAAAAAAGTCTGAAGGACCTAAATGACATGGTGAGGACTCTTTTCCAAGCATGTGAGATGCAATTAAAGAAAATGCTTAAAATGGGGGGCAAAGCTCCCCAGAAGCTGAAGAATTTTAGCCATGCTAATGCTCTCCAAAAGCATTTACTAAAACAAAAATGTCTGAAGGACCTAAATGGCATGGTGAAATGCTGAAGAGCTTTGCTCGTTCATGTCCATGACACATACATACATACATACATATATATATATATATATATATATATATATATATATATATATATATATATATATATATATATAAACTAGAATAATAAAATGTTAATTTAGGACTTTTTTCTGTGACACTGCATTGATATACATTTATTTTCTGGAGACTTTACAAAAATGATTACTTAGGTAACTTAGGTCAGGCCAGATGTGCACTACATGTGCAGTGTCAGTGTCCCTAAGTAACCATTCATATAATGAAAAGCCATTCCAGTGGTGCCAAATCATCCACCAAAAAGAGACCTAGTCCCAGAGTCATCACCTTAGGTCACTGGTGTGTCTCCAAGTCTCACAACCATAACGTAAGACAAGAAGCACTAAGATATTAAAAAAAACTGGACCTTCATCTACCTGCAAACGTATTGGCATTGTCAAGCACCTCTATGCAGGGACATCTTTTAACCATAAGCTCTTTTCGTGTGTCGCTTGAGCTCACCTGTCGTGGGCCCAGAGATATGAATATCACTGTAGAGATAAGTGAATCGCTCATCAAATTTAACATTTTCAACACACCTCTGATTGCTGAGTCCAGAAAGTTGTTGAAAGTCTGGATCTAAGTCTTGATCCAGGGAACTCATAAACCCAGACAAGTTTCTTCACTTCAGGAAACATAAAGGCACCTAAGCTGCTGTTTTCAACAACCCTACCAAACACCCACCTACGAACAGGGTAGGAACTAAAGCACATCCCTGGTGAATACCAGAATTCACTGGGAAGAAGTCAGAGATGGCCTTTGTGCTGCACAGCACTCACAGTACCTGTGTATTGCTGCCTACAACATCCAACAAATTGCTAGGGATCTCACAAATTTTCATGTTGTCCCAAGGAGCATCCTGGACAAACATGTAAAATGCTGTATGATAATCAACATAAGCTGCAACGAAACACTGCCAATATCCACACATCCATTCAATGAATACTTGCAGGTCTAGATGTGATCAGTGGTTGACGTCTTGTGTGTGAAACCAGAATGCTCCAGTCACCCCCTAAGTGGCAAGTAACTGAGATTGAAACGTATTAAGAATTATCCTTGCAAGCCCTCTTCCAGTCACAGATAGTGGTTGCAATCCAGGCGATCACTCTTTCCTTTCCATAGTGGGAACTGAACTGTAACTATTAATTTAGTCTTAACCCCAAGATAATACAGTGTTGTGTGCAGACTAGCTTTTTCTCTAATTTGAATGCACTGTAACTGTGTAAATAGATTTGCAAGGCCACATTTCCTTAATTACATGTTCCTAAATGCACATTTATACACATGTTGGGTGGTGATTACCTTAAAGTTGTGTTTTGACTATTTCACTTTCACCTAGCATACATACATACATACATACATACATACATAGATACATAGATAGATAGATAGATAGATAGATAGCATTCAAAAAAATAATAGCATATGCCCAGCTCTCCACAATTTCTCTTATACTCACTCGACTGGTAAGCCACTGAAAGCCGAGATAGGCATGTCCCAACTTGTCCTCTGACACTCCAAAATGGAGGTGTTCTTTATCTCGCTCCATCAGCGGCTCCGTCGTGACGCGCGAAGCCTCCGCGTGGCTTTCCATGACAAAATCGCTTGTTAAAAGTGAAATCTGCCAGAAAATGGCTGATGTCCAGCTCTTGTGATAACCAGAGAAATTGCACACGACAGTCCCGGATCGACACAGCCATCCGTTTAGAAATGATCTGGTGGTTTCTGCCTCTCGATGGCGGCTCGGAGCGCGGCGCGCCCTCAGCCGCTGTGGGCCGTCCTTAAAGCGGTAGTAACACTCCGTAATGTCTGTGAAGCCCATAAAATTTTCACCGAAAGCCATGTGAATTTTCCGAATGGTTTCCAGTTGCCTGTCTCTAACAGTTTCTGAAAAAATTCTGATGGAACAAAGCCCAAATCATTCCGCCATTTCCTCGCAATGAAAAAACGATGAGAGGGGTGGACCAGTGCTCACTCAAAGCCTGCCCACAGGCGAATGACGCAACCGACAGGCGTGAAAAAACTCACGCATGCGCACGAAGGTTCAAGCTTGGCTGACGTAAAAACATATGAATCAAATCCATATATTTTTTGCATAAAATAAAAAGGTCTGATACTTTTCTCACAGACCTCGCACACAGCTCTGCACTTTTTCCACACTTTTTTTTTTATGTTGCAGCATTATTCCAAAAGAAATTAAATTCAGTTTTTTTGTTTGTTTGTTTTTTTTACCATCAAAAGCAAAGGGTGTGAATACTTATGTACGTATGATTTCTTAGTTTTTTTGTTTTTAATTAATTTGCAACAAAAAAAATCAAGTTCTCATTCTGGGGTGCTGTGAGTATAATTTACTCCATTTTGGAATAAGGCTACGTTTTGCATATTTGTGCATTTTGTACATGAAAAAACGTACAAAAAAGTGAAGCAATGTGAATGCTTTCTGGATGTACTGCAAAAGTTGCAACATTACAGGGGTCAAGAGTTCAACAGAGTAAGGAAAGTCTTATAAATCAGGAGTAGGATCTGAAATTCAGTCCCATATTTTACCTAACCTAATGACATTCATGTAGACAGCTCCATAAGTCACACTTTTTTTATTATTACAATTATCCCAAAACTTGATCGGCTCACAGGACCAACTCAACAGATTTCTTCTACGTTTTTCCCAATGTGATCATTCAGCTGCTTCTTGTGTGAGCAGGTCATATTCAGATCATTCAGAGCTCACTCAGCTCAATATGCTGCATTTTTACTGTGTTTGTGGATTTGAGAGAAAGCTTATTACATGGTGATAAGAGAGGTGTTGTGGTATTTTTGGAAGTCTGACGTAGCAGAGAAGTATGTGAGGGTGGTGCAGACATATGTAAGGACAGTGTGAGATGTTGAGATGCACAGCAGGAATGACAGGTGCTTTCAAGGTGAAGGTGGGATTAAATCAAGGATCAGCTCTCAGCTGTTTCTTGTTTGCACACTTTAAAAAATAAAATTTAATTTATAATTTAATAAAAGTTGACTCAATTTTTTTTTTTTTCAGAGTAGTAACGATGGACAGGTTGACAGACAAGATCAGACAGGAGTCTTCACCAACTACAATTTTTGCACATGAAATTGTGATCTGGAATGAAATACGGGAGCAGAATGAGATGAGCCTGGCGAGGAGAAGGTATGCTCTGGTGAGAAGAGGAAAGAAAGTCAGTCGGAGCAAGATGGAGTCTATGTGTGTAAGTGAAAAGGAACATGATTGAGTAGCAAGGAGTAGAGGTGGTGAAGAGCAGAATACCAAAATATTTGAGATGAAAGATGAGAGATGAGATGAGATATACTTTATTGATCTCACAGTGGAGAAATTATGTTTACACTCCAGTTACCTCAGACAGCAATTAGTCCACAATTATTACTTGTTTACTGTAATAATGGCACACATCAGAATTAAAGACAGCACATACACATTTGACATTGTTTATGTGCACAAAATTTGAAGAAGTCCGTTATCCTAATTGAGGCAAGTGGGTGAAGGCCACGCAGCAACCCTGAGTTGCGCCACCGTCAGCTTGGGGGTGGGGGGGGTGGAACTGGGACCAGCTGCAGCTAAAACCACACCACCCCCGCAGAAGAGAAGGGATGACGTGAACAGAAGCCGGAGTAGGGGGGTGTGTGATGGGGGGTAGGAGGGGATGGGGAGAGGGAGTGGAGCATGCTTCAGTCCTGTGACACAGTTTATTGTCTTTGTGAGTTGAGATAAGAAAACAGCCGAATGTTCACCAAGGCCAAAGACATTCCTCTGGAGGAAAACAGCAGGGCAATTTGTCCTTCAGGCCTGATAAGCCTGCCGTGTTGTGGTTGAGCAGTGAAAAACACTTTTTACAGCTTCACTTGGACAACCAAATCCCAAATATGAATTAAGAATATTCCCCGGCCTCCGAAATCTTCACCTTCATCTGCAAGGCACGCATCTGCTCCGCATTTGGGGTCAAGTGTTAAAAGTAATGGAGAGTTTGACAAAGAGATGAAGAAGATAGAGCAGGCACGGAATTTTTTATTACTTTGAAGGGAAAATAGAGGGTAATAGATCAAAAATGTCCCAGCATGCGCTATTCTCTCTACCATATCCTGTTGCTGATGCAGGTGTCATATCCGCGAGGAGGCCAAGACTTACCAAATTCAACATTGTTTCGCTGGGTGTGCTGTCGCAACTCGTAAATGCTGCTAAATACAATTGGGTTCGCATTGCCTTGTTGAGAAATGTATAGACATCCTTGGAAAAGATGTCTTGAAGGCAGCATATGTTGCCCTAAAATCTGTGTATGTTTGTGCGTTAATACTGCCATTACATAAGCATATATTACCTTTACCAAGGGCACTGACACAACCCCATACCAAAGCTTTTTTTTCTTTTTTGCACAACACTGCATGTGGCATTTATGACTGCAATGCCATTTTGTATTGCTTGTAAAAGGTTTCATAAAGTAATCCCTTGCCCATATAGTTATATCAGCTATTGATGAATGACAGAGCTTGATGTAGTGCTGTCCGAGGGATCGGCGCTCACAGGTGTTCAGTTTAGGCTTGCGTGTTTGGCCTTTATGCACTGAAATTCCTGCAGATGTTTTGAATTGTTTAAAGACATCATACACTGTAGAGGGAGACATGCAAATCTCTTACAATCTTTCTTTGAGGAACAATGCGTGTTACCAATTCAGAAATTTTCTCATGAATTCATTTAGAAACTTAAGATCTTCTGCCTATCTTTGCTTCTCAAAGCGTCAGCCTTTCCTGGATACTACTTCTGTACTAAATCCTGATTACAGTCACCTGTTTGAAGTAAAACATAAGTCCCTTTGGCTTCTCTGTTTTTTTCACTGAGGATTATAACAACAGTTCCAAGATGGATCTGCATGTTGATTTGGCAAAAGCTTAATGCCCTCCCTGATGCACTCTAAATTAGCTAGATGGAGAATGAGCAGAAGTGGTCTTGAACCACCAGCCTTCTGTTCTGGAAACCTGCATTAACTGCATGGCCATCCCACTGCCCTACCTGTTTGAAATTAATTCATCCATCGATCCATCCATTCATCTATTTATTATTTTGATCTCATAGCCCCACTATTAGCTCTAAATGGGCCCAGTTCCATGTTTTTTGGGATGTGTTGTAGACCTGAAATGCAGGAATAGAAGTATATTAAAAAATGAAATTAACTTAACCACACAAAACATGAAATCTCTTGTTTTCATACATCTTAGGCTGATACTGTCTACAGTGAAATAGAAGTCAAAATAAATAGAAAAAATCATTGTGTTGATTTTTTTCTTTTGCTGTGTATGCAGCTGGAGGTCTCTTTTAAGTAACTTTTAAACATATCCATCAGTCGTAATACGAGCGAAGTGGCATGCGGCGGCACACAGCGGCACGCAGTGGCACACAGCGGCACGAAGCTCGCTCATGGTGCAGGGAGTCCCAAAGAGGAAGTGCCAAATTTTGAGTCCACAGTGAAATAGAAAATGTCAAATGTCAAACACTTCCTGGATCAACACTTCCTGGCTTGACAGACGAGATCTCATGGAATCTCGTGGGAATACAGTGGAAAGTTCACACTGAAACAGGAAGTGCCAAATTTTGAGTCCACAGTGAAACAGGAAATGTCAAATGTTGAACACTTCCTGGCATGGGTGGAGCTAGAGTGGAGGCCAGAGTTGCACTGGACTCCCCTGAAATCTGATTGAAAACAGATGATTGACATGTCACGGCACCACACATCTGGTTGAAAAGAGTGACACATATTGACTGCTAGGCCTCTCCTGTACAGTAGTGAGTGCTGTGGAGCACAAAAAGTTCTAATCCACTTTAGTAGAAGAAGACAAATGTTTGACTTAGATTTGAACTGAACATGTCGTTTGAACCATGGACTAAAAATGACACCAAAGTTATATTGGTGAATAACAACCATATTTTATGCCAGAAATGAGGTCCAGGTTGTTACAAGTGGCATTTCTCCTTTAATACGAGTTGTCTTATATATGCGCGTGTCTTCAGTGATTTTTAAACGAGCAGGCAGCTGTTGATTCATGAGATATAACGTGAAGACGCTCAGGCTGAAAGAAATACAGGTAGTTTACTCCTCCTCTGTTCTGTATAAAACCTGTGTAACTTCTTAATTTTGCTCTCTGAAGGTCTTATTTTTTAAATAACCTCTTAATTTTGCTGTCTGAGTGACACACCAGTGACACAGCTTTAGACAAATAAATCTAAAGTTATCTTTCTTAATCTCAAAGTGAAAGCAAATCTCAGTGACTTGGAAATGTTCATGTTTCCATCCCCTGACTTGTCTGAAGAAAACTGGCAATAAAACTGATTATTATTTACAGGTATTATCACGTTTTAGAGATTTGCCTTCAGTTTGAGTAAGATAATTTTAGAAATTTTTATTCTTTATATTTTTTGTATTTCTTGTATTTGAAATGGCATAAACAAATTAAAATGTGTGAAATTCTAAGTGTTCCAATACTTTTGGAGGGCACAGTATCCTAACCTTATGATGAGTGCAAAATGACTGTGGGATTATTACTGTTTTGTTTAAGAATGTTTAATTTTCACTGTTGCTGCACTTTGTGTCAAATCATAGTCATATCGTATATCATATTGATATGACAATATTGAGATATGATAATTTGGCCATGCTGTACAGCCCTACTGTCAACTAGCTGAAAACTTTGAGTATTAATTTACATGTACATTTTAAAAAATGCCTAAAGTGGCACGGGGTTAAGAGGGCTATAATTAGGGGGGTCTGGGAGTGGAGCCCCCCCCCCCAGTAGCTGAAAGGTTTTAGCCATGCTAATGCTCCCCTGAAGCATTTGCTAAATGACATGGTGAGATGCTGAAGAGCTTCGTTCATTCATGTCTGCGACATAAGGTGTTTGTTAAAATGACCTATGGGTAATTTTTGGCAGGAGGACAGTCAGTTATGCATCAAGTCATTGTCCATCTGCACTGTAAATGACTTTTACAGCAGGTGGAAGATACTGAAGACCTAAACACATCAGAATTATTCCTGGTACCATCGTCAGCCATCACATCTCCAATAAATGTCCACGTAACGACACTTCCTCCACCATGCTTCTCATGTTGTGCTACACTTATCAGTCTGGTACTTTCAGAGATGTGGCCTTTATTACTTGGCTAATCAAATAATGTAAACTGGGTTCCTGTTTGTGTGTTTTAACAGAAGTTTCTATTTTGGTATAAACCCCTGATGAAGTCTCTGGATTACTGACTTTGACAGCGATACACCAACCTCTGGGAATGTGTTCTTGATCACCTGTTATGAAGGAGGTTTTCATCACCAGAGATAGAAATATTTTGTTTTATATGTGTAACATGTGGTCCTCCAAGCTTTTGTTGTTCCTGCGCTCACCAACACGTGCTATCTCTCTGATGGAATTGTTTTAGGTCTACTTTTCAGCCTAATGATGACTTCTTTCACTGGCACTGACAGCTCAATGGACTGACTGTTGAAAGTTATGAGCAACAAATACCAAGTACAATGTCAGCACTTCAATTTGTTACCTTTTATCTACATTTAAATAAAATAATGAGTGAAGATATTCCAGATTGAGGAGCACACACTCAGTCATGGATTGCTACATCCAGACGGGAATGATATCTTTGTAACACATCAGTCTTCGCCCTCATGTGGTTTCAAAGTAGGCAAGTGGTTTTTGCAGTGACTTGAGTGCCAATCCTGTCACCATCCCCTGTTGGAAGATGAACCATAGCGTCTCTGTTTTGATGGTAGGAGGTAACCCACAAAGGTGAAAATGAAAATTTCACACAGCCTTGGAACCAAAGTCATGACACACTTGTGAGGTGTGAGGGTTGACTATTCCTTTGTGGTGGCCATGGAATTACTATGAAGCTAAACTAATTGGATTTAAACTAGCTAAATAAATTTAACAGAATATAAAGATAATCATGTGCAAAGCTAAAGAAAAGCCAATTTAATTTTAATTTATTTATATAGCACCAAACCACAACAAGGATGCCTCAAGGCACTTCACACAAGTAAGGTCTAACCTTACCAACCCTCAGAGCAACAGTGGTAAGGAAAAACTCCCTCTGAAGAAGAAACCTCAAGCAGACCAGACTCAAAGGGGTGACCCTCTGCTTGGGCCATGCTACAGAGACAAATTACAAAACAGTTCAGCCTCAGCCCAACTGAACATAAAACTAACTGACTGTAATGTTAAGGGCATATAAAGACAGTTTAACATTAAATTAACTGAATATAAAGCTAACTGCCAAGCTAGTTGAATCTTTATAAATACAGTTGAAAATGGGGTTTGATAGCTCAATACCAATTTATAAGTTTTTTTAAGAAGGTCTGTAATTCTTACAAGGTTCTCTTAATACCCCAGTGCACCCCCGTCTCGAAGGTGCACACAGCCACTGGACATAAATTCATTCATTCATTCATTCATTCATTCATTCATTCAGATGTGACAATAGAAATTTTAAGGACAAAACAGAATTATAAAATAAAACTGGAAAACAAAACGCTGCAAACAATCTGGGCTCAGCCTGGTCAAGGATGAAAGCTATTGTAGGCATTAGTACTTCTAAAATTCAATTAATTTTATTTATATAGCACCAAATCACAACAAAGTTGCCTCAAGGCACTTCACACAAGTAAGATCTAACCTTACCAACCCCGAGAGCAAGCACACAGGCAACAGTGATAAGGAAAAACTCCCTCTGGTGATTTGAGGAAGAAACCTCAAGCAGACCAGACTCAAAGGGGTGACCCTCTGCTTGGGCCATGCTACAGACACAACTGACAATTGACAGGAAATTTTGGGAGTCCATGCTGGTGCACAGGATGGGAGGCCTGCAGAAGAAGACACCCACTCCCATCTCTGGATAGAACCGCACCTCAAACAGTGAAAAAAACAGAATCAGACATCAGAAAGACAACAAATACAGTATAATTTGTCAGCATTTAGCAACAAGAAAAACAGAAGGAATACTAAGGTGATCGCAGGCCACTAGCCCTAAGCTTCACGAAAAGACCCAGACTTTAGATAAAGTTGAAAAACAGAAGCCCTGTCACTTTAGAGGGGTTTGATGGAGATTCTGAGCTTGCAAATGCTTTTAACTGTTTATGTCATAAAAAGTAGACTGTTTGTCATAAAAAGTAGACTATGAACACTTCACTATGAAAAATGAAGATACTGGAAAAGGCTTTCTCCTCAGCGAGGACAAATCAGAGCCATGGATGTGGCAACATTTTTGGTCGACTGCTTAAATCCTGCTCTAAACAACTGTGTCCAATATTTTATTACATTTTTATTAAGTCCTCACAAACACAGCATGTCCCCAAATGTTGGAAATACACTATAGTTGTTCTGGTGCCCAGGCAGCATGGTGGATTAGTGGTTAAGACTGCTGCCTCACAGCAAGAAGGTCACAGGTTCGATTCCCACCTGTGGCCTCTCTGTGTGGAGTTTGCATGTTCTCCCTGTGTTTGCGTGGGTTCCCTCCGGGTTCTCAGACTTCCTCCCACATCCATGTGTATGGAGAAAGCCCACTCACTTCGCTGTAAAACAAATCTACCTTTGGGTACAAATAAAGTTACCTTGACCTTGACCTTCTTCTAATACCCTCAAACTTAAGCTGATGTCATTTGAATGCATGTTTGTTGTTTGCTTTCAACCCTATGATGTTGTGATCAATGACTCATGCCAAAATCTGTCACTGACTAAATATGCATGACCCAAGAACTTCACTGACACCCTGTTCAAATGATCACTCCACTCTGTTCAGAATGTGAACAACTTGGTCACATTCAAAAGATGTTTTTAGCTTTGATTTCTTCTGAACAGGTTTTGTAATTATTTGCTTTAAAATGTCACCTCTACCATGTGAAATAACAGTTCTGGAATAACTGATCTGTGTCCTATAATTCCCCACTCAAACATAATAGCAGAAGAAGTCTCTTATATCAGAAAAAAAAATACTTTTAACTCTTCAACAGATCTTTGGATGAGATGAGTTCTTGCTTACATGTGATGTTCTAGTGGATGTACAGACCCTGCTGTCAATGTAGCATTTAAATAAGAAATTCATGATTGATACGGAGGTGCATTCTGGAACCATCCAGCAAGTCTTCACCTACTGGCAGCACAACACATGATGTCTATGCAGACTCTAAAGTTAGTCTGAAACATGGGTGATTCAAAGGTTTTGAAACATTTTAAAGCAGTGTTTTTGAGATAACTGTCACTAACTTGCAGTACCTACAAAACCTTTTGCTACCAACCTCAGGCACATGATCTACCATTTTTTTTTCAGTCTACCACAGCATGAGGCGGGTACATCCTTTACAAGATGCCAGTCTGTCACAGGGCCAGATATACACAAACAAACACATACACACATACACCTACAGACAATTTAAAGTTTAAATCCACCAAACCTGCATAGGAAGCCAGAGCACCCAGGGGAGAACATGCAAACTACACGAAGAAAGACCACAGATGGGAATCAATCCTATGACCTCCTTGCTGTGAGACAACAGTGCTAACCACTAAGCCACCATGTTGCCCTTGTTGTCATCCCATACTTGCCCACGCATTGGGCATCATGCTTGTCCCCACACTTGCTAGTTTAACATAGTAGCTGATGCAAGTTGTAGGCAAAATGCATGCAAGTACCATAGCTGTTCAGAAAAGTAAGTCACTTCCTTGTGTTCACTCAGGGTCACCACAGCAGATCTGAGGTGGATCTCCATGTTGATTTGGTACAAGTTTAGATACTCTATATTAGGCCTACACGGAGAATGGGCAGGTTTGAACAAGCCTTCCTCAGTGGAAACAAATACACTTAACAACTTGGGCACCACCCCTGCAAATATCATAGCTATTCCTAATTTTCCATAATCGATCCACTAAACATCCACCAGGAGGCAAACAAGTACATGGGATATTACACTGACAACTATAGATCATTTACGGTTGCTCTGGTGCACCAAAGTTTACCACAAATTAATCAGTTCATCCTGCTTATGTGCTCGTTTTAATTTGGTGACAAGATAATCACATTTATTATTTTCGGGTTACTGTTTGCACAAGCTGGCTGGGCTGGTCACCTACTCATCTATATTTTTGCAATATGTACAGTGGGGCCAACAAGTATTTAGTCAGTCCCTGATTGTGCAAGTTCTCTGACTTAGAAAGATGAGAGAGGTCTGTAATTTTAATCACAGCTACACTTCAACTATGAGAGACAAAATGAGAAAACAAATTCCAGGAAATCACATTGCAGGATTTTTAAAGAATTTATTTGTAAATTGTGGTGGAAAATAAGTATTTGGTCAACCACAAACAAGCAAGATTTCTGGCTCTCACAGACCTGTAACTACTTCTTTAAGAAGCTCTTCTGTCCTCAACCTGTTAACTGTAACTGCCAAAATACCAGCGGGCCTGGACATGTACTGGCTTAAGCAGAGGGACACGCCTGGCACTGCAGAATTTGAGTCCCTCTCTGCATAGTGTGTAGCCTTTGTTACTTTGGTCCCAGCTCTCTGCAGGTCATTCATCAGGTCCCTCCGTGTAGTTCTGGGATTTTTGCTCACCGTTCTCATGATCATTTTGACCCCACAGGATGAGATCTTGTGTGGAGCCCCAGATCTTCCATTTTCTTACAGTTGCTCACACAGTTGATTTATTCACACCAACCTGCTTGCCGATTGTAGACTCACTTTTCCCAGCCTGGTGCAGGTCTACAATGTTCTTCCTGATGTCCTTCGACAGCTCTTTGGTCTTGGCCATGGTTGAGTTTGGAGTCTGACCGTTTGAGGCTGTGGACAGGTCTCTTTTATACAGATAACGAGTTCCAACAGGTGCCATTAATACAGGTAACAGGTGGACGACAGAAGAGCTTCTTAAAGAAGTAGTTACAGGTGTGTGAGAGCCAGAAATCTTGCTTGTTTGTGGTTGACCAAATACTTATTTTCTGTTATGTGTCGGACGCAGCCCGGAGAACCGACCAGCGTTTGAAGGACCCAGTATAAAATAAGCAGAGCACGGTACAAAGGATAACAGAGTTTAATGAACATAACAGTGCTGTGAAAAATTAAAAGTGCGCGGTCTGGCGTGGTGGATTGCGGTGCGCTCCCAGCAGCGCTAACGGTCCGGAGCCAGAACTGGTTCGGACCCAAGGACCCCGCCGACACCCCCCAGGTGGCCGCGACAAACCGAGTCTGTGAAAGAAGGAATCATTATGTGAGTCCACACTCAACACACAGAGAGAACGCTCAAAGGTGTACAAACAGCAAACACTTCCTGGCTTAATTACTAATCAGCTTCCCACCCTGCAGGCATGGAACATCCAGTTCACAAACTCCACAGCAGTGGAAGCTGATTAAACGACTACATACAGCTCAATATAATAAAGGTGTGAGGGACACCATATTTACTGACTGTATAAATGTTAGTCACAAAATCTAACATACCTCAGGAAGTGTGCTGACGAGCGTGAGACCTCACCCTCTCCTCTTTCACAGACCATGCATCAAACCTGGACGTTCTCTGCATCCACTGATGATGAGATGGCTCTCGAGACGACGATCTCACCCGTCTGGTCACAAGGTCGAGTCTCTGGCAAATACACACTGTGTACTCCAGTCTTAAATGCCACCATGTTCCAATCCATGTAGATGCACCACAGCTGTGAGTCCTGACGAGCCGCAGGTGATCAGGGTGAGGTCCTGATAAACTCAGCTACACAGCCACTCAGTCCCAAATGCAAGCCACCTGGAAGGAAAAACAAAAGACAGAAACAAAAAGGCAGCCAGGCCCACCAGCCATACAACAGTACCCCACCCTCACGGGAAGCCTCCCGGCGACCACACAAACCTGGCCCAGGAGAAACACCCCCCTCCAGGGACCATGGCTGGAAACCGTATCCGCATTCATCTTCCAACAGAACCTTCATCTACAGAACGGTAGATGTCTTCTCCTCTGGCTGCATCTTTGCCCTTGTTTCTATCAGTCAATTAGCACAGGTGTGGCCAGTAGTTCTTGAACCTGTGCGGTCAGCCTTTGTCCAACCATGTTCACAGTCTGATTAGTCATAAAACAAAAAAGACAAACACAAACAACCAAAACACCCCCCCCCCTCCCCAGAGGCCTGTTCCATCAAACCCCGGGAAGGGGAGAAAAGAAAAACAACCCAAACTTAAGCTAACAAATAAAAACACTAACACCCCCCCCCCCCCCCCCCGCAGAGGACCGTTCCATCAAACCCCGGGAAGGGGAGAAAAGAAAAACAACCCAAACTTAAGCTTGCAAATAAAACTGCTAACACCCCCCCCCCCCCCAACGACATGTAGGGACCAACACCCCCCAGAGGACATCCCGCCAGCTCCAGGAGTAATAACCACAGCCGAGGTCCCTCTGGGATCCAACGTCACCCACGGGGACTCCCAGCGCCTCCCAGAGGACCATTCCATCAACCCCAGGAGACGCCTCCCCTCATGACCAACGGACCCAGCCCCGGCCGTCTATGGCTAGATGGACCCACAGCCCTTTCCCCCCCAGAGGACACCACAGTCAAACCCTGAGGGCGGAAACTGGGGGGAAAAACAAAAGGAGAAAAAAAAAAACATATAAACAAAACAACCCCAACCCCACCCCCTTGGCGCAGTGGAAACTGGAAGCACGTCCAGTGTCACCAACCGTGACTATACCCCAGAAGCCAACCGGGAGGAGTGGAACAGCGGTTATGGCAGACGGCACAAAACGGCGCCACTCCTCCGACTTCTAAACCAGCCACCAGCTGCGGGTATATCCCACTGCCCCAAACCTCAGCCACGCCGATGGCAGACGGCTCAAAGGCGTGCTGAAGCTGGAGGTGGAACAGGGAAACAACAAACAAAAACATCCCCCCCCCCCCCCCCCCCCCCAGGTGCAGAGGTTACCCGGGAAACGCCCAGCATAACCAAACTGCACCACTCCAGCAACGCCGACACTACGGCTCACACGGCTGGAGCCAGAGGAGAAGAGAGGGAACAAAAGAAAACACCCCAAACCCCCCCCCTCCCCTCCCGGGTGCAGAGGTTACCTGGGAAATGCCCAGCAAAACCAAACTGCACCACTCCAGCAACGCCGACTCTACGACTCACCCGGCTGGAGTCAGAGGAGAAGAGAGGGCATAACAAAAAACAAAAAAAAAAAAGAAAAAACAACCCAATTACCCCCCCATGACCCCCCAGGGGACTGTCCCATCAAACCCTGGGAGGTGAAACTGAAAGAAATAAAAAGAAAGACTAACAGACTAACATAAGGTTGCTTGGGTCTTTTTTTTTTTTTTTTTTTTTTTTTGACAGAACTGCAGGGTCACGACCCCAGACACTAAATAGTGAAAAACAAAAAATAAAATCCCACACAAAAACCAACTCAAAAAACACCCTCACAAAATGAACTAACACAAAACAAATAAGTGATTTATACCGTCAAGCTCAAACAAATGGAACACACCTGTTCCAACTTAAGAGCTTGACGGTAATGTGACTCAGTCACCAACAGAGGGAGCCAAAGTGCTAAAAATAAAAAAAACCCCTTTGGTGACAGAAAATAATTCATGCTGCTTTTCCTGTGAGCAGCACACAACCAAAAATGTGATTCAACTAAATAACACCGGAGCTGACAACAGACGCAGTAGCTATCATTACCCGGGGAAACGGGGCTACGACTGTAACACAGGAAGCACCGCGACCCGTGCCACAGAGCTCCGCCGTGCGCATTCACCCATTACAGACCCACTCCTGCAGCTCCCGTTCAAACCTCTTATCCGGTCGAAGTGCGACGCGAAGCCGTCGCCAGTCACACTCCACCACGACCCACGGATAAGGCACAAACACAGGAACACGGCTGCACGAGCGCTCAAATCAGTATTCAGTAATGGGTTCTCCAATGCGCACCATCCGGGCGGAGAGCACCCGCAACTGATCCGGATAACTTCTGAACGTCTGCTGCCGCCTTCCTGGCGCGTTACCGTCTCTGCTACCGCTGGGTCCGTGATGTTTGGCCAGAGACTACTGTTATGTGTCGGATGCAGCCCGGAGAACCGACCAGCGTTTGAAGGACCCAGTATAAAATAAGCAGAGCACGGTACAAAGGATAACAGAGTTTAATGAACATAACAGTGCTGTGAAAAATATAAAAGTGCGCGGTCTGGCGTGGTGGATTGCGGTGCGCTCCCAGCAGCGCTAACGGTCCGGAGCCAGAACTGGTTCGGACCCAAGGACCCCGCCGACACCCCCCAGGTGGCCGCGACAAACCGAGTCTGTGAAAGAAGGAATCATTATGTGAGTCCACACTCAACACACAGAGAGAACGCTCAAAGGTGCACAAACAGCAAACACTTCCTGGCTTAATTACTAATCAGCTTCCCACCCTGCAGGCATAGAACACCCTGTTCACAAAACTCCACAGCAGTGGAAGCTGATTAAATGACTACATACAGCTCAATATAATAAAGGTGTGAGGGACACCATATTTACTGACTGTATAAATGTTAGTCACAAAATCTAACGTACCTCAGGAAGTGTGCTGACGAGCGTGAGACCTCACCCTCTCCTCTTTCACAGACCATGCATCAAACCTGGACGTTCTCTGCATCCACTGATGATGAGATGGCTCTCGAGACGACGATCTCACCCGTCTGGTCACAAGGTCGAGTCTCTGGCAAATACACACTGTGTACTCCAGTCTTAAATGCCACCATGTTCCAATCCATGTAGATGCACCACAGCTGTGAGTCCTGATGAGCCGCAGGTGATCAGGGTGAGGTCCTGATAAACTCAGCTACACAGCCACTCAGTCCCAAATGCAAGCCACCTGGAAGGAAAAACAAAAGACAGAAACAAAAAGGCAGCCAGGCCCCCCAGCCATACAACAATTTTCCACCACAATTTACAAATAAATTCTTTAAAAATCCTACAATGTGATTTCCTGAATTTTTTTCTCATTTTGTCTCTCATAGTTGAAATGTACCTATGATGAAAATTACAGACCTCTCTCATCTTTCTAAGTTGGAGAACTTGCACAATCAGGGACTGACTAAATACTTGTTGGCCCCACTGTAAATCATGTCACTTCAGTATTTTACTTTGGAATTTTGTTAAACCAGTTAGATTTTATTTTTAGAATTTTGGGGGCAGCAATGGCTGCAAGTGGCCTTTGCTTGCTTACTCCAATGAAGGGCCATGCGGGAGCTGGAGGTTACCCAGCAGCCATTGGGTTAGAAGCAAAGTACTCCCTTTACAGACTACCAGTCTATCACAGGGCCACATATAAACAGACACATTCACACCTACGGTCAATTGTGAGTCACAAATTCACCTAACTTGCATGTTTTGGAAGAAGCCCAAGTAACCAGAGGGAACCCACATGAATGAACAAATTCCACACAGAAAGGACCAGGTGGGACGCAATCCCACGACATTCTTGCTGTGAAGCAACAAGGCTAACCACAAAACCACCATACAGCCCAAAATTATGCATATGATTTCAAATGTTTTACTTGAATACACTTGATATTGTAGTGTGTTCTTAGGTGCATCTGTTCCCATCATGCAATGGGAGAGCGTTCATTGTTGGTATGTGTTGCTTGGGACACTCTTTATTGTTTTGTGTTGTAAGCTTGGAAAAATGACCAACAACAACAGAAGAGGCTGGACAGATTCTAATTCACGTCTGAGACGGATCCTCAGAATATAGTGGCCACAATATGTTTGAAATGACACAACATCTGAAGTGACAGGTGCGAACAAGATCAGTGACGAGATCCAAAGGAAAAGAGGGAACTAGATTGGACACGCTCAGAATAAGGGGAATAATGGCAGCAGCCTGGAGGATAAAGAACAAATAGATGACCAAAGACCACATGAAGAAGGACAGTGGAAATGGAGCGCAGACAGGAGAGGTAGGCTAACTGGGCTAGAGTCAGGGGTGTGGCGCGCAACAGGGCTAGTTGGAGAAGGAGAGTTGCAGACTTATGCACCTCATCGCGTGAAGAGATATGATGTTGTATGTTCTTTTTTTGTGTTATTATTATCAAGTCTTAAACGTTAAGATTATTTTTAAGTTCAGGGTATTTGGGGATTTAATGGAATCTTCTATTATTTGTGCACTTTGCGCTTTGTTATGGTCAAGTGACATTTTAAAAAAGTGTATTTACATCATAATGAGGCCAAAACAGATGGCAGTTACACACATATGTGGAAAATGATTAAGAAGACTTTTCATTATATGCTCAAATACTGTATAACAAATTTAAATAGATATGTATTAAATTCTCCCCAAAAAACAAGTTTTGAACAATAAAATTTCACAAGATTATTGTGTCTCCCACTCACATGACCAAGTTATCATTTGGTTGTAAAAATCACTATTTAAAATTAAAACGGTTCATACTCTGAATTATTAATTACATCACTGAGGTTTATTTTCATAAACATGCTCCAACTTGTTTTGATGTATTGTACGACGTATTTTAGTTAAACATTTATACCAAAGTGTGGTATATTTGAACAGAAAACACCAGTCTGGACAAATTGATATAAAATCTTCTTTCAAATGAGCACAATACTAAATATTAAATATTACAACAAATGCTAAGACCATGGACATAAATTATAAGCAGCTATATGTGTGCTTAGCACAATATTTTTTGCAGCAAAAAAAAAAAAAAAAAAAAACAACAGACCCCCATATTTCTTGGGGTCCTTGGACTACATGTCATCTAAGAAGGTGCATGAAGCTCGAGCCCTACGCGGGATTCATTTCTACATTTAGAATTTATGCCCGCACAGTAATAAGCATTAGAGGTGGGCGGATCAATCCTAATATCGATAATATCGATACCAACGCTGGTATTGATATTGAACAGTCATTGTGTAAAAAGATCGATAGTCAAGCTTTTTTCCTGTCCCACACGCACTGACTGCTGCGCACACAGATTCATCAAAGTCTACTCTCTGTCTGTAAGAGCAGCGCTGCGCTGTGTCACACAACATGGAGCAGCGCACCCTTGTATTGTGGTTTGTCAGCCCTCTACCTCAGGAAATTTTGTTTTAAGTTGTGTTGAATTATATTTTTTTAAACAAAAATGTTGATTGTGATAATAAAGTATTTTGTTGTCACGTACAATGTAGGCTATTAATAAAGAGATTCATGGAGCTGTTTGTTTAATTTCGTACAGACTGTTTCGTATCTGTGTGCCATATATGGGCATGCAGTGTTGCTATGGTAACTCTCGCTGCATCTGTCTGTGGAGCTGCTCTGCAGCTTTTCCTGTCCACTACTCCTGTTAAATTAAAGATGCTTTAAGATGAAAGTAGCGTGCGGACACTGCATACTTTTACACGATTCTCCTTTGTTGACTGAGTCGTCCTGTCACTTCCAAACCCGCCTGCTCCCGCCCACAGTGAAATTCTAACCTCCCACACCTGCAAGATTTATGTTGGGTCCCGCGGGACCCATTACCAGTGCAGGCCTCTATATTCAGCCACCCCTGATTGGGGTACCACATACTGTCTGAGCTGGGTCTCACAGGGGCTCTCGCCCACCCAAACCTAGAACCGCCACTGGCTGTAAGTGTAAATTCATATGAAATAGAATTCATTTCTGGGCATGACAGTGGTTTCAGTTGAAAGAGTTACACTTTGTTTTGTTTTTTAAGGCAACATCACACAGTGAAAATGAATTGTTTCACTGCTTCAGTTTACCTTTAAAATCGCATATTTCACTGTTGAAGAATTAAAGCAACCGTACAAGTATGAAGCATTGCCGTGGTAACCAGTGTGATACCGAAAGTGAGGCATGCTGCTGCTGTCACGTGCTATCTGTGATTGACTACTTCATACTACAACGGCAGGAAAAGAAATAAAGTACCGCATTCAAGAAGGCAACAAACGGTGAAAATGAAAGTTTAACCTGTGACAACAAAGTACAACTTAAATCAAACTGACGATAAACTTACCATTAAACCATAAAACTAATTATTTCACTGAAATGCATTTTAACATGGGCTTCAATGAGAACCTGCTCCTTTCTGGAGCCAACATCAAGTGACCAGTCAAGGAACTACAACATTTTGTGCTTCCAGGTGTGCCTCATTTGGGAACGTTGAAGCTTACCACTTTGGAACAAAGGTACGGTCACATTAGCTACAAGCAACAGCGAGCCACAGAGGCAAAGCGCCGACTTGCCATTCATTTTTAATCACAGTGGGTGTTTTGCAGCGGCAAGAGACAACAATCACTCTGCTGCCAGCTAGGCGGCGCCAAAATAGACCAGAAGTCTATTTTATACAAATACTGAGTGACGCGACACGGCAACTGCCAAATCAAGTGAACAGGTATGTGTTGTCAAGTGCCAGGTTGCTCGAACAAAATCATCCAAGATGGTGGAAAACATTCAGAAAACAGTTTATTTCTGTGTAAATCTAACATGTTTCTATATTTTATAAAAGTTAGTGAGAAATAAACATGTCTAAAGCTAAAAACACTGTTCTTATACCCAGACAATGCCTCTGAAGTTATTTACACATCTTACAGAGATGTTAGCATGCACTCCCTGGGAACACCCGTCAATTGACAAAGCCAACAAATTCACCATGATTTGTAGCTAATGTGTTCATAGTATGACTCATTTTTGAAGCCAGCCTCAAATAGCCATTCAAGCAACTGCATGTCATGGCACTTCCACATTGACTTCATTTCTCAGCACGGGTTGCCACTTGGTTTCAGCCCACTGCTGCCCGTGTTTTCTGGGTGTTGGGATTTATCTGCCTTCAGTGATGTATTTGAATTTCATCCTCAGTTTTCTCAGTAATTTTGTTGTGTTCGAACCCGCTCTGCGGCGGAGATGATACGCTGTCAGGAGGCGGTGGAACACGTCAGGGCATCAGTAATCCTCTGTGTTGTCTGAAAACACATAATTTACATGGTCACATGGTAAATGAGTGAGAGAGAAATGCATAGGAGAGGGGGCGTGGCTAGCAGCTCCATTGTACAGGGTAAGGTGATATACATGAGCAAGCTGCCCATACTAATTGTCTTACATGGACAAAATACTTTATATGTGATAAATATAAGCAAATAATAAACCTTGCAATGATGTGGTTAAAAAAAGTTACTTTGCAAATTTTGTATGAGTTTACATTTCATCTTCAGCTTTAATCTTGTAGGGGAAGCCGGGGCACAGTGGATCAGAAATGTTGTTTTGTGGCAGCATAAACACGTTATGCATAGGTTTAGGTCAATCTATTGTGGATTTAATACAGCAAGTTATTGTTTATTAGGCTGTGTTATTTATGTCTCCCCAAGTGCAATTTACAGGTGTTTAAAATTGATTGAAAAAATTTTGATTCACTGTGCCCTGGACACAAATTTACGGGGCACAGTGAATCAACTTAGAATATAATGAAAAAAACACATGATTATAAAGATTTCTTCAAAATTATTAAATATATGCTGATGCATATACAAACTATAATCCAGCAAACCAACTATGTGATGTGTGAGTGTCTTATATAGTGATATAAGTCCTTTAGAAACCATTATAAATACAACTGTCATAATTTCTGTTCAAATGTGAAACCAGTTGTTTATATACAAAAATTATAGAAATAATTCATGGAAAAATAAATGTACATGCTTCAACAAGTAATATTTGTCATCCACTTGATACTGGGGCTTAGTACATCACTTTCTAGACTGATTCCCTGTGCCCCGGGTGCATGTGACACACACGAGTTATATTATTAAATAGCTGATAGTCTGGAGAAGACATAACACATGCTCATCAGCTGGACAGGGTAGTCTTTGAACTAATAGCAATTTTTTGGGCCACCTTTCCTTTGTTCGTAAGAAATAAATACAAAGACACTGACATCCACAAAATTTACTTTTGATAGGAAAAAACTGACTTCACTTGCCACTTAGTTTTACCCTTAATGTATCCAAAAACAAAACACTAATTTATAAGGGGGATGTCTTTATGCATAAAAATATGGCATAACTGCTGCAAATATATATGTAGTTTTACAGATATAGCTACTGATTCACTGTGCCCCAGGTGCATGTGACACACGCAAGTCATGTTATCAAATAGCTGATAGTCTGGAGAAGACATAACACATGCTCATCAGCTGGACGGGGTAGTCTTCGAACTAATAGCAATTTTTTGGGCCACCTTTCCTTTGTTTGTAAGAAATAAATACAAAGACACTGACATCCACAAAATTTACTTTTGATAGGAAAAAACTGACTTCACTTGCCACTTAGTTTTACCTTTAATGTATCCAAAAACAAAACACTAATTTTTAAGGGGGATGTCTTTATGCATAAAAATATGGCATAACTGCTGCAAATATATATGTAGTTTTACAGATATAGCTACTGATTCACTGTGCCCCAGGTGCATGTGACACACACGTCATGTTATCAAATAGCTGATAGTCTGGAGAAGACATAACACATGCGCATCAGTTGGATGGGGTAGTCTTCGAACTAACAGCAATTTTTGGGCAACCTTTCCTCTGTTGTGAGAAATAAATACAAAGACACTGACATCCACAAAATTTACTTTTGATAGGAAAAAACTGACTTCACTTGCCACTTAGTTTTACCCTTAATGTATCCAAAAACAAAACACTAATTTATAAGGGGGCTGTCTTTATGCATAAAAATATGGCATAACTGCTGCAAATATATATGTAGTTTTACAGATATGTGCCCCAGTTTCCCCTATAGAATTTAACAAGTCTTGCAGAATTGGATTGCTATCTTAGTTTCAAAATCAAACATACTAGAAATACTGGACTCTCTGTCAACTTACAGTGTGCAAAAAATGTGCAAAAAGACCTACTAGTTACTACAGCTATCTATTAAAAAAGACAATCTTGCACATTCTCTATAATCTTCTTCTTGCACGTTAACGGTCCAACTGAAGGACAAATGTTTGAGTTTACACACCTGGAGGTGATTACACTCAGACGGTTACTGGATCCTGAATGGGACCCCCGCTTTTGGATTTTGGGGGCAGAGCTAAATTCAAATGCGCTCTGCGTCTTTACGCACGCGTCATTCAGCACTCCGACCACGGCGCAGCGCACAGGATCAGATAAACGCGCACGAAAAGAGTAACTTTCTTCATCCTGCAGGAATGTGATGTGGCTCAGAGGAGATGGATGCAGCAGACTCCACGGACCCCTACAGCCGACCAGCGCGCAGGACACAATGGATCGTCAGCACCCTGGCTTACCACTACGGACTGGACCGCGGAGTGGAGAACGAAATTATCGTTTTGGCAACCGGGCTGGATCAGTACCTGCAGGAGATTTTCCATCATTTGGACTATCAAGGTTGTGGGAAAATCCCCGTGGAGGACTTTAACATCTTGTGTGAAATTTTGGGACTCCACGCGGACTCGGACGACACGGAATGCGCCGGGATTTTAGACAATCTGCCCAGCGAGCTCAGCTTCCGGCACTTCCACGCCAAACTGTGCGGCTACTTCAGCACCAAGGCGGGCTGCCAGTACGAGAACGGCAGGCTGCTCGTAGGGAAAGAGAGCGAGCACATAGAGACCCAGATCCGCCTCCGGAGCCCGCTGAAGCGGCGGGAGCGGCTGCCGTGCGCCGCAGCCAGCGGCGGCTCCTCTCCGTCCTCGGAGCGACGCTCCTGCGGCCGCAGGCTCGGCTCCTGCTCCAGGGAGTGCTACGAGGACATCGTGGCACTGGAAGAAGCGGAGGACCGGATCGGCAAGCTGGAAGAGGAGAACGCCAGTCTGAGGGAGCTGATCGAGGACATGCGCGCGGCTCTGCAGAGCAGCGACGCGCGCTGTTTGGCTCTGCAGGTTAGTTCCTCCTGCACCAGCCGAAAAGTGGTGAAGATTTTGATGATGATGTTCGCTTGGGTCAGTCAGGGTTGACATTCATGTCTGTCAGTCACACAATTTTACATGCTATTGCAGTCCTTTCCTATAGGTGACGCCGGTTGACAAGCAGGAAAGATTGATGCCTGTCTGTCTGTGTGTCACAACTGGACTCCAGATTTAAAGCTACAGTGTAGAGGATTTAGAGCCGAATATAGCATTCATAACTGTTGGGTACCTTTAATGTTTATATTGGTGCCATCACCTGGGATTTGGTACTGGTGTTGCAGACTGAATGGTCCTCCCCTACAGATCGGCCCCCTGCCTTCACTTCGCTTGCATCATTTTGGCGTGTCAGCAGCGATTCACCAATTATCGCCTCGTTTCTGCTTAAAACTGGGAGGTGATGGTCTAGTGGTTAAGCGTTGGGCTTTGGACCAGAGGATCCTGGGTTCAAATCCCAGCCTGACCTGGAAAATCACTAAGGGCCCTTGGGGAAGGTCCTTAATCCCCTAGTTGCTCCCGGTGTGTAGTGGACACCTTGCATTGCAGCAGCCTCACATCGGGGTGAATGTGAGGCATTAGTGTGTAAAGCGCTTTGAGCGTCTGATGCAGATGGAAAAGCGCTATATAAATGCAGTCCATTTAACTGCACTCCAGTCATCTTAGTGACAGATATCTGAAGCTTTTTCACAACAATCGTTTCCACATAAATTCAGTATTATTTAATCATAAAAGACTGAGGAAGCAATCAGAGCACCGTGGCTACACGAGCTGCTAGCTGATGCGTTCACTGCGCGTTGGTCATTTCAAACCTCATTTCTGCTCTAAACTGACTTTAGAATGATTTAAGAGGTTCATTGGATGGTTAATAATCAAATTAATCTATTTGATCGCTGTGGGTGAAGAGACTCTGTCTTAGATGAGCGGCTGACCTCCAAAATGATGCATGTGCAGTGGAGGCAGGGCGGACCGTTCGGACTGTGATGCTGGGCCTGCTCAGCTCAGAGGCTGAACTGATCATTTCACTCTGTCCCTCGGTGACTGTGTGACTGCACACAGTATAGGAATTTGGTCTGATTTTTGATTAGTCTCATTCTTTTGAGGTGCCAAGTAATCTTGCAAATATAAGGCCATTTTTGTCTCAGGCTGATGCCACATTTGGATTTGTGATTTTCTTTTCTTGACCAGAATTCTTGCTGTCACATATACTGACATCCGAGCCACTGCAGGGGCACTCTTCTTCTTCTTCTTATTATTATTATTATTGCTTTGTTTTCCTGAGATTTACATTCAGCTGTACATCTTGATACCGTGTTACTGGCACAGCCACCCTTAACAATACACCCAATAAGCGTAAACCAGACTGGACAAACTGAGTAATGAATCATCAATACATAAGCTGCAACACAATTGCATCCTGCTGATTTTACTTCTCCTGAAGCGGCATGCAGCAGACATGGAGGACATCGTCCTGCTGTCCAATGCTGTTTCTGGTTTCACACGGCTTCATATGTTTTAATGATTTTTTTTTCATTTGTTCCTGCTGAGATCTCAAATACAGCCGTTCGCTTCAGGAGATCTGTCACACAGCGGCTTCGGGCTTCATATGGTTTCATGAACATTGATATTTGCATGTTCCCTGAGTTCCACATGGCAGTCAGTTCTGTTATTGACAAATAAAATACTCAGACCCTTCAGAAATTTGTTGTGCCAAGATTTCAGCAATTTATTCAATAAACGTTTAAATTAACCCGCAGTTCATATGCATGGTAAATCATTGGGGGCAAGCTATACAGATTAAAGATTAATCTGTTAAATCACTGCTACATGTTATTTTAGCTGAGCCATATTTGCAGGTTATGGAGCATCTTCATTTCAGAATAAGAATCAAATTTATTGCCAGGTAAGTTGGGTGTTATTGGTGCATAAAAAATAACACGAAAAAAGCACCCGCTTTTTGTGACATTTTTTTTTTTTCTATTTATAATCTTCGCCTTCTCCTAACTCTAACCATAGCATAAGTGTGTACCCTCCCCAAACATGAACCATGACCCCCAGACCTCTCCCCACATTTTGTGCTCCCTGTCACAAAATTAATTTGTGCCTCCGTTACAGAAAGCGCCCTATTTTCATACCCCACCCCACCCCACAAACGCATAGATTAATGTCCTTTTCGTAACTCAGTCCCACGAACTGCCGTGAGCCTGGGATGTGCATATAACACTGGTCAACACAACTTTTCTTGCATGTAGTTTTTCAACTGATTTTGGGTAATTAGGAGGCGCTGAATCTGAATCTGGTGTTAGTTTTTGACATATGAAGACATATTTGTCATGTCAAGCATTGAAGCAAAAGCTGCAATCTCGCACACTTCTTCACACCGTAAATGATATTATGGCCCTTGTTAACATTTTGCAAATCTGGTTTAAAAACTATGCTTCAAAACTCGTGAGTGAATGAGCAACTTTTGCATAATCCATCAACAGGGATCATGCAGATTGCAAAAAAATATGATGTGAAAGAGGAAATATGAGCTCAGATTCACATTCAGCACTCCAAAATGACCCCAAATCAGTTCTCAAAGTCCATACAAGAATTGTTGTTGTTGACCAGTGTAATCATTGATGCTAAGTAATTTTATATTTTCATATTTTTTTTAATATGTGTCCTGCTTTACTGTTTTTTTCTTTATTACTATCTGTTAATATGTCAGGTCAGCATAGTGCGTCAGTGATTACCACCCTTGCCTCACAGCTAGAAGGGTTTCAGTTCCACCTATGCCCTGTTCCATTTCTGTGTGGAGTTTGCATGTTCACTTTGTGTCTGTGTGGGTTTCCTGTGGGGCACTAGGGTTCCCTCATGATCATTAGGGTCTGCTCCTTTCTCTGACCCTGACCAAGGCAACATTTCTCCATCTGGAGTTGGCCACATTATTCTGGGCTCCAGACTGTGGCTGCTCACTGCTCCTAGTGGTTAAATGCAGTAGACAAATTCTGTTGTATGCACAGGTACAATGAAAGCTCTTCTTCATCTTCTTGTATCTAACATTGTGAAGCACTTGGTATGTTCCAGGCCAGAACAGGGATGGGCAATCATGTGCCATGGAGGCCCAAGAAAGTGCAGGTTGTCCTTGCTACTGATCCCCTCAGCAGGTGATTTCACACAAGATCTGGACTTTCAGATGAGGAGAGAAGCTCATCAGGAAAGCCACTTACTGAAGTAATCTGTTTTAAGGGAAACTTGCACCCTGTTCCCCTTTGTTGCCCACCCCTGCTCCAGTGGATCCTTGGATACTGTTAGAATGACTTTGTGTCAAACAAACAGTTTCTCTGGGGCATTTAGATGAGATGTACTACCTGTATGATAATGGAATGCTGGTTACAACACTGTAGACATGTGGTGCACTTCCCTGAGCATGATCCAGCATACATGTGCTTCTGTGCTGAGCAACTGAAAAAGGCCAGAAGGACACCAACATATCACCTGTATCACCTGGCTGCTGCACATAGATGGCTACTTCCATAATGTGAGTATGGACCACTGGCCTGTGTGGATGGTTGCCAGCTGGAATGCAGGGTGGTTCTGCGGAATGGTGGATGTAGCAACTCATAATAGGAGGTTATGATCTCAAACCTGTTCTGAAATTCAATGTAACAATTTCTATAATGTGCCTCATTTTCTTCTGTTTTTTTTTTTTTTTTCAAACTCACTTCTATGAATTAGTTTAAGTATTTAGTCACTGGGACACTATAATATCAATATTTCACATTATACTAAGTAGGTAATAGTACCCAGAGACATGAAGACAGGAACAGCTAGGGCAGTCTGACATTTTCTCCAATAACTTTGACCTTCACCCAAACGTTTTGACCAATGGCTGACCTTGCCAAGGCAGTTCTGAAATCCACATAAGTGTGTGTGCCACATTTGTTACAAGCTGGAATGAAAATTAAATTAGTTGAATTTGGGGGGAACCTTGGATTGACATCCCAAGTTTGGTTTAATAATTGGTTTTACCAGCAAAGGACCTCAGAAGAGTAGGCTAAGAAAGAGACAGGCAGGCATGACCTTACCCACAACGACTGACCTTTGGTTAATTTGACTTTGCTGACAGTTCCAGAACTCACCCCATATGTGTGCCAAGTTTGATGCAAGTTGGAGTGAAAATCTTAAATTTTGACCTTTTACCTCACTAATATTGCCTTTTGCCAAAACAAGCCGCTTAAGTTCAATTCTTGAGTCAACTTGCATGCACACAGCCAGTATGGTGGAAGTTGGCTCAAGCTCAGAGTGGAAAAATAACTAGCAAGGTGAAGTCCGGATTGAAAAGATGTTCCTGCTAGCTTGGCAGCTGGGGAATTCCCCTTTGGCTGACCTGGTAGAGTCTTGGTCTCGAGTGCAAACAATCTGGTGTTGGAATCCCACCGCTATCCCTACCACAAAAATAAGTAATCTGGCCACAAACTGGCATTGTCGGCAGGATGTGGCCGTTGACTGGGTAGTCGTAGAACATGCGTAAATACACCTGTGACTTCGGGACAAAGTCAAAAATGATGGGGAAATATGTAGCAAGGTGAAGTCTGGATTGAATTCCCCTTTGGCTGACCTGGTAGAATCCCACCGTCATTCCCAAAGGGGAATTCCCCACTAGCCAAGCTAGCAGGAACATCTTTTCAATCCGGACTTCGCCTTGCTACAAAACAAACATTTCTCAGTTTATGAGTTTGAGTATATGAAATAACTTGATCTAGTCCCCTCTTGTCACCAGTTGCTCTTTTCTTCAGGTGGGACTGTGGAAAAGCCATGCTGAACATAATCCCGATGAAGGATGCTTCATTGCCCTCCAGAAAAGCAATAGTAACATGAAGACCAGCATATACAGCAACCTGAAGAGTCTGCATAATATCATCCACGAGGTTGAACTGCTGCAAAGCTCCAGAGACCAACAAGTGGAGGAAACAATGCTGTGTAATCAGAGACTGGAGCAGGAACTATGGAGCTGTAAAGAAACTGTGGCTGCTCTGGAGGACTGTAACCGAGTTCTGCAGATGGAGCAGGTGAACATGAGGAGGAAGGTTGAAGAAGCCAGACAGGCGCTGCTCAGCGGCCTGAGCAAGGTGAAGGAACTGGAGGCCAAAGCCAGACATGTGCCAGCACTGCAGAGACACATCCTCCAACTGGAGTCAGACCTCCTCTTCTACAGGTACACTCAGAGTTAGCATTGGAAAATCATCAAATATCACTGCATTCATTCTTTTGGTCTGTAAAAACAGGCTTATTGCTGCATCACAAACTGTGACAGTGTGATGATACCCACGAAAAAAACTATTAAAAATGACACGCCTTAATCCAAAAATGAAAACAAATCTCTACCATATGATGTACTATAAATAGAAATAGAAAACACAAAATGCATAAGCACTGCTGGGTTGACAGAAAACATTTTTTAAGTCACTGATTCGAGTCAGTGACTTGAAAACCTTTTCTGTCAACCGAGCAGCAAATGTGAAACTGCCTGCCTTTAGAGTTGGGGAAGGTGAAGGCAGTGAAGAGAGAGGAATTGGGCCCTAGAAACGTTGGGACTAACTTACCTGTCCTGATTTAAAAGCATGAACATTGACATGATAATTTCATTATTTTAACTGTGAAAAAATCTGTATTTCTTCACAAGTGATGCATTGATACAGTAAAATTCTTGTCCCGCCTCTTTCGAGAAGAAAACTATATTTTGTTTTGCCTATTGGCCAAAAAATTTCTCAAACTGAAGTAGAAAAACTAGAATAGATAGGCTAATCAGAGAGTATGTACATCTACCAAGACCTAAAATCTTATGTAACGCCCCTGTAATCAATACAGGAGCGGAGGGTACCGTTCTTCTTTCCCACAAAAAGAAGCCGGCACCCACCGGTGAAGATGATGGTTGGATGATACCAGAGGACAGGGACTCCCGAATGTACCACTCTAACGACTCACGTTCCCACCAATTCAGGTTGAACAACCTGCTAGATGGTAAGGTGGCTCTGGGAAATAAATTGATGGAACAGTCATAGGGATGGAGAGGTGGTAGAGACAGAGCACCTGTCCTTACTGAAAACTGGGGCAAGATCATGACAAACTGATGGAACTAAAGACAAATCAACTGGAGTGTTTATCCGATGGGAGAACTTTGGGATTGCTAGGGGGTATGGCGTAGGGCTGAAACGATTCATCGAGTAATTTGAATAATTCGATTACAAAAAATGTTCGAGGCAAATTCTTTGCCTCGAGGCTTCGTTTAAAGCTGTAGTACATATGCCAGGTCTGTATGTGGCGCTGTAGCGCTCCCACAAAAACACAGAAGAAGACCATAGTGCTAATCAATGTAGCAAGCAATGCTACAAGTTTGCAAAGCCACACGCTGAGTAAAATAAAGCCTTTTAAGAGAAAGGGTCCGTGCGGATCATCTGAAACGGACTTATTGCGCATTTTAAGTGAAGCAGTGTGTTTGTATATAATTTGAAAAAAAACACATTTTGCTGGACTAGCCGTTCTCCACCTCCGCAGATGAAGCGAAAGGACGCGCACTTTAAATGAGTCATGTTTAATGATTAAAAAAAGCTTTAATTTAGATTTGGTAAGAGTTTTTATCAACAGGCAGCTTTTGTGGAAACGCTGCAATCCACAGCTGTTTTTCAAAGGCTGTGTTATTCCACAGAATGAGTATCCACAGAAAACAAAGAATTTGACTTTGGTTTGAGCTACACTCTGTACAGCATGTATAAATATACACTAAACACTGATTGCAGCACAGTAATAAAAAGTGCAAATGAAATATGCAATAAGAAGGAAAAACATAATGCACACTGAAGATTTCACAGACTGCCTGGGCTTATGGTTTGGCAAAGCTCTAAAACTCTTAATATGAAAAAATTAATAACCCGGCAAAACAGAGAGAGGGAACACCCTAAACTTAAATAAGGAGTCAAACCAATTCTCCAGAGCACAATAGCAGTCTGTCTGTTCCTGCTCCAGTTAGGATTGTTGAAGGCTGCCCTATCTCACAATTTAGTGCTGTACACATTTTGACAAATTAAAATTCTTCTTCTTACTTATAAGGTTTTGAATAATCAGGTCCCATCTTATCTTAGGGACCTCATAGTACCATATCACCCCAACAGAGCGCTTCGCTCTCAGACTGCAGGCTTACTTGTAGTTCCTAGGGTTTGTAAGAGTAGAATGGGAGGCAGAGCCTTCAGCTTTCAGGCTCCTCTCCTGTGGAACCAGCTCCCAATTCAGATCAGGGAGACAGACACCCTCTCTACTTTTAAGATTAGGCTTAAAACATTCCTTTTTGCTAAAGCTTATAGTTAGGGCTGGATCAGGTGACCCTGAACCATCCCTTAGTTATGCTGCTATAGACTTAGACTGCTGGGGGGTTCCCATGATGCACTGAGTGTTTCTTTCTCTTTTTGCTCTGTATGCACCACTCTGCATTTAATCATTAGTGATTGATCTCTGCTCTCTTTTACAGCATGTCTTTTTCCTGATTCTCTCCCTCAGCCCCAACCAGTCCCAGCAGAAGACTGCCCCTCCCTGAGCTTGGTTCTGCTGGAGGTTTCTTCCTGTTAAAAGGGAGTTTTTCCTTCCCACTGTCACCAAGTGCTTGCTCACAGGGGGTCGTTTTGACCGTTGGGGTTTTTCTGTAATTATTGTATGGCTTTGCCTTACAATATAAAGCGCCTTGGGGCAACTGTTTGTTGTGATTTGGCGCTATATAAATAAAATTGATTTGATTTGATAACATATTTTTGCACAAGCTTCTAGAAACTGTACTGATGTGTTACTTATTTTGCCAGACCAACACACACACACACACACACACACACACACACACACACACACACACACACACACACACACACACATCTGTGATTGATGCAAGGCTGCTATAAACTAATATATTTTAAAAATTGCTCCGAGCTGGTCATATTTCTTCAGATGTCATTGTACCTGTGCCAACAATTACAAAGCAGACTGCTTGTGTTATTACATTGCTATTTTGAGCGCGCAGTGGATTTTTGCAACTCCAGGGTTGGCTGCCCTGTTGAATCTCATTTAGTCCCTCTTAAAATAATATTTGAAATAGTATTTCTTGCAAACAAAGTAATCCTCAATGGTCACTACAGCATTTAGAGGCTTGATTGCTACCAATGTTTGAATATTATTAGGGTTATGAATTGAAGGTATTCCTGAAAGACGGTGTTAAAGTGTAAAAAAAAAATACTGGGGTGGAAAGTGAACTGATTCAATATTTAGTCAACTTTTTCTTGTCCCGCCTGGTAAATGTTACAGCTGTTAAAACTAAAGGATACTTTCCAAGCAGGTCTCCTTTATCATACTTTGTCACGAATATATATTCACACACTGGCAGTTTTATAGCTCTCCAAATGCTGTCCCCCAAAAATGCCTTCATTCTAAAGTACCACCACACAGCCAAATTTTTGAAACTTAAAAAACAACAAAAAAACAGAAAATTAAAGATGAGGAGTTCCACTTGCACTGTTCCACAACTTGTCACTGCACCAAAATGCAGGAAGTGGGACCTAAATATTTGTTCACAAATGCATCCCCCCCCCCCTTTTACAAAATCCTGGATCTGCCCCTGGATTTTCAGAGTTTTTTGATGTACAGGCTCAGACTGCGGATTTTTGAGGTCATGTCAAGTCATGCAGATGTTTATTTTTTATTGTATCTAGCTATCATCTGTCTATAAAGCAAGCAATGTCTGCTGTATGTGGCTCACATATCTCTCTGACTGTTTGTCAGATCAACCTCAGCTTTTGAATATGGCTTGCGCATGGTACGATGATGTGCATCCTTTATTAAGAAAATTTGGGGAATTAATTTCCAAAACCTTTATTTTGACATTAAACCTTTATTTTGACATTCCATTTATTTCGTCATATAAAACCGCTAACTTAAAAAAAATATATAAATATATATTTTATGGTTTTATTTTGACATGAAACACGCTCCTCTCAAATCGTGACCCTGTGGTTAAAAACAAGTGCACCTTTTCTTCTTCTGTGGAGTTTAAATGGAGTTCAAATGCATCCTTATTGTTGGATTGCTGCCACCTGCTGCATCAGTCTGTTATAGCAGTAAAGCCTCTCGATAAGTCCAGTGTCTTTCAAATATTTAAAAAGCCAACATTTCCCCCTCACACTTGACCTTATGGCTAAAATACATCCTACAGAAACTTCTTTCAGGCCTTAAAACTGATTTCCTTCAGTTTTTACTCTTAATAGATAAACCATTCAAAAAGGATGAGATATAGTTTGTAAAATAAAATATTTTGAGGGAAAATTAAAGCACTGTGCTAAATACTGTACAGGCTTATTCACTGATTATAATTTTATTCTTATTTATATTACAACTGGTGGCATTTGAAAGCGGTGCATTCTGCTGATGAAAGCTGCACTGGACTCCACGCACAATAAACTTTCCCGTCCGGATCCTGTGACGGTTTTCTGACATCTAAACGAACGTGGGTGCGTGTCGTGTGTGTTTCTGTGTGGAGATCAGGCACCAAAGAGAAATTGCTTGACTGGAGAAGACACAGGGTGCACGCCCGGGTGTAGTATGACATTCCAAGCTCGTCCTACACTTGTGCCCAAATTGAAGTCATGATACATGCATGTGCATTGGGTGCTGCTCACTGTTTTATGTTTACCAATAAGGAATAATGGACAGCTTGATGGATTATTTCTGCAGAGCTGACTCCTTTGCACAGGTAATCGTGAATTTGTGTGATAATTCAGAAATTAATTAATTCATAACCTCACAAAAGCTACGTTTTTACGCTCAGGTCATCAACTTGCAGTCTGTGACTGCAGATGGCATCAATTGTATTGTGACAGTTTTCTGATGGCGACATCGGAACAAGCGCAGGTGTGTGTGTGTGTCTATGGGTTTTTGTGTGGTGGTGCCTCAGAAAAAGAAGTTTGTCGACTACTTTACTGGAGAACACACAGAGTGCACAGTTTGTGTTCAGACTGCAGTGAATCCAGCTCAAATCTGCCTCAACCCACCTCTGACGTAGCCACACCATTCATTCATTTTCTATACTACAACCCCAAATCCACTGAAGTTGGGATGTTGTGTAAAATGTAAATAAAAACAGAATACAATGATTTGCAAATCCTCTTCACCTCTTTTCAACTGAATACACCACTCATTTTGAATTTATTGAAGTTCACGTTGAAAATCAGGCCTGGGTCCATCTTGTGAGACTACGAACATGGCTGACACAATACTTTTATACAAAGTGGGCGTTTCAGTGGGTGTGGTTTAGTCTATATGTTACTGACTCTCACAGATAGGGGGAGCCCTCCCTGTATCTGAAATTTGCACATTCATGATGGAAGTGAAACTTAACTCTTATGTACAGTATAAACTTTAAACAAGATCTCAGAGGCTTCCAATCAAATAACAAAGGCAAAAACAGGACGTCAGTCCATTGCAGGGCACATATAGATAAACAAACACATTCACCCCCATAAACACCAGTGATGCCGGTAACGTGTTACTCTAATCTGACCACTTTTTTTAGTAACGAGTAATCTAACGTGTTAATCTTTCCAAATCAGTAATCAGATTAAAGTTACTTCTTCATGTCACTGTGCGTTACTATTATTTTTCATTGTGGGTCGATAGCAGCATTAAACTTGGTCAGTGGGCAGGAGGTCGGGGTTCGACTGAACTGACCACTTTAAGCGAGCTGTGAGCTTTTCATCCACGGTTTTTTGCAGCTGCTCGACTCGTCGTCACCTCTTAAAGCACGGTGATCAGCACACCTGCACTGAGCTTTACAAAGACATTTTTATACTTTTTTTCCTCCTTTATTTAGAGCTGAGCTGAGCTGCTCCGTATCTGCACGTTAAAACAGCTGATCCTCCGTGACGTGTCAACAACTAACTCTATTTTCCACTCAAATGCACCTAAACTCTCTTTCTGAGGACCACATGATGTGAAAACACAATAAAACTTTCTTACCTGTAAATCTGGTCACGTTTTCTGCATAAATAAATGTTATCCATTCTTTGTGCTCAAACGCCAAAGCAGGGGCGAATCCAGATGGAATGGGGGCGTGGGGGAGGGATGTGCCCCCCTCACAACACCCCTAGATTAAAGGTCCAGTTTTGAAGCCTTTTTTTACTACAACTACTAATACTACTTAAAATAATATTAATTTCGACAAGTAAAATATTTAGAGAGAATTTAAATGTTAGAAAAATGCTAGAATGAATTTAATAGTTACATTTATAAACAATGTAGGTTCGAAATTGCAAGTTTTACTGTTACAGTGCTGTCAACAGTTAAATATGAGGTCAAGAAAGAGGTCTTTATTTTACTTTTTATAAAACAAGTATTTATTTTCATTGAAGTCAAGAAAGGGTGACTATAAAGTAACTTTTGGCAAAACAGGTATCATTGTCATGTTGAGGTGGCAGAGGGTTGTTGTCGGCAGCTGGGAAAAGTAACTAAAAAAGTAACTAGTAATCTAACTTAGTTACTTTTACAATTGAGTAATCAGTAAAGTAACTAAGTTACTTTTTCAAGGAGTAATCAGTAATCAGTAATTGGATTACTTTTTCAAAGTAACTGTGGCAACACTGATAAACACACACACACACACCCGCGCACTCTTATGGACAATTTAAAGTTTAGACTCCACACAGAGAGGCCGCAGGCGGGAAGTGACCCCATGACCTTCTTGCTAACCACTAAGCCACCATGCCGCGCCACCAATCACACATATAAATGGAATATTTTACCACAGAATCTCAACACTTTGACCAATTTGAGTGATCCTGAAAACAGGCAGCCATCTTGGATTTCAAATGGTACGCATGGTTTTTCAAACGAGTATGTCTAAGGTGCAGTTGTGGCAAATTTTGTGGTTGTATCACCATTTGAAAGATTCCTCTGAAATATTCTGTTCTCCGCTGCACTATTTGGACAGGTGGACATGGACTGGTTGTCTGCCTGGGTGGTTGCCATCCAGGGCTCAAGGCAGTTCTGTGGTGTTGTGGATGTGGCAAAACGTGGTGTAGCAAAATGCTCCCAGACTTGTCTCTTTGTCTGAAACTGTGTTTTATTTGTCTATGGGAAAGCCAAAAAAAATCAACTCTAAACTTTCTATGGAGCTTTCTTCTACCATTTTGAGCAAAAGATGGTGAAAATATAGACATAGACTATGGCATACGTATGAAACATTTTATTTGATCATTATTTGAATATGCAACTGGAATGTTCAGTTATTTGCACATTTCTGGAGAATGTGCAGTGTCATGCATGTGCAACACATCTCACAAAAAGACGAGAACAGACATGCACATGTCACTGTAGGGGACAAAGTGTCAAACACGGCATTCACTAGTGCACATCTGTTCCCAATCCAGCCTACTTGTCAGTCAAATGAATGTGAACTTGATCTAAGCTTCTGAGTGATTTTTGGAATCCCAGATTTGGATTTTACATGGTCAAAAATGTATATTTTAATGCCAAAATCATCCATACTGGGCAAATCTGTGCATATTTATTGAAAAAAAGTTATATTTTTGCACCAGATAGGACAGCCATCTTGAAAACAGGCAGCCATCTTGGATTTCAAATGGCACGCATGGTTTTTCAAATGAGTATGTCTACAAAGCAGTTGTGGCAAATTTTGTGGTTGTACCACCATTTGAAAGATTCCTCTGAAATATTCTGTTATCCGCTGCACTATTTGGACAGGTGGACATGGACTGGTTGTCTGCCTGGGTGGTTGCCATCCAGGGCTCAAGGCAGTTCTGTGGTGTTGTGGATGTGGCAAAACGTGGTGCTAGCGAAATGCTTCCAGACTTGACTTTTTGACTAACCCTGCCAACAAACCATCAAAAACCTGTGGCTGTGTTCACGTCCGTGCTGGAGATACCAAAAGGGTTTGAATCATGTCTGAGTGTCAATCACGTGGTGAGAACGTCAGGCACATTGTGGCGGCTGATTGCAGGTGGTCTTTGTGGCTGCAATGAACCATAATGAATTATAGTTCCTCCAACAATAATCCTTTTGTTTACTTCTGGCTGTGTGCCTGGAAGTCTGTGCCGTGCTGTTTATGAAGGTTTGATGTGGTTTGTTTTTCCAATTTTCAGTCATTTGTGTTGTTTCAGTTTATTTAATGGCCAGTGTGTGTGTGTGTGTGTGTGTGTGTGTGTGTGTGTGTGTGTGTGTGTGTGTGTGTGTGTCTGGCAGATTGGTCTTGGGTGAGCTCTGCTCCTGTGGGTTACATTTTATTTTCATGGAGATGTAAGTCTTTCGGGTGCAATTGTTTTTTTTAAAGTACAAAGACATTGGTTTAATGTTTATCTTTGTGTCTGTTATTCCTGATCCAACCATATAATCTCTCGTCTCCAGGTTGGGTTTTTTGAGAAAGCAGATGTCCAGAAATGGTTTTAACATATAAATATTATTGAGGAAAAAGCCTGTTTTCCACTTGCACCTAAAGCCATATATCCTCGTGTAATATTCCATTCTGGTGTTACGTGGAGAAGAAGACAGTGTCCTGATCTAAGATCATACACAGATGTCCTCTCTGGAATACTTTGAAAATTGAATTTTTAATCTGCCTTTGACGTATGGCTCACAATATGCTAAACTGTTATGAAAGTGTAACACAAAGGTCAATTTTTCAAGTTACATGTTTTTATTGCAAACTAGTTTGAAATTGTAGTACACATATATTTCTTTCATAAACCACAAAGCTCAAGATAACTCATTAACTATGAACTTTAAAAATTTCACTTTTCCATAATGGAAAAGTGAAATTAATAAGAGTATGGACCCTTGCGGGTGTTATTTTTGAAAGACAATTCTCAGGTTGTTTTCAACTTGTTATAATTTCTTAATACACGTATCTTTTATACAAATTGACGATGTATATCAGAGAATACATATTTCAAAGTTGAATGCCCATCTAAGTGTAAATGTTAGCTTTAGTTTATGCGACTTTTAACGATCTGACTCAAGGGCTTTTTATTTACTTTTAATTTTTCATTTCATGGGTTTTCTACTGACTAACGCACAATGCAATTGCCTTGAGGTTAGATTGAAAAAAATATGACCTGGTTGAAAAAAATGAGGTCCCATCGTGTTATGTGATGAAAAAAAGTGGATTTTCCAAACTTCTTTTCAATTTTTCTTTATTTTATGAGCAACGAAATACACTCAAATTATGCATACTATATATACATTAGTTACATTAGTGTTAACAATAACAAATATTTCTATTCAACAATCCATATTTAATAAACACATTCATGAAGTACCTCAGGTGTAATATAAGGGTTTAGCATATTGTGAGCCATATAGATATAGATAATTGTCCCACAGTTCTACATGCATAGAGAAATTCTCCTGCTTTCAGTGAAATTTATGTCCAAAGTGGTTTGTTGTAGACTTTTGTGAGATTGAAGAAGCCCACATCAGGGCTCCTGCTTGCATAAAAATTATTAGACAGCAGGTCAAAGCTATATTAACTGTCTCACAGTGTCTGTAATGTTAGGACAATATGGAAAGTGCAAATAAAAACAAAATACAGTGATCTGTACTTTTACTGTGACTTTTACTGTGTTTCACTGCAGAGAGTCTGAATCCAAGATATGAGGTCTTTTAAAAAAGTATCGGACCTTTTTATTTTTTCAAAAACCTGATGGAGTTGAATCACGTGTGCTTGCATGAGCCAACCTTGAACCTTCGTGCGCATGCGTGAGTTTTTATCACGCCTGTCGGTTGCGTCATTTGCTTGTAAGCAGCCTTTGTGTGAGGATGAGTGGAGTCTCTCATCATTTTTTTCTTTGCAAGGAAATGGCGGAACAACTGGAGCAGCGCGACTGCATCAAATTTTGCCACAAACTGGGCGACAGCCAGGTGGAAACCATTCGGATTATTCAGATGGCTTTCGGTGACGATCCTCTGGGCATCACACAGATTAAGGAGCGGTACAACCGGTTTAAAGATGTCCGCACAACGGTGGAGAGCGCGCCGCACTCCGATCAGCATCAACACGCTGAAATGACTGGATCATTTCCAACGTGAATGCTGTGGTGATGTGGGACTGTCGTGTGATTATCTGAGAAATTGCGGAAGAGGTGGACATCAGCACTTTTTCAGCACATTCCACTGTGACAGAAGATTTTGCTATGAAAAGAGTTGCAGCAAAATTCATCGGCACAAAGCTGATGGCGCAGCACTAGCACCTCCGTGATGAAGCCTCACAGGACATGTTGTAACATGCCCTGACATGTCCAGCTTGTCCACAATTTCTCGGATAGTCACACGACTGAAAAGCCACCAAAAGCCGTCTGAATCTTCCGAATGGTTGACGAGCTGGGCATGTCTTTTTCAGATATTTTAATTGTCTTGTAGGTTTTATTAGGCTCCAAAAACAGCGTTTTCAGTTTTAGAAGTGTTCATTTCTGAGTAGCTTTTTCATAATATATGAGAAAGGTGTTATTTCTAGCCAAAAAAGAAGCAAGGTTAGCAGCTAGTAAAACCAGGAAGTGATGTCACCACACTAAAATCCGCAAAATGTTTTGTAAATCCTTCCAGAGGCATCATCAGGTTACAAAAACAGCATTTTCAGTTTTAGAAGTATTTATTTCTCACTAGCTTTTACATAACATATGAGAAAGGTGTTATTTCTAGCTAACAACAAAGTGAAGTTAGCAGCTCAGGACACCAGGAAGTGACGTCACTACACTAACGTCCACAAAATATTTTATAAATCCTTCCAGAGGTATTATCAGGTTACAAAAACAGCATTTTCAGTTTTGGAAGTGTTTATTTCTCGCTAGCTTTTACATAATATATGAGAAATGTGTTATTTCTAGCCAGTAACAAAGTGAAGTTAGCAGCTCATGACACCAGGAAGTGACGTCACCACACTAACGTCCACAAAATATTTGATAAATCCTTCCAGAGGTATTATCAGGTTACAAAAACAGTATTTTCAGTTTTGGAAGTGTTTATTTCTCGCTAGCTTTTACATAATATATGAGAAATGTGTTATTTCTAGCCAGTAACAAAGTGAAGTTAGCAGCTCATGACACCAGGAAGTGACGTCACCACACTAACGTCCACAAAATATTTGATAAATCCTTCCAGAGGTATTATCAGGTTACAAAAACAGTATTTTCAGTTTTGGAAGTGTTTATTTCTCGCTAGCTTTTACATAATATATGAGAAATGTGTTATTTCTAGCCAGTAACAAAGTGAAGTTAGCAGCTCATGACACCAGGAAGTGACATCACCACACTAACGTCCACAAAATATTTGATAAATCCTTCCAGAGGTATTATCAGGTTACAAAAACAGTATTTTCAGTTTTGGAAGTGTTTATTTCTCGCTAGCTTTTACATAATATATGAGAAATGTGTTGGGAAAGTGTAAGTACACGGACCCACAACAGGGGGCGCAAATGAACGGACAATGGAATAGGTCAAATAACAACACTTTACTGTTGCGAACGTGCACAACAAACACAACAGATTACACAATAGATCAGAGGTCAAATTACAAGGTGTCGTGTGGGCAGGCTCGAAGATAGGAGACGCCTGTCCAAAGCAGAACCGGAACCACACGATTTCCTCCGCCACCAGACCCCGGGAATACTGGAGCCGCCAAGTCCCGAACTCCCAGGTGGCCACTGCCTCCGCTTGTCGGACCTGGTACTGCTGGCGAGGAACAAAAACACAATTAAACGTGGGTGCGTCTGCACCCAGCAATCTGCACGGCAGGGAAGCTACTTCCACCTCTCGTTGGAGAAAAAGTCTGTTATCACTCACAAAAATCACAAAAAGGGCTTTCTATCAAGCAGTCAGGCTGAGGATATTACCTTTCAGGTAGAACGATATCTCGGCAAAGAGGTGGAGATGACGTCTTGCTGATATACCGATGCAGATCAGATGAGTGGTGACAGCTGTCACAGGTGATGAGTGTCAGCTGTCACCCCGGCTGCTCCTGTGAGGCGGCAGCGCCCTCTGGTGCCTGCAGTCCGCACTCCAGGCAGGGTGCCCTCTGGTGGTGGTGGGCCAGCAGTACCTCCTCTTCAGCGGCCCACACAACAAAATGTGTTATTTCTAGCCAGTAACAAAGTGAAGTTAGCAGCTCATGACACCAGGAAGTGACGTCACCATGCTAACGTCCATAAGATCAGACCATAAAATTGGGTACAGAATGTGACCTTATACCATGTTAAAATACCCCTTAAAAAGGTCAAGGTTAGCCATCTTTGAACTTGTTCAAGGTCTGTGTCCCAGGAATGTTCCCTGTGAAGTTGAAGACTGTGGCAGTAATAGCACTGTACTTATGATGAGCACCAGTGATGCCGGTAACGCATTACTTAGTAACGCGTTACTCTAATCTGACCACTTTTTTTAGTAGCGAGTAATCTAACGCGTTAATCTTTCCAAATCAGTAATCAGATTAAAGTTACTTCTCCATGTCACTGTGCGTTACTATTATTTTTCATTGTGGGTCGATAGCAGCATTAAACTTGGTCCGTGGGCAGGAGGTCGGGGTTCAACTGAACTGCCCACTTTCAGTGAGCTGTGAGCTTTTCATCCGCGGTTTTTTGCAGCTGCTCGACTCGTCCTCACCTCTTAAAGCGCGGTGATCAGCACAGCTGCACTGAGCTTTACAAAGACATTTTTATACTTTTTTTCCTCCTTTATTTAGAATTCTGAGCTGAGCCACTCCGTATCTGGTCGTTAAAAACAGCTGATCCTCCGCGACGTGTCAACAACTAACACTATTTTCCACTCAAATGCACCTAAACTCTCTTTCTGAGGACCACATGATGTGAAAACGCAGTAAAACTTTCTTACCTGTAAATCTGGTCATGTTTTCTGCATAAAAAAAATGTTATCCATTCTTTGTGCTCAAACGCCAAAGCAGGGGCGAATCCAGATGGAATGGAGGCGTGGGGCAAGGATGTGCCCCCCCTCACAACACCCCTAGATTAAAGGTCCAGTTTTGAAGCCGTTTTTTACTACAACTACTAATATTGCTTAAAATAATAATAATTTCGACAAGTCAAATGTTTAGAGAGAATTTAAATGTTAGAAAAAATGTTAGAATTTAATAGTTACATTTATAAAAAATGTAGGTTCGAAATTGCAAGTTTTACTGTTACAGTGCTGTCAACAGTTAAATATGAGGTCAGGAAAGAGGTTTTTATTTTACTTTTTATAAAACAAGTATTTATTTTCATTGAAGTCAAGAAAGGGTGACTATAAAGTGAATTTTGGCAAAACAGGTATCATTGTCATGTTGAGGTGGCAGAGGGTTGTTGTCGACAGCTGGGAAAAGTAACTAAAAAAGTAACTAGTAATCTAACTTAGTTACTTTTACAATTGAGTAATCAGTAAAGTAACTAAGTTACTTTTTCAAGGAGTAATCAGTAATCAGTAATTGGATTACTTTTTCAAAGTAACTGTGGCAACACTGCTGAGCACAGACAGACAGATAGACAAGACGGACAGATGAATGAAAAGCCTTCGCAGTACCCGATGGTCATATGTGAAAAATAATCCAAACATGTCTGTTATTGTGCTGCTCAGGAATGCTTTCCAAATTTCAGCACCAGCACAGCTTATCTTTTTTCTTTTCATACTTTTCTCTCCAACCTCATTGTTCCGGCCACTGACATAAACACCTCTGTGGCACAGAGATGGTACCACCGAGGCACACCAAAATAATCCATTCATTGCGTTCCAGAGCATATTTTGAACATGTTCAGGATAAGACTGATTTTCACCCTGCCACACATCACTGACAATGATTATTTTTTTGTGACAGTCACGCTAACGTGCCACCTGACACATTTTGTCATGAACCTGTAGCAAAGTGGTTGTAATCCCCGGTGTTGCTGGGCCTTTTGGGAGACTCAGAAGAGGTGTCTCACTTGCATTCTGAGGGAATGTCAGTTATGACATGTTTCTCTGGACATGATCTTGAGGAGAGGACAGACTGGTTGTCTGCCAAGGTGGCTGTCATCCAGAACCCAAAGTAGTGTTGTAGTGTGGAGGATGATGATGAGCAACACCAGCAACCAGATCTGACCTGAACTTAAGCAGTCTGTTAAAATGAGGTGATCATCGGGTGCTATTGGTAATCTTGACTTGTTTAATCCTCACTTATTATAATTATTATTTTTTGGCTTTATACTGCAGATTGGTGAAACATCAGAGGATTAGTCAGGGGTAGTGTGGTGGCCAAGCGGTTGCTTTGAAATCAGAAGGTTCCTGGTGTTTTTAGCATCATAACCACCTGCTGATTTTGCATTATTAACTACGTCTTCCACCACCTTTAGTGCTTTATTACATGCACAAAAGTGCAATTTATCCTGTGCAATAATTTTACCATATCTGTACATACTTATACATATACTCACTTATATTCTATTTTTCATGAAATCTGTTCAGATTAGTATTCATGCAACCACCAGCAAACATTGCAATATACTTTAGTCATCTTTTTTAATGTCAGTATTTTTAATTTCTTGCTAATGTATGGCCCTTGCTGTTTCAAAAATGATTTTTTTTTTCCAGTTGTGGGATCACTAAATGTTTATCTTATCTTCAAGACTACGTGCCCATTCTCTGTGTAATGTGGAGTTGTGTCAGGAGGGGCATTCGGCATGAAACTTGTGCCAAATCAACATGCAGATCTATATAAAATCTGCTGTGGCCACCCCGAAAGTCGAAGGTGCCAGAGGTTGAATCAGTGATATGACTAGATAGTTACCCCAAGTCCTGAGTGGTATAATCATGCAGACATTTGATTTGACCCGTCTTTAGTCACTGCACCATTTCTTTGATCCTAAACTGGACTAATTATGCAGACTGAGTTACAGAGTCTTTTCACTGCCTTTCTGATGCCAAATAAATCAACACCACAGAGGCTGTGATCTCTCTCTCTCTCTCTCTCTCTCTCTCTCTCTCTCTCTCTCTCTCTCTCTCTCTCTCTCTCTCTCTCTCTCTCTCTCTCTCTCTCTCTCTCTCTCTCTCTCTCTCTCTCTCCATTCAGCCTGACTCTTCTCATCAATCTCCACTCCCATCTTTCACTGCACTTTCAAATGAACAATGCTGCACTAACACCCCCATCCTATGGATCTTAGCAACCATATTCAGTGAGTATTCCCACTGACAGCCACGCTGTTTGCTGTGTCACCTCTCCTTTAAAAAAAAAAGTACAAATAAATCTGTCCTATGTGTGTGCCGACATATTTTTCTTGATAGTTCAGGGTGCAGTTGGAGGAAAAAAGTGAACCCGCATGTGTGACACATCTATTCTCCCTATTTCCTATTTTTTGAAGTCATTTTATTAGCAACGAAACAGGTCTCAGCCTCAACTTTATCTAAATTTTGGGTCTGTGAGTGAAGCTTAGGGCCAGTTATCACCTTTGTAATTTCAATTTTTCTGTTGATTTACTGCTGATGAATTATACCTTAGTTGCAGTTTTTTTTCTGGCCAATTCTTTCTGCTCCTTTTCTCTCTGTCCAAGGTACGAACAATGTACAGATCTGAATTGAAGGGCCCCAGATGGACTATGAGGTGGAAGCCCTGAGGCGGGTCTTGCATGCTGCAGTCTGCATGTGAAAGTGACCCTGTCGCGGGGACAGGTCCACTGTCGACCTCTGCCTGTGGTGCTGAATGCCTGTGTGTACTTCTCATCTTCTTTATATTCTTATGTTGTTTGAATTTCTATTTTCTGTTTCTTCAGCTTTGTAAAACTTTGCAAAACCTTGTAATTGTTAGAATGGCCTAAGCAGAGGGTCACCCCTCTGAGTCTGGTCTGCTTGAGGTTTCTTCCTCTAATCATCAGAGCGAGTTTTTCCTTACCACTGTCACCTGTGTACTTGCTCTAGGGGTTGGTAAGGTTAATTCTTACTTGTGTGAACCGCCTTGAGGCAGCTTTGTTGTAATTTGGCGCTATATAAAAGAAATAAATTGAAATTAAATTGAACCCGCATTTTTAATCCCGCATTTTAATTCCGCATTTTTAATAAGTGTTTTATTTGAAACCAGCACAAATGCACTGGCGGTCTGCAGTATTCTTTCTCTGGAGGGCACAGACCCCCCTAGATTTAAAAACTTCATAGAGAGGAATCTGACAATTGTAATACTACCATCCTTAACTGACAGCAGTGTTCTGTTTCACACAATAAGCAGTGACATTAATTTTGGACTTATAAACATCACATCATTGTCCACCAAATTTCCTGAAAATGTACTAGCCTGTAATTCCAGTAGTCATAACTGCAATGATTGGATAAATCCTGCAAAATATTCCCACATTTGTGTTAAAAAAACAGAAATAGATGTTTCCATTCAGCATATTTTCAGTTTGCTACAATTTTTAATATTCTAACAAACCTAATATTGACACAAACCTAATCACATCTGATATTGTTAAGTTTTTTTTTCTATATCATTATAAATATCTTTATCTCAGATTTCCTTGAAAAAGCATGATATAATTTTGAGGCTATATTACCCACATATTCTACAACACATATTCTGATGTATAATAAATGTAATGCACGTAGCATGCAGGGGTTGTACGGAGTCTCTTAGGCTTTCTTCAGACGACCAGTTGAAATTGAATTTAAAGCATGTCTGATTCAGCTCTGACCTTGCTGAACAGCTGTCCACGTTTTATACATAGCAACTGCGCAGATTTCATTTTTGTGTCTGTATTTTAGTCCTCATCTGTCATCTAATCCAAATCCGTGTCCATAGTAATGAAAGTCTCACACGTATGGGTACAGTTCAGCTAATCCAATAGCAGATAGTTATCGAAGCTGATGTTTTTGCTAGCGGATTAGCTTTTCAGATAAGTTTTAAAACCATCACTGGACCAATTATCTTCTGATAAATTTAGTTCCGATAACTTTCAGTCCGATAACATGTTTTTTTGCTGGTAAAGTGAGCAAAGATTAACGGTCAGAAATGTTTGTAAATCCTAAAATCAAACATTTTAGTCCATCTGTTGTGTTATATATGGCAGACTGGATGTCGCTTGCTGATGACATCATCATTGCATCAGTGCAAAACCTGGCTGGTCGACGCAGGGAGCATTGTGGGTAGTGTAGTTCACTTTGGACGTTACAGTGATGTCCCTTGGAAATCTGCTGCAAAACCCATCACACATCATGCAAAAAGAATTATTTAATTATCTGAAGGACACTGGATTACTTCATCATATCTAAACAAATGACTATGGCTGCCAGGAGTTAAGGTTTTGTAAAATCTCAGCGATCACTCACCGACCTGGTAGGTGGCAGTAAATGCACCTTAAGATGGTGCTGTCCGCCACTGGATCCGAAAGAAGAAGAAAAGAAGCGTTATCGTCCGCTCGACACAAAAACAAAACAGACTAATTTTAACATTATTTAAATTCTTTGTGGATGACGGTATCACCAAGACTCGGTTTTAGAGAGGAACTCTCACGGCACAGCTGTGTGCAGAGGGACGTTTCTTCACCATTTAGACCGTTTTGGATCATCTCAGGACGATTATTTATTCAGATGAATGCCACTGAAACTAACAGGGAAGAATTTATATTTACTACGTGTATTTTACTCTGCCAATCAATGCAATAATGGACATATTTGAGTTGTTTAAGCCACAGGGTTGAAAGCGTGTGAAAAAAGCAGCAGCTTTTAGCTCATAAATGACGGTGTATCTAATACTGAGATAAACTGTAACTTCTAATACTGTGTTTTACTGCTTTTGAAAGATGATGACAGTGTTTGGGTTTTTTTTTTTTTTATTCATTAATTTTTCATGCGTTCTTGTGTGTTTGTGATCCTTGAGTTTACCCAGCAGCCCCTGCGGTGTTTAAAGTGAAACTGGTTTATCAGAAGCCGACAGTGTGATCTGATGTGGCCGCGTCTAAATCAATACTAAAAGTTATCAGTTATCTGTAATAAAGATAAATTTTTTAGCAGTTTATCGGTTTATCGTCATAAAAGATAACTTTTCAGTTATTGGATTAATGGTTATCAAAGCTAACTTTTTGGTTAGCTGTGCCCACCAGTGGATATGGAGTAATCAAAGCAAGTGAGTTTGTATGTATTTCTATAGTTAATATTTTTAAGTTTATATATTATGATATGACATGTGTGCTGTCAGATGATTAGAATGCATGCACACACACACACACACACACACACACACACACACACACACACACACACATACATAAAAAAAGTCCAAACTGAATGGGCACTGTAAAAGCCACATTAAAAATGGTCACACAAAATGCAGTGTGTAATTAAAGGTTTTACAGTGTAACAAAGATAAATCACGTGGACAGACTGAACAGAATAGCAGCAGAAACACTGTTGTGTGAATACACGGGAGACTCCTACAGGTGTGGCACACACAAGTGTTCAACGCAACCTGCAGGGTGCTTCAGGGGTGAGGTTATGTCTGAGCATTCCTTTTTTGGAGGTGATTTTACAGGTCAGTTTGAGCTTTTGTGTGTGTGCGCATACGTGCCGATGAGTTTTTTTTTTTTTTTGTGGTTGTGATTCTGTGAGCATATGTGAGAATATTGCATTGGATAAATAGCAGAAATTCTCTGCGCTCAATGTGTTGTTGGTGTAATTCCTTTCTGCTGCCTCACAATAAAAATGCACCAGTGCTGCGCCTGATCACAAATCATTTTAAGACACATATGTGCACAAAAGTGAATGCAAGTACACAAGCCTGCAAGCCTGAGGAGGATGTTGAAATATTGTTAGTTTATTTTTTTTTTTTGTGTGCCTGAAGTTTAATTGAATCTTTTCTGGAAAGTAATGAGGTCAACTCATATGAATTTAGGATAAACAGTTGCAGGGCTGTGGTGCCATTTGGGTTGTTTCTCTTTACTCTATCGAGTGACGATGACATTATCGTTAACTTCTCATGAACTGTAACCCAACAGTATAGACAACAGGGCAACGTAGTCTCGTTTGAAACCTGCGTGATATCGCGGGATCAGTGGGACAGCCACTGCATAACGTCACACGGATAAATGGTGTAATGTTTTGTTTTCGGCTGCAATCATCGAAGCAGTCGCAAAAAATGCATTTTTTTCAGTTCACAGTGGAGAAGGGAAGATGAGGCGAATGGCGGAGGTCGTGTCTGTAAGTGTTAGCCTACACAGCTAACAACAGTAGCTCTGTTCTCTTGCCTGCAAAACCGCCTCGACACGTTTGAGCTTTGGGTCATCAACAAACTGTCCACTTTCCCACCGCATCACCACTTTTTCTTCACACTTTTTCTTTTTCTTATCACAGGTCCACTCAAGCAGACTTTTAGACTGGTTGTATTATCTTGATTTTGATGTCAATTCCTCTCAACATACAAAAGCATTTCCATTGTGCATATGGTGAAGGAAATATCTGCATTCAGCTGTATTACATTCTGTTGATCAGTGGATACATTTTGTATTTTCCTGTTATTGAATTAAAATAAGGGCTCAAACCAAAGTTGTCAAAGGTGAAAACGGGTATTTATGGTCATTTTCAGGTGGAATGTTCGATTTGAGCAAATAGAAGCTTGTGGTGACTGAATAATTTAGTAGTAATAGCACTCATTACATCCTGCAGAAACTTACAATTTTTTTGTAACACCATCTGGTGTTCAAGAGATGGAACTTCAACCACTGACTCAACAATAAATAAAAGTACTTAATTCTTTCACCAAAACATCAAATCTAGGCATCTACACCACTCTACACCACTTCATCCTGAAACTGCAATGATATCAACAATAATGACAATAATACTATTAACCCTCTGGGGCCGACGCTGTCGTATACGATGGCTAAGACCAAGCTTTACTAAATTATAAATAACTTTTTGAGATAGAATTGAGATAGAAATTTACTTTTTTTTTTTTTTTTTTGCTGAAAAGTTAACTCCGGGGACTTTCGAGCCAGCCGTCAGCCATCTTTGTACTCCTCATAGAAGCTGTGTGATGACGTGCGCAATGTGAGTGTCCAATCGGAATTGGTTCACCGTCACATGGTTTTCCAAAATACAATCGTAGGGCAGATTTACATCATGTGAAAAGCCAAAGATCGTTTTCAAGAGTGATATGTTACTAGTTGGCCCTTTTGAACAGCCCCCTGGGTGCTGCAATGAGTACATACTATTGGGCTCCAAATGCGCCCTGCGCCATTATGCACAGCGATCACTGAAAGCAGACGGAGAGCCTCTGATGACAATCTCACGTGCTCCAACAAAGAGTGTGTAACTATCAGGCTTGCTCCACTAGTTTGCATGTGAATGTTACTGGATAACTCTGTTGCTTTCTCTGCGTAAAGCACTGTTTTCCATATCAATGGACAACAAAACGCATAGACCATTTTGTATATATTGTTCAAAATTTGTGCATTTGTGTTTATTGTTTGAACCTTTTTGTTGTACAGTCTTTCACACAAGACCTCAAATTACCTTTATAAAGTGTCAAAACAGCTGTTTATTATAGTTTGCTCTGTGTTTTGAATAAATGTGTGTGGAAAATTATTTTTTGCTTTATTTTTTCCTTGCCTATTTTTGATTGTAAACCTTTATTACACTTATAAAACACAACAAAAACATATATATTCTGAAAGCATAGGTTGTCCTGAAAAAAGAGACATAAAACTTAGGTTGTCCTGAAAAAAGAGACATAAAACTTGATTGTGGGATGCAGGGAAAACTGTTAACAGCAATAATAAAACATTTATGCCAGGCAAGTGAACTGTCCAAAAAATGCCCTCGGGCCCCACAGGGTTAAAGCAAACAGAGCTCTGGTATCAGAATAGTATCAGTATCGGCAGATATCCAAATTCGGGTATTGGGATCAGATTGGAAGTGAAAAGCTACATGGATATAGTTAAGATCAGAAAAAAAATACAGTGTGTCTTAAGTTCAGAGGAGGTTTTAGTGTGCTTCCCTCTGTGATATGCAGACTGTCGCGATGTCATGTTGACACAGTGGCAACATCTTGGCGCTGTGTCCTGGATACAGCTGGGATTACTTTGTGTCAAATGAAAGGTTACTTCGGAAGACTAAGATGAAGTGTGTTACTTGCATTGTGGTGGAACATCAGCTATGACATTTTGTGCATGTGTCATGTTTCGCTGGGCCTGAAATCCTTCTGCATTAGTTATTTGTGGTATAAAAGCCAACAACAGTGAATGAATAGTGAACCTGAGCAGCTCGGACAAAAAAAAAGTAAAGCAGTGTAAATGGGATGAATGAATGATTGGATGAATTAAATTCGATATGAAGTATGCAGTCTTTATTCAGTATCATTTTATCTGAATCATTCAAAAAATGGTAATATACACTGATATACTGTATATGCAGCATTATATAATATACAGCATTTTCACTCAATATGTAAAATTACATATTTTCATTTTGTGTATTATTACAAAAGGAATATGTACATCAGTTGCATATGATTAGAATGTGTGCAAACCATTTGCCTGTTTTTCAGTGAAAACAAGAAAATTGTTATTTGGGCATAACTTAGATACGTAATAATATTTAAGTTATGTTTTCCTTTTTTCAGTGTCGTTGCATACCTGAGTTGATGGATATACGCATACTAATGTGAAAACAAAGAAAATGACTTTAGATTTTTTACACTTCCAAGAGTAGCCTACAGTCCATGCGTATAAATCTACACCGCAGTTCTGAATGGAGTGTAGTTATGGCTGTACTGAAGAGGTTCTCTTGAAAAAGACAAGATCAGAGACACCCATTCTCACCTTTAATTTTTTTTTAATGTGTTGACTATAAATGAGTTAAAAATTGAAATGGCGAACTATGAACATTAATGTATTTGTTTAAATCTGTGTAAACTGACATTTGAGTGACTCCTTGTGTAGGATGAACTTGAACACTAGGTATTGCTATGGGAGTAGGGGAAACATAGCGGCGAAGGGGGCGCTAACTTAGACGGGATGTACACAGGGGTGCATGACCTAAAAACGTTTAGAACCGCTGAGCTAAGCTAATGTTTATTGCACCCCACACACGTCTGTTGGCTTATCTTTATCACCTGTTTCATCATGATCGTTTCAAATGTCTTTTGTGGTTTCTGGTGTTTTTCCCATTGATTTGGTTGGTTCTGTCTGTCTTTGCTCTGCACATAGAAAAAGTTATTCCATGTCTGTTTTTCAGAGACATGTCGTAATTTTAAGGCCAGTGAGTTCCTGCTTGGAGCCTGGCGTTTTGGCAAAATCTGGTTTCTGTTCTAGAGTTTCTATCGTGGTTAGTAATCAACTGCTGACATATTTGTTGGATAGTAATCTTTTTGAACCTCTGCAGTCTGTATTTAGGACACACTGTAACTCACCACTCGTTCTCCCTCGTTCATCACTTAGTGGTTATCAATCTGCTGCTGGCTGTAGATAATAATGGCACATTCCAGGTGGACTCACAGGCAGAAATTTCTCTGTTATGCCCCCCAGACATGCCTGTCAGCTCCTTCAAATACCACATACCCCAACTCTGTGCATCAACTGGAGTCAAAGCTGTAAAATCTTTGATGGACTTTACTGTTTTGTTTTGTTTTTTAATCATTTCCTTTTGTGTCCTATGTCCTATGGACGTGTTGTTATGATATATTTATGTGACAAATACTACATAATGTGTTGATGTCAATAATACTGGCTAACCCAATAGATGTTGATAACAACCATGACTGGCTACACCGCTCTACAAACCGAGAAGTAAATTAAAACTCGAGTGTCATGTCTATGCCATGTGGTCCTCTTCCATGAGTATATTTTTATGCACTGTAAAAATGATCAAGGTGGTTCTACTTAAAAACTTAAGCTTATTTGCTGCCTTAAAAACATATATAAACTCAACTTCAAAGTAATTTTTTTCATCACAAAAGGTTAAGTTATTGCCTTTTGCATTAATAACACTGGTATACAAATATTTAGAAGTTGTCTACTTCAGAAATAAAATGTGCTATTTATTATAGATTTTGGCATGTTAAATTCAAATATGACAATAATGGCTAATTGGCTACTGTTTTCAAGATATACAAGGTTTTACATTTTGTGTCTACAAAATTATATTGTGTTAACAGTAGAGTTTTCATGAAAAATCATAAACATAGGTCTTTTTTAATGTTTCTCTGACTGTTTGTATATTTCACCTGTTCTCTTTTTGTAACACTTTAAAAATCAGCAAAAGGGTTATATATTAATCCTTAGTAGCACAGTTGTAGCATTTCTTAAAACTACATCCAATCAGCAATTTCAAACAAGATTTTCATTCTTCGTGCCCCAAAATTTGTAAAGTTTGATTATCTTTATTTCAGAGCATTTTGGCTGTAGACCAGTGTAACATATTTTAAAGTTGAGATTACTCATGTTTTTAAGGCAGCAATAAAACAGAGGTTTTGAAGGAGAATGCCCTGATTATTTTCATAGTGTAGCACTCTATTCTACAAAATCTCGCAGTTGTCCAGCTAATTTCCTGACTTGCAGTGTTGTATGGAAATGAGAACGCATTGAATTTGGGAGTGATGTCATTCCCAGTCACAGGTTACCACTTCGAAAATAAATGGAATGAGGCATAGTTCCGTGTCACTGCTGCGACTATTGAATTTGAGTGCTGCTTTTGATCATGGCATATTGTTGGAGAGACATGAAAATTATTGTGGATTTTCTGGTCAAATACTTTCATGGCTGAGGTTGTACCTATGGGTTTGTTTTTTCAACAAGAACACTATGTCTGACTTTTTCACAGTGAAGTGTGGGGTACCTCAGGGGTTGTTTCTTGGTCTGCTCCTATTGTCTGTAAAAATAGCATCTCTTGATACGATTATATACAGAATTGTAGGATCAAGTGCCACTGCTGTGTCAATGATATGTAAATGTAATTGTTTGGTTTTCAGGCTATGTGTCTCATAGTGCAAAGCTGGAGGGATGTTGGGATTCCTTAAAGTCAGCAGTTTTCAAAGTTCTGCTGTTAATAAATAAAATACTGAATGGTTTTGTTCCTCTTTATCTTGCTGAAATGATTGAGCCTTATGTGCTGGCACATACCTTGTAGTCTCAGGACGCAGGCCTGTTGTTTGTTTGTTCCCAGGGTGAAAAAGAAGTCAGCAGGTTGGAGATTCTTTGGTTATCATGCTACAGCTTTATGGGACAGTTTCCAGCAGGTATTAGGCAAGCAACCTTGGTTGAAATCTTTCAATTCAGGCTAATAACATAATTTTTTCTGCTATTTATAATCAGTGAGTTTTAAGTTTATTTTAATCTGCTTCTTTTGATTTCTGCTGTTAGTGTCATAAGGTCTAATTTTTGTCGCATTCTTGCTGTTTGTTAATTTTGTGCATTTTAAGTTCTTACATTAACTTAGTCTGGAAACTAATCGAGAAAATGATTGATCAAGTAACTGATTCTGAAAATAATTGCTTTATTTTACACAGTCAGCATCAGCTCCTATTCATTTAAAGCAACAAGCACATAAACAGGTTGCTTCTTACAAAGTAGCTCAGATGTTTTTTATGGACGCATCATCTCAGTGACCATGTAGTATTTGAGGATACAAACTTTATTATCTGTTTTCTATGTCAGCTTATAGTTGTGCTTTTTAATGTGTGTTTCTCATGTAGAAAATCCCTTTCAAAGCTTTTTCATATTTCCATCACCATCCAAACAGAAATATGCTTCATGGCCATCGTGAAAATGAAACTTAAGCTGTGTGGGTGTTGTTACATAACACATCTGTGATTTCTTTGGATCAGACTTTCTAACAGAGGAGAGGGCGAGACTCGGCCAGGAGATGATCACAGGAATAAGGACTGTGTAGATTACATAAAAACCTGGATGGTGTTAGTGTGGATGAATGCCAGAGTGACCAGTGCATCCAGAAAATATTCACAGCACTTTACTTTTTTCCACATTTTGTTATAGCCTTTTTCCAAAAATGGAGGAAATTCATTTTTCCCTCAAGATTCTACTCATTGCATCTCATAATGTCATGAAAAAAGTTTTTTAATTAATCTTTGCAAATTTATTTAAAAAAAGACATTACATGTACATAGGTATTCATACTCTTTGCCAGAGGTGTCAAGTAACGAAGTACAAATACTTCGTTACTGTACTTAAGTACACTTTTTAGGTATCTATACTTTACTCCATTACTTATTTTTCTGCCTACTTCTGACTTCTACTCATTACATTTTCACACAAGTATCTGTACTTTCTATTCCTTACATTTTTAAAACAAACAGCCTCGTTACTCTTGGCTTCAGTGGCTTCATGTGTGTACTTTTGACACCACTGCCCTTTGCTCAATACTTTGTTGATGCACCTTTGGCAGCAATTACAGCCTCAAGTCTTCTTGAATATGATGCCACAAGTACCCCTCAAGCTCCATCAGGTTGGATGGAGGATGCTACCATTTTCAGATCTCTCCAGGGATTTTCAATCAGATTCAGGTCTGGGGTCTGGCTGGACCACTCAAGGATGTTCACAGAGTTGGTCAAAAACACTCTGGAGTAGGTTTTCATCCAGGATGTCTCTGTAAATTACTACATTCATCTTTCCCTCAGTCCTGACTAGTCTCCCAGTTCCTTCCACTGAAAAACATCCCTACAGCATGATGCTGCCACCACCATGCTTCAGTGTAGGGATGGGGCCTGGTTTCCTCCAAACATGATGCCTGGCATTAATACCATAGAGTTCAAGCTTTATCTTTTCAGACCAGAGAATTTTGTTTCTCGTGAATTCAGGTGAGTTCTTCAGGTGCCTTTTGGCAAATTCCAGGCAGGCTGCCATGTGCCTTTTATTAAGGAGTGGCTTCCATCTGGCCACTCTACCATACAGGCCTGATTGGTGGATTGCTGCAGAGATGCTTGTCCTTCTGGCAGGTTCAACTCTCTGCACAGAGGAATGTTGGAGCTCTGACAGAGTGACCATCAGGTTCTTGGTCTCCTCCCTGACTTAAGGCCCTTCTCCCCCGATCGCTCAGTTTAGACGGGCAGCCAGCTCTAGGAAGGGTCCTGGTGGATCCGAACATTTTCCGAACATTTGGATGATGGAGTCCACTGTGCTCATTGGAACCATCAAAGCAGCAGAAATGTTTCTGTACCCTTCCCCAGATTTGTGCCTCAAGACAATCCTGTCTCGGAAGTCAGACAATTCCTTTGACTTCATGTTTGGTTTGTGCTCCGGCATGTACTGTCAACTGTGGAACCTTATATGTGGACAGGTGTGTGCCTTTACAAATCATGTCCAATCAACTGAATTTACCCCAGGTGGACTCCAATTAAGAAACATCTCAAGGACAATCAGTGGAAACAGGATGCACCTAAGCTCAATTTTGAGCTTCAGTGCAAAGGCTGTGAATACTCAAGTGCATGTGATTTTAATAAATTTCCAAAAATTAATAAAACTAAAACTTTTTTCACATTGTCATTATGGGGTATTGTGTGGATAATTTTAAGGAAAGAATGAATTTCATTCATTTTGGAATAAGGCTGTGCCATTTAAAAAAAATGTGTAAAACGTGCAGCTCTGTGAGTACTTTCCGGATGCACTGTAAATCAGTCGCTGTTGTCTTTGTGGACCAAAGGCCTAGACAATGACAGAGGAGCAAAAAGAAATGAGGAGGGGCTGAACCAACCATCTGGAGGAAGAAGCAAACAGTCACTGTTTGTTCACGAAATGACCGATGTGTTTTTCAAGCCTCACAAGACGTGAACACTCTCTTTCAGCTCCCCGTCTTCTTTTTGTGCTCGTAAATTCAGAAAGAAAATCACTTCAGCTTTTATGTCATCTTGTTATTCATCCTGTGTCAGCCTATCTGCATTCACACACGTTTCCGCGACACTCAAATGCGATTGTGCGAAGTATAAAAGTTTCAGACTTTTCAGTTTAACAGCATGCCCTGCAGACGTATTCCCAGAGTGCCACTAACCCTTCACCCAGTGGAGGCAGGGCTCAGGGGAGGCATGAGCTCTGGCCTTTTCATGCTCTCTGTGTGGTGTCCGGGAGTGGAGAATGTAGGAGAATCAAACAGGCCATTTATCTGCCTCTGTACCATTATGTGGAGCAGGTGCAGCTGCAGCATTCATCCCTTTTCAATGGCATAAAAAGGACACATTGGAGTGCTGTCTGGGTCTCCTGGCATTCTGATGACTTGCTGTGTTGTTCTTGAACCGCCTTCAATAGCCTCAGGCTCATTTTCACAATAAATCACCCCCTTGCGCTTTGGGGGTATAGTCACTCTGTGGACATCAGCACAACTTCAAAACTGCAGTTAAGGGCCTTTTACACTGAACACGTTTGGGCATTAAGCATGTCACACATCTCTCTAAAACCTGTTATTTTCAATGAGAAATATCACAGTTTTGACACGCTGCGATGCTTCAAAAACTGCAACGCTCTGCTAGGAGCGCGCATTTACACTTGTTGTCAAGCCGTCATGGTCAAAGTTCAACCCAATCCAACTTTCAATGCTGCACGCTGTGGCATAGCTTTGCGTATCCAATAGAAACGCGGCATCAGGAGGAAACATGGAAGACTACAGCCTCTTTCACTCTGGCACAAATGCAGAGTTGCGCATTGTGGTGTACCTACTACGTTGAGTTATGGAGCTCTACGCACCTCAGTGCCGAGTACTTCAGTACTGCTGCCCCAACGCAGCAGTAAGCGGAAGAAATCAAACATGTTTAATTTTTTCTGTGTAGCGGACTGGACGATTAAAGCACGCTGTTTTCAATCAATTCAATCAATCAATTCAATCAATTTTTTTTTTATATAGCGCCAAATCACAACAAACAGTTGCCCCAAGGCGCTTTATATTGTAAGGCAAGGCCATACAATAATTATGTAAAACCCCAACGGTCAAAACGACCCCCTGTGAGCAAGCACTTGGCTACAGTGGGAAGGAAAAACTCCCTTTTAACAGGAAGAAACCTCCAGCAGAACCAGGCTCAGGGAGGGGCAGTCTTCTGCTGGGACTGGTTGGGGCTGAGGGAGAGAACCAGGAAAAAGACATGCTGTGGAGGGGAGCAGAGATCGATCACTAATGATTAAATGCAGAGTGGTGCATACAGAGCAAAAGAGAAAGAAACAGTGCATCATGGGAACCCCCCAGCAGTCTACGACTATAGCAGCATAACTAAGGGATGGTTCAGGGTCACCTGATCCAGCCCTAACTATAAGCTTTAGCAAAAAGGAAAGTTTAAGCCTAATCTTAAAAGTAGAGAGGGTGTCTGTCTCCCTGATCTGAATTGGGAGCTGGTTCCACAGGAGAGGAGCCTGAAAGCTGAAGGCTCTGCCTCCCATTCTACTCTTACAAACCCTAGGAACTACAAGTAAGCCTGCAGTCTGAGAGCGAAGCGCTCTATTGGGGTGATATGGTACTACGAGGTCCCTAAGATAAGATGGGACCTGATTATTCAAAACCTTATAAGTAAGAAGAAGAATTTTAAATTCTATTCTAGAATTAACAGGAAGCCAATGAAGAGAGGCCAATATGGGTGAGATATGCTCTCTCCTTCTAGTCCCCGTCAGTACTCTAGCTGCAGCATTTTGAATTAACTGAAGGCTTTTTAGGGAACTTTTAGGACAACCTGATAATAATGAATTACAATAGTCCAGCCTAGAGGAAATAAATGCATGAATTAGTTTTTCAGCATCACTCTGAGACAAGACCTTTCTGATTTTAGAGATATTGCGTAATGCAAAAAAGCAGTCCTACATATTTGTTTAATATGCCGCTTTGAATGACATATCCTGATCAAAAATGACTCCAAGATTTCTCACAGTATTACTAGAGGCCAGGGCAATGCCATCCAGAGTAAGGATCTGGTTAGACACCATGTTTCTAAGATTTGTGGGGCCAAGTACAATAACTTCAGTTTTATCTGAGTTTAAAAGCAGAAAATTAGAGGTCATCCATGTCTTTATGTCTGTAAGACAATCCTGCAGTTTAGCTAATTGGTGTGTGTCCTCTGGCTTCATGGATAGATAAAGCTGGGTATCATCTGCGTAACAATGAAAATTTAAGCAATACTGTCTAATAATACTACCTAAGGGAAGCATGTATAAAGTTAATAAAATTGGTCCTAGCACAGAACCTTGTGGAACTCCATAATTAACCCTAGTCTGTGAAGAAGATTCCCCATGTACATGAACAAATTGTAATCTATTAGACAAATATGATTCAAACCACCGCAGCGCAGTGCCTTTAATACCTATGGCATGCTCTAATCTCTGTAATAAAATTTTATGGTCAACAGTATCAAAAGCAGCACTGAGGTCTAACAGAACAAGCACAGAGATGAGTCCACTGTCCGAGGCCATAAGAAGATCATTTGTAACCTTCACTAATGCTGTTTCTGTACTATGATGAATTCTAAAACCTGACTGAAACTCTTCATGTAAGTCTGCGCTACACTGAGCTACTGTGTGCAAATCTATACACAGCTGTACACTGTAGAAACTGAGTCGGTGGCTCTGAACGTTGTGTGGTAGAAACAGAAGCCGGTTTGTGAGCGCTACTGTGTAAAGAGAGGCTTTGCAGCAGTGCAATCACCCTTGTTGCCGTGGCACTGCTAAGTGCCATCACTATCGTTGATGGCTGTGTATTTGTTCACAGCAGGGAGGCTAAGCAGTGGTGCTGCTGAGGGCCAGCACGGTGATCAGAGCGAACTGCACCCCGGTTTGTGCAAACCAGGCAGCAGTTTACAGGAGCATGACTTCAAGTGTGAAAAGGTTTCAGATTCACGTGTGAACAGGTTTGGTCCATGCAGCATGCAGCGTGTGTGATCCAATGTACGTGAGTCTGTGGTAAATGATCCACACAGATCCACACGCGTGTGTGCATGAGCCGGCAGGGATCCATCCGTTAAATGGCACATCAGAAAACATGGTTACATTCTTTCAATTCATAAAATGGATTTCTTGCAAAATCCAGAGAACACAAACAGCAAGTCTTGAAAAAAGAGCAGACAGAAAGACAGTGCTCTCTCTCTCTCTCTCTCTCTCCCTCTCTCTCTCGATACACAGGAAAAACACTGCATACGTGCGCATTTCAGGCGTACTCTAAATGCATCAAAACGCCGCTCTACGTTTGCGCCGATGTGAAAGGGGCTTACAGGATGCAGAAATGTGAATACACAGCAGTTTTCTGAATACAATCCTTACAATTTTTTAACCTTGGTTAATTTGATTACTGTAAATTTTGAAGTAAAAAAAAACATTTCTTACATGAGAAAACTTAAAATAGTTTTAAGTAAAAAAAAAAAAGATTTAGAAATCTTTGTTCATATGTAAATTAAAACCATAACTTCCCTGTTGTTGTTGTTTCAGCTTAGATGATTTCTTGATTAACATTATAAAGGAACCTTGGACATTTGTTTTTAGACAAATAAAATACCATGAAAAGTAAGGTGTCTATTTTTAAGTCTGCTAGATTCATTCATTACATCTGCCAAGTATGTAATAAAATCATTGGCATTTATTTATTTATTTGTCTGTCTGTTAACAGGATTAAACTACTGCATGGATTTTGACAGAGTTTTCACCACATATACATATTAGGCAATGGGAGACTCCATAAAATTGTGGAGGGGATCTGGATCTGGATGTGTGAAAATAAAGAGGGATGGAAATAAGACACTTGCAGTTGTGTTTCTATTGATACAAGGAAAACAGTGTTTTCCATACATTTTCAATATATGTTCCAAATTTTAAAAAAAATTATCTGTGTTATGTACATGTCACATTTTCCACCATAAGCATCAGAAAAAAACATGATTATTTCAGAGGGGGAAACAGACGCTAAATACTTAACTGTGTTATTTTAATAAAAGAGACTATGACTCACTTCTTGAATCCAGTTTTTTTGCTTTTTGAAAACTGTGTGCAGTCAGTTACACAGGTTGTGTTAGCAAAGTGCTCTTTAAAAGCTTTTGGCAATGTTGGTTTGATTGTTTCATGAGGCAACCACACAATGAGATCCTTCATGTGTTCACACATAATGTCTACCCACAGTCCCACTGTTCTGCTGACCCGAGCTTGTGATATTTTAAATCAGTGTGCTGCATGACAAAGTTTTGTCTTAGTTTCATCAAAGTCATTAGAATTTGGCCCACAACCGGCATTGATGGTGAAGTGTTTGAAATTCTGTGAGTGAAATCCCTGCGTACACACGGGACTTTGCATCACTCTCTAAAATACAGTCAGCTAAGTCAGAAACTTGATCCAGAATCCAGATCGGGATCACCTCCAAAATTTAATGGAGTCTTCCTTGGTCTAATATCTCTCTGTGGTTAGAATTTTGTCAATACCTGTGCAGTAGTTTTGGCATAATCTTGCTAACAGACAGACACACAGACAGACAAAAAAATAAACGCCTATGATTTTATTACGTACGGAACCCAGGAGAGGTCACTTAAATTGACATGTTTTTTTCTGGCTGTGATAACACTATGTAACACAATTTTTGTTCCTGGCTTCTAAGTGTTATATTTCAACTGCTTATGTCTAAAGTCTATGGAAAAATGACTACATTCAGCACAAACTTTGATTTTATTTTTATTTTTTTATTTTTTTTACGTTCTAGAAAGTTCTAAAAGTTTCTTGAAATTTCTAGATAATTCTGGAAACTTCTAGAAAATTCTGGACAGTTCTAGCAGTTAAAGAATATTCTAGAAGACTACTCATTAGTAGTGAAGGCGAATCGAGAATATTCTTGAAAACAGACAAATTTCAAAATATCATTGTCCTGTTCACAGAAGCAAAGTTTCTGTGGAATATCAGCTATTTTCTATTTATTTAAGGCATAACAGGTTAGGAAAACACACTGTGTACCCAGGAACAAAACAAAAATAAAAATTTGTTACATAGTGTAATTTGTGCGCACATTTTCCTTTAATTGAGCACTCAAATTAATAAAACGTGAGCACATTATAGGCCTAAATTGAACTCTCAAGATATGTATTCCGTGCTCACGTTAAGTAATTTCTGACATTTTCTCACCATTCGCTGTCACAAGCTATTCTACAGAGATTTGGGCTATGAGTTGAGTTGGAAAGATATTCAAGGATTCGATTCTTCTGAATCAATACCTTCAAAGCACATCGTTGTTTTAAATAAAAACACACCTCCTTCAAAACGTTGTCATACAGACAACAAGCTACAACCAACCAACACCGTTTTTTCCCCCAAAATGACACGTCCTCCGTTCTTTATGAATTACAGAGAACTTGACGTGCAGCCAGCTGCGAGACCGGAGCTCAGGGACCATCAACAAATTACCACGGTGAAAGGAAATGCTTTGATAAAAACTTGGTAATGTACATTATGGTTTGTAGTCCCACCAAACTGACGTCACACATCAGTGAGCTCCTAGTTATACTACAGCATTTAGATTAGAAAAAAATGTTTGATTATACAATTTTGAAGATTTTTTTAATCAAATTAAGGAACCTTGGCGTAATTTTTGATCCTACATTGTCCTTTGATCTTCACATTAGAGATATTAGGAGGACTGCTTTCTTCCACCTGTGAAATATAGCGAAGATTCGTCCCATCCTGTCTATGGCTGATGCTGAGACCCTGATTCATGCGTTTATCTCTGCTAGATTGGACTACAGCAATGTTCTATTTTCTGGTTTACTGCAGTCCAACATTAGGGGTCTCCAGTTGGATTAAAATGATCCTGCCAGACTTTGGTTTTAAGGTTCTGTTATTAACCTATAAAATTGTTCACGAACTGGCACATCCCTACTTAGCTGACCTAATTAAACCCTACGTACCGACCCTGGCTCTGCGTTCTCAGGGTGCAGAACTACTTTGTGTCCCTTGGGTGAATAAAAAGTCTGTGGGTCACAGAGCTTTCTCTTATCGTCCAACTGCTTTGTGGAATGATCTCCCTGCATCAATAAAATAGTCAGATTCTGTAGAGACTTTCAAGTCCAGACTTTAAATGCACTTATTTTCCCTTTCTTATGGCTAGCATACTGACATAGTATGTTACGATGCTTTATACCAGGGGTGCCCAAGTTCAGTCCTCGAGATCTACCTTCCTGACAAGTTGTCTCCCTGCTCCAACACACCTGAATCCAGTGAAAGGCTCAATAAAAGCCTTAACGAGTCTTGGAGTTCTGCTCTTTATAGCAGGGTCACATGCGGTGCTGATGTTTACATGTGTCAAGACAATATATACTGAGTGCATGTTTTACAAATTGTGGCCACGTTTAAGTAGATTGTGCACACAATGTTTTATAATGGTGTTCATTGTTCTCTCATTTTACTAAATCATTCCCTCGTTTTAACAAACCATGCCCTCGTTTTACTTAATCGTGCACTTGTTTTAGAAATTGTGCATTCATTTTACAATGCTTAAAATGAGCACACATTATAGTAAAATCAGAAGACAATATAGTAAATTGTGCACACAATATAGTACAATAAGAGCACAATTTAGTAAAGCAACCGCACAATATAGTAAAATGAGCATACACTATACTAAACTGAGTGCATGTTGTAGTTAAAACGTGCGCACAATGTTGTAAAACATGCGCACATTCTCTCCACATTCAAAATGCTTTGCGATGACACTTCTAGGGCTTCGTAATTATGTCCTTGGTGGACGTATAAACATAGATGAATTTATTACATCCTTGGTGGACATAACTAAAAAACTGTGTACCTTTATTTAGTAAAAAAAAAAAATAGCTTGAACAGTTTACAAATATAAAACATTCACTTGGCTTAATGGAGTGATTCTGCAGCTAAAGTCTAAAAGGCTAAGCTAAATGATAAAACTTCAGCAGTGCACTATGTCACATTTTATTCTCACCTCAGACAAATTTGCAGAAGCTCTGTTGCTCAAACTGTATGTGTGTGTGTGTGTGTGTGTGTGTGTGTGTGTGTGTGTGTGTGTGTGTGTGTGTGTGTGTGTGTGTGTGTGTGTGTGTGTGTGTGTGTGCATATCCAAAAGTGAAGAATTTCAGATGCAACACTGAAATCTCTGCAACACCAGCTTTTCTGTGTGTCTCTCTGTCCGGTGTTGCGGTCTGATCAATTCCCCCTCACTGGAAAAAAAGCTTCTCAAAGCAGGGTGCTATCCATCACTTGTTCTGCTTTTTTGTCTTAATATTGTCGTAATGTCTGGCAGAATCCAATGTCTGAGAATCCAAGATGGCGATTGTCCTTCTTGATTAAAAGCCTAGGCTTTTTCAAACTGTGCTCAGACCCAGGGCCTAAGTGAGGCAGGGCATAATTCAACGCCAGCGATTATTAACAAATTGTTGCTTGCACTGTAATATGGTGTTAAGTTTCACACATATTCCTGGGTGTGACGAACCAAAGACAACCGCTTTAGATCACAGCCCTCTGCATGGCTATGAACCCTCTCCATAGCCTGAAGCACATCTGTCAACTGATGGAGGCCGCAAGGGCTGTAATTGATCACTTTTACGATTTCACTCTTTCCTCTCCCATCATATTTTAATAGTTTTTGCAGTGTGCCAGCAAATTACATTTCTATCACAGATCAACAGCCCAGTCTCACGTTTTTTTTGTTTCGTCCTCCTGTCACGAAATGAGTCAAATTTCGTGACGGGTTTTTTTTAACTCACCATTACTCACCCTACTCCCCCCACCCTAACCATAACCACCCCCCCGCTTCACTTTTAATTTTGTGCAGCCATCACGGAATGAATTAGAATGAATTTGTGCTGCTGTGATGAAAATGAGGCGCTTTTCGTCACAATATCACGAACCAATAGATTCATGTATATTTTGTGCTGCTGAATCATGACTTGCCATTATACCAGGTTGAGATCAAACACGTTTGGTAGAAAAGTCCGCAAATATAACCAACTTTACAACACGGAGTCTTCCAGGTTGGGACTCCCCCAAGCTGACCGTGGCACGACTCAGGGTTGCTGCGTGACCTTCACTCACTTGCCTCAATTCGGATAACGGACTTCTTCAAATTTAGTGCATATAAACAATGTCAAATGTGTATGTGCTGTCTTTAATTCTGATGTGTGCCATTATTACAGTAAACAAGTAATAATTGTGGACTAATTGCTGTCTGAGGTAATTGGAGTGTAAACATAATTTCTCCACTGTGAGATCAATAAAGTATATCTCATCCCATCTCATCTCATCTCAAATGACCCACAGTTCATAGAGGGAAATTGCACGTACCGTACCGTTAGTTTAGAGGTTGATGATTGTATAAAGAAGTGGCCGCCCAATGCGAAAAGCTTGTGTAAATCAAGTCTACTCTTTCACTAAACTGTACACAACAATGAAAAACATCATTGCATTCAGATTGGTCTTTAAAACACAAAATGGTCATTTTGACATGATAATGTAGAACCAGCTTGAGCACTGTCATGGATGCATGATGTCCATAGTATGCGCAGTATAACACGCACAGCCCACCTCATGTGAAAAGATATAGTAAGCCTGAGTGCTGCTTGGACTTGCTTTTTTTTTTTAAGCCAGGCTGCTGAAAAGGTTTTTGAGATTTTCCTTTTTTTTGCCCTGCAAGACATCATCATCTGGAAGCACTTATCCCGTGATTTACAAAGGCCCCCCTTTCGGATTTCCCCCGACACAAAAGAGCAGACGGCAGGAGAAACCTGGAAAATTCAAACCATTACAAAACGATTGATCCGCACACACTGGAGTCTGTTTTTCGGTAAAAAATCCCTGAACGTGCTCGAGATACAGTACACTGGAAAACCAAACACAGACTAACTGCCGTAACCTGCTGACGTAACAGCAGGAAAACTTTTAAAATTCTCTTTGTTCATCCTGTTCGTTTTGCAAGCGAATACAGTAAGAGCACCAACCGCTGACCCACTTTACTGTGGGAATGTTTTAAAGATGCAACAGCGTCTGGCTTCAATTACTCCGCCCACATTTGGCACACAACATCACAGTCTTCTATAAAATTAACATGGTGGTTGTACATGTGGCTTGATATACGCTGCCTTGTGTTACTCGATATGTTCGCTTTGATGCACTTTACAAATTTAAGGAGCCGTTTTAGCTCCGTCACCAGTGTCGCCTTACGTGCACAGATCGACACGAGCACCAATACGTCATGCACGTGAAGGGATCTCACAGTGAAACAACTGTAACTGCGTTGTCTTCCAGGTCGGAGGTGTCAAAACTACACGTGCCAAACTGCAGTGGAGCAGAGCAGCAGCTGAGTGCCAGCAGCAGGCTGGGACGGAGGTGCTGTTCAGACCCCCAACATGACCGCTGTTCACCCACGGGACGCGCTGAGACCAGCCCAGACAAAAGTAAAAGTTTTTTTTTCTTTTTGGAAATACAGAGTGCCTGTTGGCTCCATATGTGTTTGCACATTAATTGATTGCAGCGAGTGCAGCCCTTTTTGTGTGTGGTCCCTAAAAGTAATTGGACAAGTTTCTGGTGATCTGTTCCATCATTATGTCAGCAGATATCGGGCTCAAGAGTTCATTTCTACTGTTATATAACCCTTGGAGTTCAGTCCGATAGATCATTAAAAGAAAGCAAAAAAATGGAAAGACTATGGTAGGTTATGTTAAATGTACTTAAAGGAGACGGTCGTCAAATACTGTGCACAACGTAGACTAATGAGGGAAGTGAACAAGACACCGTAAAAACTTTAAAAGGAGTTTTTGCAGATTTTGCAGGCGTGGAACAGCGAAGGTTAGTCCTACATCCTGTATCCCGAGGCCCACTGGTGCCGGTGTTTATCTCCGGACACAGTAACGTGAAGCAGATGACAGTCTACATCTCCCCTGGGAGGGGATGCCAGTCCAATGCAGGTTGCTACCCCAGACAAGGCTGGTACCCTTTTACAGGCAATGCAGATGAAGTGTCTTGTCCAAGCAGACAGACAGCATGTGTGGAAGTTGAACCTACATCTGCATATTCATAGCACAAGTGTCCCACTAAGCTACAGAGAAAGATACTGTTAAAAAGAAAACATGCTAGAAGGCATGTGGGATACTCTATTCTCAAGTGCATGCATCTTCTGTGCACCAGTGTTGACCTGGGCTCAGTTCCTGGTCACGCTACCCATTTGTCCTTGGACAAGACACTTAATCTGCATTGTGCCAGTCCACCTCGCCGTAAATGGGTACCAACCTTTGGCGTCCCAGCTAGGGGGTTTCGTATGCTCTCATATACTTCGGTTTAGGGCAGGGGTGGGCAACGAGAGCCGAGACACTGCATGTTTTCCTTGCAACCAATCACCTCAGCAGGTGTGTTGCTGATGAGCTTCTCCCTTGAACATAAACACCTGGTTGTCAATGAAATCACCTGCTGAAACACCTGAACATTAATGAAATCACCTGCTGAGATGATTGGTAGCAAGGAAAACCTGCAGTGCTTCGGCCCTTCATGGCACATGATTGCCCACCCCTGGTTTAGGGTATACTGGGGTAAGCACAGGCCCAGTGGGTCTTCATTGTCTGTTCAGTTTTTCCATGAAGCTGTGACTGGCGAACCAATCACAGCCATGGAAGCTTTTAACTCCTCCAGAGTACCAGCAAATCTCTTTGTGACTTCCAACACTTATCCCTCTCATGCACAGTCAGTTTTTAAGGCCTGCTCTTGGCAGATTTACTGTACTGTGTCATAGCTTTACAATTCATAATGATGATTTAAGTGAATTCCAGGAATATGAAACACATGAGATCAACTGTCAACTTTTTAATCTGTTGACTTGTCAATTACGTAATGAGTGACGAGTACACACCTGGTCATGAAAAGTCACACAAGTGTTCTTCCTGTTTTGTTACAGAGCTAGAAATCCTGTGATGTTTCTGTCAGCAGTGAAAATGATAACAGAGAGACGGCTGTTTACTGTCGTAATGATACCATGTGTGTGTGTGTGTGTGTGTGTGTGTGTGTGTGTGTGTGTGTGTGTGTGTGTGTGTGTGTGTGTGTGTGTGTTGTACAGTGGAGGAGCACCTGTTTCGCTCGGTGGAGGGCCAGGCAGCTTCTGATGAAGAAGAGGACAAGTGGACCGGAGATCAGCCGCGGCAGGTGGACGAGGTGAAGAGGATCTTGACCAGACTGTCCTGCTGTGGAGAAAGGTACGGCATTATACAAATAATGAATATTTATGAGTTCAATGGAACGAATATTTCATGAGGTGAAAGATGGAACGGACCGTTCAATGGAATGAGTATTTCATGAGGTGAAAGATGGAACGTACCATCTTTCACCAAATTAAATATTTGTTCCATTGAAAGAATGAAAACACATTAATTTGTTTTGTATAACGGCAAAAATAGATCCTTGTTGTTTGATATTTTAATAATTTCTAAACAACAGAAATGGGACTTACATTTTGGTGTTTGTCACTGGTGCTTTGATGTCAACAGTCCAACATGAACTTTAAATAGGAGTCCAAAATTGCTCTCAGTCAACAATCCTGACAATGCAGTCGGTGATGCCATCTACTGACTATCATCTGCTTTCCTCACTCCAGTGAAAAATCGCGTCAGAAATTTGTTCAGCTTTTCATCTTAACTTCATTGTCTTCATCCTAACAGCTCTTCATGTCTCCAGACGGCTTACAGCGTGGTGCATTTGATTTTTTGTGTGTGTGTGTGTGTATTAGAAGAATTAGCACCATCAATTAGCTCCTTCAAATTGTTGTCCGTCAACAAACCAAACTCTGCCCCCAGTAGTGTGAGCACGTGCGGTGGTAGGGGCGTGCAATAGCACATTTCATATAGTACCAAAACGCTAAAAACGGTCAATGAAACACAATGGCAAATGGTACGAATAATCCATGTCTTCTCTAGAAGAGTCAAGACAGAAGTCAGACTACCAGAGCAAGAATTTTAGCTGAGGAAGCTTCTGTGATTTGAAGCGAAACGTCCTCGCGTCAAGCAACCCAGTCCAGTCGAAGATTCAAGCTTCTCTACAATGGAAACCACCTGGACAACTGAGAGCCTTCACAGAAACTTGTCATATGACATACAAGCCACCAGTCAAATGACAAGGATCCACTCAACCACTCTATGTGGCAGTCCTGCCACAGTAGGGTTGTGGCACACCACACTTTATTTCATGGTGTGCACTGATTTACTTTCCATGGATGTAATTAAAATGTGCATTACTAGCACTATGAAACTATATCATTATTAATTTTATTATTAGTATGGAGAGGCTAACACATAATAAAGATGTATACTGACTTTACTATTTTATTGTGTATTACCCGATTACCCACCCCAGTGTGGGTTTGATTCAGACTGAAATGAAAACTTCATCTTCACCAACAAAGCTATCACCTCCCACCTATCCCGGAATCCAGAGAACTGTTAGGGAACGGTAAAGCTGCCTGAAGAAGAGACAGCTGCTATTACTACTACTACTACTACTACTACTACTACTACTATGGTACTGCTACTGTTACTGCTATTGTTACTTGCAAAAATTAAGAGGTAAACAGTTTGAAGAAAAAAGAAGAGAACAGAAAAGTATGATACCAAATGTTTAGCACACTTGCCGATGATGATGCTGCTCAAAAGTGTCTCTTCCCTTAACAACGACTACTACGTACAGGGGAGGTAATGGTCTAGTGGTTAAAGCGTTGGGCTTGAGACCAGAGGATCCTCGGTTCAAATCCCTGCCTGACCGGAAAATCACTAAAGGCCCTTGGGCAAGGTCCTTAATCTTGCTCCCAGTGTGTAGTGAGTACCTTGTATGGCAGCAGCCTCACATCTTGGTGAATGTGAGGCGTTATGAGCCTTTCACACTGAACACATCGGAAGCGTCAAATGCGTCAAAAATCGGTCTAAAAAGCATTATTTTCAATGAGACACGTTGCTTTTTAGAGGCATCAGAAGCGTTGCGTCAAAAGCCGAGCTAAAGCGACGCTTCTGATGGGAGCGTGCGTTGCCACTTGTCGGCAGGCTGACGCGGTCAAAGTTCAACCCAATCCAACTTTCGACACTCTGACCTGTGACGTAGCTTCACGCTGTCCAATAGGAACGACGCGTCGGACCAAAACACGGAAGACTAGTGGCAGAAACCACTGATCTCTACAAAACAGAAACGTGTCACAGGACTGCTCATTTATAGAGCAGTTTTCTGAAGAAAAATCCTTGGAAATGTGTTTTTTGTTGTTGTTTGTTACCTCAAAATTTCTGATTACTGTTAAAAAAAAAAGTTTAGAACATTTGTAATTAAAATAGCTAAATAAATCAATAAATGTTTCTTTAGAAACCTTTCATCTGTAAATTAAAACCACCTGTTATTTCAGATTAGATAATTTCTTGTTTAACATAAGGAACCTTGGACATTTATTTTTAGACAAATAAAATAACATGGAAATTTATATATTTTTTTAAGTCTGGTAGATTATTCATATCTCATTTCAACCAGAAAAACAGACACTGTAAATAAATACAAATGTTTATTATAAATGCAACAGGAAATAATTTAACAATGACTGCAGTGTGACTGTAAAGTAGGATTTCTGTGAAATAAACCTCATGATGATTTTTTTTTAAATGGTTATTTCAACTTGTAATTATGTCAAAATATCTAACTGCCTTTAATGTTGTTATCAGGGCAGAGTCATTTCTGTAACTGCAAACAAAGGCTACTGTACCAAATATTAATCTTGATTTTCACAAGTGTTCAAATACTTATTTTATGCAACAAAATGCAAATTAATTATTTAAAAATCATACAATGTGATTTTCTGGATGTTTTTTTTAGATTCTGTCTCTCATTTATGAAGTGTACCTACGATAAAAATTACAGACCTCTCCATTCTTTGTAGGTGGGAAAACCTGCAAAACTGACAGGGGGTCAAATACTTATTTTCTCCACTGTATATACCATATTTCTAGTATATATTGTTTATTACCCTTATTATTTAAATATCACTTATATACATGATGTCTATTTTCTTATGATATATTATTAAGATATGTCCATTTTCTTGAGCTGCTTGGGTGGGTAGGGGGAGTTTCCATGGGATAAAAAAGCTTTTCAACCTACCATACCTGGTTCTCAAGACCAGGCACCTAAGTGGCTCTACTCTACTCTATTCTACTCTTCCTTTTTTAGATATTTAGATATACCTTAGCATAGTTCTACCTTAGAACTGGAATATATTATAGAAGACATACCTTACTGAATTTTCATGTACAACATGTAAATGTCTGGTATCGGGGGGGGGGGGGGTTGTTTATTTGTTTGTCTTTATGAGGCTTGAATTCATTGTATGACTTCTGTGTAACTTCATTTTTGAAGTCATTCGAACCAGTCAGTCATATTTTGCTGATCAATATGTACTTTAGTTTATCCGTTGAGGCTTCTTGTTGTTGAGATGTACAAACAAGGTGTTTATTTTTTTCTCAGACCATGTTTTCTTTGACCTTGACCTTTGACCAAACTGCTGCAAAATCTAATCACCTCTAAATATCTATCAGAGTAATATTCCCACCACGTTTGAGCCGTCTAGGTTTTTTGGATTTTGAGATATACAAAAAAAGTGTTTTTTTTCAGATCCTGTTTCATACCAATCAATCACATTTTTTTTTTCTGATCAGAATATGCTTTTCATGTAGACTTCTTGGTTGTTGAGATGTACAAAAAGGTGGGTTTTTTAATCGTTGTTTTCCTTGACCTTTGACTGAACTTTTCCAAAATCTAACCACCTCCAGATATCTAGCCAAGTAATATTCCTACCAACTTAGCAGGAAATCTGTCCAATGGTTTTACAGTTATTGCTTACACACACACACACACACACACACACACACACACACACACACACACACACACACACACACACACACACACACCAGTGAAAACGACATTGCTCACTGCTTCTCCAATGTGCATGGTAATTATCTGCACGCAAGGGCGTAGGTTTGGTCTCAGCTTTGGTAGGGACAATACCACCCCCCTGCCCACCACCACCACCACCCCCTAACCCACTCATACCATTAGACGCACAAGTACAGCATAATACATAACATATGACGACATAATGCTGAATAATTTAACACTTTATTTACATTATTAAGTGTGTAGGCAGACAAAGAAATAGCTTAAATAACAAACCCAAAATCACGAATCTATTCTATAGGCCTACACCTGAGAGAACAAGACAACAAAAAAAATACTTGTGGAGCTAACAAAAAAAAAAAGTTTTTGCAACCAAGATGTATAATCTATTCTCTTCATCAATAATGCAGTTGTAGGTATCTGGCAACCTAATTTGCCAACAAAAAAAAAGGGCTTTACAATGATATATAGGGTGTATTACGGTAAACGTAAGCCTGTGATGTCATAACGCAGAGGAAAAACACGGAAGTTTCACACTAGTGCGCCGCTGATTCTCATTACCGTAAGTTCTCATGTAAGCCCTCACGCTGAAAAATTTCAACACTGACAGCAAGCCAAGAACCCGTGCTTTCCAACAGTATGCTATATGTTGCATATATTACGGTAAAGTGCGTTCGGTGACTTTTGAAACGAGGGAAAAGTATGAAAACGAGCGCAAAAGTGACAGAAAAGTACAGACAGCAAACATAAATGCAGTAATTTTTGAGGAAAAGGCAGGGTGTTAGTGTCATTTGTGAAGGTGTGTGTGCGTGTTTGTGTGGGTGTGCAGTTTATTTTAAGTGTGGCGCACAGCATTGTTCGCAACCCCTCCCCCCCGCCCTTCTTGTTTTTCTGCACCGGAGCAGTGTTGCCAGATATGAAATATGAAACTATCGTACCAAAACCTCAAAATTATCGTATTTTGGGAGAAATTATCGTACACAAACAAAACGCATACAATGTAGCTATTTTAGCGGTTTTTTTTAATTTACAAAGAATTTTATGTCACATTTTTAAACAGTAATTATAGTAATGGGGAAACTATGGCACAAAAAGAACGCAAATGCACAAGCAAATGCACTACCAGACTAGAAAGATTTTTTTTTTTCTGTGAAGGGACACAAACGTGTTAATTACCAGACTAGAAAGAGTCGAATTCAACCTCGAGGTCGCTGTCGTCATCCGATGCCATGGCCACTTGTGCAGATTTTGTTGAACACAGAAAAAAATGTTGACACCTCCATAAGGAACTTTAACTTTTTTTTTTATTCTTCTTGTATATTTCTTTGCTCTTGTGTTTTGTTCGTTTGTTATTGCATTTGTTGAAATAAAGTTTCGAAAAAAAAAAAAGATGTTGGTTGGGGAATCTTCCTGTCACGGCAGAGATTGGATGGGAACTCATTACTTTGTATGGAGAGGGGGCGGGCTTTCAAATGACTGTCCCGGTTGCCCAAAGCCAGCATTTGATGCCGCCTGAGTGCAACACCTGCAAAATGATTCTTGGGTGTCAGAGAGAGATGCGTGTTTGGGCAACCAACTGAAATTATCGTACATATTGGATTTTTTCCCATTATTGATCGTACATTTATTGATCGTACATTTATTGATCGTACATCGTACAGAGGGCAAAACTATCGTACAAATACGATAATTATCGTACATCTGGCAACACTGCACCGGAGCCACCCATCCTCTGCGCTCTGGGACCTCCCACTTTACAAATGAAGCACTGCCTGCCACGAGATGCACTTTGTTTACGTCCATGTGAGAAGAACGTGAGCTAATGAAATTGCAACATGGGTAACCCTGTCACTCTGGCACGTCGAAAACACAAAACGTGACGACTAAAATTATAGTATCGAGTTCGCAAAAAAATAGTGAATGATTTTGTTATATAAAAAAAATTCTAAATATTGGTAGGGACTATTTTGCCATCCCAAAATATTGGTTGTGACTTGTCCCTATGGTCCATATGCAAACCTATGCCCCTGTCTGCACGTGAATCTAGATCATTGTCTTAATTCTCATAAAAGTCTACTTAAAACAACTCATTAAAAGGGGCACTTGGTGTGGAGAGTAAAGAGCAAAAACACAGGTGAAAATACTGCAGATACGTTGTGGAACCACGACTGAAGCACAAAAAGGAGGAGATGAAATCTGTCAGTAACAGACCTTCTGTCCTTGATCAGGTGTGAGGACAAGGCCTTCAGGAAGCTGATGCTGAGAAGCGAGGAGAGCTGCAGCGCGGTGGTGGAGCTCCTGGAGCGTGTGACCAGGCTGCATAAACAGCTGGAGCTGAAGGAGAGTCAGGTGGAGATGGACATGGACCAGGTATGAACCACCATCAACCTTCTTGACTCCGGGGTGGGCTGCTGCAGCTCCCTCTGCCTCCAACTGCTGCTTCCATTTACGTAAAAGTGCTCTGCCTGGACAGTGTTCCGCGGCTGCGTGCGCGGTGTTAAAGTAGATTAGAAAGGACGGCTGAAGGTTGCTGTGAAAGTGAAGGGCTTCAAAGGAAAACCACAGCTCGTGCACCAAACCAAGCCATGGTGTGTGTCCGTGCAGCTGTTCCTCCCTGGTCCTGACCACAGAAACACTCCCACGCCCGTGTCCTGCACGACACCTAGTGTTATCGTAAATTACAGCTCTCCTGTTCCGGTCAGCGGCATGTTCACAACACAGGAAGACGGCGGTGGGGAGCCCGTGACGTAATGTGTTTCCAGAACGTCTCAGGGCCCAGAGAGGAAAGCCAAAAGTAAACAAAGTCCTGACTGCAGAGCTTTGTTTACGTGCAGGATGTGGGGGTCAGACCTTTGTCCTTCAAGACTTTTAGGCGTAAAAGTGCACTGCAGGGATTTCAAACATTTTTCACAAACTTGCAGTTTGTGAGCTGATGTCTCAACATTAGCAGTCCCGTCGCCAGATCTCAGTCTTAAGGGGGGCTTATGAAATCCACCAGGTGGGCACCACTATTAATAACTTATTTTTGCTTATTTTCACTATTCACGCAGCCCTAATCCCTCACAATAATCATCATCACATTAACCATGACCGGACCAGCGCTCTCTCTCTCACACACACACACAAGTACAAATAACATATTAGATCACACGCAGCATCTCGAACTAAAACAAAAAAACACCACGGCGGGTGCATTTCAAAGCAACCAACAGAGGTATCAATTGCCAACACACACACACCGCCACCGCCACCACCGAGTGTGCACATGACGTATTAGATGACAAGCAGCATCTCAAACTAAAAAAAAAAAAAAAAAACACCACAGCGGGTGCATTTCAAAGCAACCAACAGAGGGGTCGCAGTCGCAACAGTACCAATTGCCATCACACACACACACACAGCTGTGGTGGATGCTGGTCCTTCAAGGAGGTGAAGCTCAATTTCGGCCTACGTCATAAAATGTGTCGGTTTATTTATATGTAAATTCTACCCTCCGTTCCTTTTCAAGAAACAGTACATTTTATTTGTTACAGCACTTCCAGTCAGCCAGCTCACTTTGTCATACCAGAACAGCTGAAAAGACCTGTTACTTTTCCTCACCTTTTGCACCAAATTAATCTGAGGAGTTGATCGGCCCTGCTGTTTAACTCTAAGTTTTTCTTCGTAAGGAAGACTATCAAATGGCTTCGCCAAAATCCGGTCCACAACATTCAAATTGTCTGCCATTATGTGCAGCTTGCTACCTAGCTAGCTCGCTAGCTGGAACTGGCGCGCAAGGCTAGTGTGAAGTTTGTCCGCCTGTGAGTGCTTTGTGACGGGACAGAAACTGCGATAGAAGGCAGAAAGAGTGATAGTCAGTCTCCAAACACAAGCAGCTACAAAAAAAAAACACACCAGAAATAGAAGCTAAACGGATTAGGAAAGTCTCCGGTTCAACTCAGAACAGAATGAAAATTAAAAAATGCTCCCGCGGATGTTTACACCAAAAGATCGCTGTTTCGCTCATTTCGCTGTCACTCAAAAAGGGATTCAGCCTCAGACAGATCATCCAATCATCATGCAGAAGCTGAGCGTCCGGGCCAGCCCACTGCCCCATAGACCACCAGACACGCTGACCGTCCGATGGGCGGGACAAAGCCCAGCATTTATCCAATGACTCGTCTCGTTTTGCTGCATGTTTTGCTTCGCTATTGAACTCTGTAGACGCTCAGCGTCCACACCGTTTAAAGCACTGTGAAGCTGTGGGTTTGAGTGAGAGGAAAGCCGCGTCGTTACCAGTGATAAGAAGCTGATTCTGAACAAAAGATGAGCGCGTTGTAGCGCATATTTAGTCAGTGACATGTACACACAACAGTATATATTTGATCACTTATTTTTTGACAATTTAGGAGAAGCTGAGCTTCCCTTGCAGTCTTAGAGCAATCGTCTCTGATACACACACACACACACAATAATAATTTGGACCTACTTTGAGTAGAGTGCCAGCGCTGTCCTCTCCTTCGTCCACCCTGTGTCAGTACAGGATCCACGGAGGTAGAAATGGGTCCAGGGTTTTCTTTGCCAACGACATTATGTGTTGGTTTATCTGAAGTTACCGATGTTGGGGTTTTAAACCAGTTACGTATATCCACATTTAGGAAGGCACAAAAACTAGCTGCTGTCTGTTGGCAAAAACTCACACTTCGTTTCCCCCCATAAACGCGGTAACTGATTGTTGCTGGGCAACACGTGATTACATACGTAGACAAACTTTCCAACAAACTCACACGGTTTTAATATATTTAATGTCTTAGTGATTATGCAACACTGGCCGTTTTAACCCAAAGCAAGTACAATAAAATGAAATTAGGATTTTATTTATCTATTTATTTATTTGAGATCTGTGACTGTGATCTGGCTTGGGTGGGCGGGCGGGGGCTGGCTTAAGCATATCAGTGGGCGGGCACTGCCCCCTAGGGCCCGCCCATAGCAACGGGTGTGAACATTAGGATGCAGTTAAATTGGGTTTATTGAGATGACAATAATGGGTTTTGTTCTTTGACTTAAAAAATATTGAAATATCAAACATGTTTCAGTACTGACAGCTGTTCTGTCACCCATCAAGTGGAAACAATGAAGATAAAAGCACTTTTCCCTGCTTGGGGGCTGTTGATTTCAGTTCTTTCTGGGACTGCATTAAAATGAACTTGCTATTATTTCAGTCTTTCTTGAAAGACTCAAACTGTACCAATGGGACCCAACACAATTTTTTGTAATGTCTGTCTGTGATTTAGCTGTTATTAATGATGAAATGTCAGGGTATAATGGATCGGGTCATGATTTTTAGTCACTAGTGCCGTGCCCATAGGAAGTTTGTTTTCCTATATAAAATTGGGAGATGAAAAATTAAATTAAAAGAAGACCATAACCAGATCAATATTGCATTTTTAATGCCAACTACCACCACCAGACCAACTGAACTGTAAATCACCAGAATGCAGCGCTATCAAATGCCACCAGTTGTAATATAAATAATAAAAATCGTAACCAATGAATTTACCTGTACAGTATTTACCACAGTGCTTTAATTTTACCTCAAAATATTTTATTTTACAAACTATATCTCGTCGTTTTGAATGGATTGGAAGGCAAAAACTGAAGGAAATCAATTGTAAGGCCTGAAAGAAGTTTCTGTAAGAAGTATTTTTAAAAAAAAATTAAATACTTGAATGACACTGGACTCATTGAGAGGATTTAGTACTGCTATAACAGACTGACACACAAGGTGGCACCAATGCAATAATAAGTATGCCAGCTGCCATTAAGCACCATAGAATAAGAAAGGATGTACTTGAGTTTATCCACAGGGTCATGTTATGAGAGGAGCATGTTTTGTGTCAAAATAAAGCCATTTTATATATATATATATATATATATATATATATATATATATATATATATATATATATATATATATATATATATATATACAGTGGGCTGGCACAGTTTAGCAAATCTGATCACAGATAATTATCAAAGCTATGTTTTCGCTAGCGGATTAGCTTTTCAGATAAGTTTTAAAACCATCATCGGACCAATTTCAATTTTTCAATTTATTTTCATTTATATAGCGCCAAATCACAACAGAGCTGCCTCAAAGTGCTTCACACCGGTAAGGTCTAACCTTACCAACCCCCAGAGCAACAGTCATAAGGAAAAACTCCCTCTGAGGAAGAAACCTCAAGCAGACCAGACTCAAAGGGGTGACCCTCTGCTTGGGCCATGCTACAAACATAAATTACAGAACAATTCACAGAACATTTCACGGATGAATATACAAGAAATGCTATTGGCGCACAGGACAGGAGGATCACCAACATGAATACAACTCCCATCTCTGGATGGAGCTGCACCTTAAACAGAGAAAAAACAGAATCAGGCATCAGAAAGACAAAAAATACTGTATAATTTGCCAGCATTAAACAACAAGAAAAACAGAGAAATACTAAGGTATTTATTTATTTATTTATAAGTTCTGATAACTTTCAGTCCGATAACACTTTTTTTGCTGGTAACGTGAGCAAAGTTTAATGGTCAAAAACATTTGTAAATCCTAAAATCAAACATTTTAGTCCATCTGTTGTATGTTTGTAGCAGACTGGCTGCGTGATTGGCCGGCCGGCGCAGGGAACATTGTGGGTAGTGTAGTTCAGTTTCACTTGGGATGTTACAGTGAATGTGTCCGCTTGACACAAAAACAAAACAAACTAATTTTAACATTATTTTATTTCTTTGTGGCTGTATTTTAATCGCAAAGACTCGATAGGGGAGAGGAGCTCTCATGGCGCAGCTGTGTGTACAGAGGGACTTTTCTTCATGTTTAGACACTGCTTTGGATTTTTTTTTTAAAAAGGACACTTTGTGTGGATTATTTATTCAGATGAATCCCATTAAACTAACAGGTCAGAATTTATATTTACTATGTGTATTTTATTCTGCCAGTCAATGCAGGAATGGACGGATTTCGGTTGTTTAAGCCGCAGGGTTGAAAGCGTGCGAAAAAAGCCGCAGCTTTTTAGTTCGTAAATGATGGTATATACTTGTAATACCGAGATAAACTGTGACTTATAATACTGTGTTTTACTGCTTTTGAAAGATGATGACAGTGTTTGGGGTTTTATTTTTTTATTCATTCATTTTTCGTGCGTTCTTATGTGTTTGTGATCCTTGAATTTACCCAGCAGCGAAAAGTGAAAGTGAAACTGGTTTATCAGATGCTGACAATGTAATCTGATGTGGCCGCGTCCGAATCAATACTCAAAGTTATCGGTTACCTGCAATAAAGATATATTTTTTAGCAGTTTATCAGTTTAGCGTCATAAAAGAACTTTTCAGTTATTGGATTAATGGTTATCGAAGCTAACTTTTTGGTTATTTGTGCTCACCACTGGATATATATAAATATATACATATATATTAGCAGTTTTATATGACGAAATAAAAGGAACATCAAAATAAATTTTGACGGAAATCCGAATACAAACGCATTATCACAAGGCAGAAGGTTCTCACATGCCAGCTTTGACAAAGATTGTCAACAAAGCTCCCACTTTTCTATAGGAATACATACTTTCTATGGGCACTGGATTCGTTTATGTTAATTAACCATCCGTGTGAACATGGCTTAGGGCTACACACAAATATCTTACAATTACGTCATTTAGGGCCCAGTCACATGACACTACAATAGCTGAACAAAGGAATAAAGTCACAAAGTCACAAATCATCAAGAAAACGTCTCCCATCACAGAAAAGCCTGGAAGTCCAGAGCACATAAAAGAACAAAACAAAACCGAAACTGGCAAAAGAAAAACAAAGCAAATGGCGACTTGACACTTTAAACAAAATCAAAAGGAAACATTCATGATGACATGACTTGACAGTGGGTATGAGACCGAGTGCCAGCCTGTGATTATTTCTGCAGCCAGCCTGTGCTGTCCACAGCACCTGCAGCTGTGAGATCTGGTTGTCTTGACAACAGGTTTGTCTTCACTACAACAACGTGTGCGCACATGCACGTTGTAGCCAGAGAGAGCTGCTACGTGCATAAATAGTTAAAGTAGTTGATAAAACATTCTTGCCGCTATTGTTTCTGTATGCAAATGTTGCTTTTCGTCCCACACATGGACGAGTCACGTTCAGCTCATTGGATCTTTAGTTATTGATCCATTCAGATATTGTCTCAACGTTCGTGCAAGATGTCAAACTTGGGAGGTTGGACGAAATTGGATGACAATCAAACGGAATGCTGACGGTACGGGAACTATGCAAACAATGAGGAACCGTCAACACAGAAAGCAAAACGGAATACGGACGAATTGAGGTTGTCGTCGGGATTCGTTCAAATTTTTCAGCAGTTTGAAAAATCTGACAAAGAGCCAGCTACGGGAATGAAGCCTGACGACGGTTAAACGATGTCTCTGAAAGTCAACTTAAGTCCAGATTTCTTGTGTCGTTTTGACTTCGGTGTCCTTTGTTAGTGCCGTGCGACCCGGGCTTAACACAGTATTCTGGCATATACACGCATTTTATGAATCAGATGTAGTACATTCGTACAAGATGATTGCACAGAAATCTGAGACAAGTTTGCAAAAATGTACCCAGCCAAGACTTAAAAAAAAAAGCCTAATGATCTACAAGTATATGGCTCTTTGGGGTCACCGTGCAGATCTCTGAGGTTTACTTTTCAAGATGTAAGATGAGCCACGATACTGCAGGCTGTCATCATAATTACACTGTGTGTCTTGTAAATTGACAAGTTGTTTTATGTCTTCAAGATGAGGGACTCTCTGGTTCAGGAGCTCCAGCAGAAGGCTGAGAAGACCGAGCTGCTTCAGATGGAGCTGCAAATGCTGGAAACAGAAAGGGTTCGTCTGTCTCTAGTGGAAGAGAAGCTTGTGGACATTCTGCAGCTTCTCCAGCAGCTCAGAGACCTGGTGAGTCACATTAAGTCCAATATTAATGCACAATGCACCGCAAGTGTCATTGCTAGTGCACAACCAAGACAGTTGTCATTTGATGTCCAGCAATCAGAGAATGTAAACAGCAAGTATAACTGCTTCACCTTCAGAGGCCTGTCACACCAAAGATGTGTTCAGGCTACAACTTACCCATTTTGAGGTATCGCCAGACCAGTCACGAGGAGCGTAAAGTTGTGTCTGATCACTGGATGAAAAACCGGCAGTGGGAAAATATCCAGTTGCAACAGAATTATTAGTTTTGAGGTCATAGGAGCTCGCACAAAGGTTGTTCCACCAGTCTTGGGTCATCGCACAGCCAGTCTTCAATCATCCTGCAACGACTTACTGAAATGTAGTTGAAATGATTCAGGCATCTGTTGAAGATTTCCCATGGTCATCTCCCGAGGGAGGTCTTCCAGGTACGTCCAACTTGAAGGAGGCCCCTGGGAAGACCAAGGACATAATGGAGAGATTACATCTCCCTCCTGGTTTGGGAATGCCTAGGGATTCCCAGGAGGTGTTAGAGGGCTTGGGTGAGGATGGGGAAGTGTGGAATGAGGTGCTTAGTCTGCTGCCACCACAACTCGGACCTGGATACACCACAGCAATTGAATGAATTGTTGAACATGTGTGAAAGCTTTTGTGGTTGACATCTGTTAACTGCCTGATCATTATAACTGTTACAGAATGTCTCCCGGAGGTCTCTCGGGAAAATCCTGCTCAGCACTTTGGAGTCCTGCAACGATCCACAACATGGTTAGTCGAGCCCATAAGTTTATAACATGAGAACCATATATGTAATGACAGTGGTGGACATAGTTCAGCTAATCCGATAACCGATAATTATCTAAGATAATGTTTTTGCTATCGGATTAGCTTTTCAGATAAATTTTAAAACCATCAATTCAGGCTTTTCACGTATCCCATAATCCTTGCGCGCCAGAGAGTCGCTGCAGTCAAAACAACATAGAGAATCCACATGATGACAATTGTAAATGAATATTATACTACAAAAATGCATTTTTTATGCTTTTCATCACGTTAATAAGAGACCGCTGCATGATACCCTAAAAACTTGCTAAAACAATTATAACAAATAATCCGTGTCTGCTACATTTAATCTGCGTGGAATTTAATAAACGCAAACCGAATTTCAGACATATTATATATATTAGTCTGGAACAAAGAGGACAAACAGTGTTGTAAAGAACAATAATCAAGACGTTAAAGAGCAAACTTCACTTTCCCCCAGAACGACATGATCAGGAAGCGAGTGAAGCTCACAGCAGCTCCCATTGAAAATAACGGAGAGACAGCCTGTGATTCTCGCATGTTTACATAAAATAAACACAATGACAACGTCTATAAACCCAGAGAATATATTCATGAGAGTTTTAGGCACAATATAAAAATAGTTTTATGTTGCGATGTTAATGGTGTTGTCTGTGTGCAGCAGTTAAAGTGCAGCGTGATCAGAGCGTCTCAATGCAGTTCTCAATGTTACTGAGCTCTCGCAGAGCGGTGACCTCTCCGAGGTTTTGCAGGATTTGAAACCTGAAAAGCCTCAGTGGACCATTTATCTTCCGATAAATTTAGTTCCGATAACTTTCAGTCCGATAACTTTTTTTTTTTTTTTTTTTTGCTGGTGAAGTGAGCAAAGTTTGGTCAAAACGGTCAAAAACATTTGTAAAGGCTAAAATTAAACATTTTAGTCCATAGTGTTGTGTGTTTGTGGCAGACTGGCTGCCAGTCGCTTGCTGATGATGTCATCATTAAGCGCAAAACGTGATTGGCCGGTCAACGCAGGGAGCATTGTGGGTAGTGTAGTTCATGTTCACTTTGGACGTTACAGTGAGTGTTATCGTCTGCTCGACACAAAAACAAAACGGACTAATCTTAACATTATTTTATTTTATTTCTCTGATGGTATAATTTAATTGCCAAGTCTCGGTGGGGGAGAGGAGCTCTCATGGCGCAGCTGTGTACAGAGGGAGGGACTTTTCTTCACTGTTTAGACACTGTTTTGGATTTTAAAAAAGGACGCTTCATGTGTATTATTTCTTCAGATGAATCCCACTGAAACTATATTTACTACATGTCTGTTATTCTGCCAATCAATGCATTAATGGACGTATTTCAGTTGTTTAAGCTGCTGGGTTCAAAGCGTGCGACAAAAGCGGCAGCTTTTTAGTTCGTAAATGATGGTATATAATACCAAGATAAGGTGTGGCTTTTAATACTGTTTTACTGCTTTTGAAAGATGATGACAGTGTTTGGGGTTTTATTTTTTGTTCATTTTTCACGTGTTCTTATGTGTTTGTGATCCTTGAATTTACCCAACAGCGAAAAGTGAAAGTGAAACTGGTTGATCAGAAGCCAACAATGTAATCTGATGTGGCCGCGTCCGAATCAATATTAAAAGTTATCGGTTATCTGTAATTAAGATAATTTTTTATCAGTTTAGCGTCATGAAAGATAACTTTTCAGTTATCAGATTAATGGTTATGTGTAATGACACATCTGAGTTTTCATCAAGTTGCCTGTACCTTTTTTATTATTATTATTATTTCTCACCAGGGAAAGCCCACATTTTGGAGGTGCTGAACGCTCTCTACCACGAACTGGCTGCATGTGAGATTCTGTCTACTGGTGGACCTTTGGAGCGAGCACAGAGCCAGCAGTCACTCATTATTTCCTGCTAAACAATACTGCCTCCTGCTGCGCTGATGGAGCTCCTGGTTGGAACAACAGCCTCTCTTCTTCATGGACACTGGATTTAAGATGAACAGTGATCAGAATCAGGCTGATTCATGTTTATAATGTACATATAAGCACATCTTGTCCTCTTCTTCATCCTTAATATCTTTTATTGGAAAAACTTTACCTCTAACCACGAAAGGTAATAAGAGTAATGAAGGGCTTTACTCACTCTGTGTTTTTTGTTGCACATCATGCTTTCATTGCTGAAATTGGATCTTTCCCTCATGATTTTTTTCTTTTTCTTTTTTTTTTTTTGAAAGGAGTTCTATCTATAGAATTGTTGAAATAAGCTAAATTTCAGAGCTACAATTAAAATTATGATAAACTATTATTTTTAAAGCTATGCTGAAGAGACCCTATGTACCCTTGAATACAATTAATAACACAGAGGGAAGAAATGGAAGCAAAATGAACTAACTGGTGTAGATATGTACAGTACACGATTGCCGGATGTGGGTCTCCTCTAAATATAGAAAACCTCTACAGTTAATACATAGGTACGACATCATCCTCAACACAGTCTACAATAAGGCATGTCCACATTTAAAGATTTCACCTTCCTATATCTCTTTGCTGAATACTAAACACCGTATCAGATGCAGCCTTCTTCTGCCTGGATGTTGGAGGATGGTGTAGCATCTCATCAGTCACTGCAAGTTCATGCTAGGGTTACTGTCTTTGTGACATTACCTGTATTTCTATTAACCCTCTGCACATGTTGCTTATTAAGGCCATTAGAAATCATTAGAAGAAAGTCGTATTGATATAATTAAAGTGGTGCAGGTAAAATTCAAAGCCGTGCTACAATCTGTTGCCAGACTTTCAGGCAGTCTAAAGAAACTTTGTGCCAAACCTGGAATATTTTTCCAATAGATCTGAGAAGTGCTACCTGACATCATCATCAAGTTTTTTTTTTTCTTTTTATTTTTGGGGGGGGGGGGGGTGATGGTGGGAGGACTCAGCTTCTAAGAACATAATGTAGGCCATAAGCCAACATGGTCCCACATGCCTGCCCCCCCCCCCCCCAAAAAAAACCCTGTAAATTTGGCATCATTAGAAATCTTAGGACATCTAGATTACAAAAATAACTAGTAACAGTACAACACTGGATTACTACACCCTTTTACGGAATACAAACCTGTCAAAGAATGCCTGTGAGTAGCAGAAGAGGCCACACAAAGTAGGTCAAGCGTATGTCAGTACTGCCTTCGACGTGGGGGTTTGTATGAAGGCGAACCCTCCGATCTGAACAAGACAGCTGGGCACATAATTCAAAATGTAGTCAAATCTACATAAACACAGCTGTCATTTGGTGTCTTATACGTCCCATTTACTTAAAAGATGATGAGTTGGTAACTCTTTATGTTGTGCGGATAAAAACATCAGTTGTCATAATCGGACGTGTTCATTTGGCTCGGATAGGTCAGTAAAAGTGCTCATATGTCATAGTGAGGTAACAGTACTTTTATTGTTACCAGTTATTTTTGTAATCAAGACATCCTTAGCTTTCTAATGATGCCAAATTTATAGGGTGGTTGGGGGCTGCATGCGGGACCATGCTGGCCCATGGCCTAATGGATTACATTTAAAATTCTAAAATTAGATGAATAATTGTTTTCACTTATTTTTATTTGCAAGGGCAGCTTTTAAATTTTATAGATAAAGTGTGTGTGTGTGTGTGTGTGTGTGTGTGTGTGTGTGTGTGTGTGTGTGTGTGTGTGTGTGTGTGTGTGTGTGTGTGTGTGTGTGTGTGTGTGTGTGTGTGTGTGAGATGTAAACTGCACACTGCTGGCCGTGGCTGTCATAGATATCACCATGGTAACGTATCTTCAAACACTCCTCCAGCTGCTCAAGCTGCTTGTGAAACTTCTGCATGTGTTCTAACATTAGCTCGGGATGGCATGGCTTTTATTTGTTTTTTATTTTTTTAACTCAGTGTTGCTCCATTCAAGTAATCATGCTGTCTAATGTATCAGTCATCTGGGAGGAATGACTAAACAGTTTGTACAAGGTCATGTTAAAGTGGGCAGCGATGTCTTTTTCTGGGTATTTGTTTGTCTCTATGTAATTATTTGCAGTCCAAAGAAGCTATACTGTTCACGTGTTTATTTTAAGAAACTAAAACCCTCCAAATATTTATAAGGGTTTTACCCACACTATTCATCAATTATAGTACTTATTATTAACCAGTGGTTTCTATTTTACATCCGTTTCTCAGTATATTACAGCAGCTTGTGTGTGTGCGTGTGTGTGTGTGTGTGTGTGTGTGTGTGTGTGTGTGTGTGTGTGTGTGTGTGTGTGTGTGTGTGTGTGTGTGTGTGTGTGTGTGTGTGTGTGTGTGTTTTGCACTGTCAATGTATTCTTGGAATAACTGTACCCAGTCACTCAGTGGTTTTATTCAAACCTATTATTAAACGATTTTGACTTCTTATTTTGTCTTAATTTCCGCGTCTGTTCCAGCCAACTTCGGAGTCTCTCATTTGTCTTTGGGCAAAGAGCTGAGATGCCATATGATGTTTGTCAGTATACAAATAATGAATGTTTATGAGTTCAATGGTACGACTATTTCATGAGGTAAAAGATGGAATGTTCCATTCAACGAGGCAAAGCTGAATTGAATGGAACATTCCAGCTTTTACCGAAATAAATATGTATTCCGTTGAAAGAATGACAAAATATTCATTATTTGTTTTATATAACGGCTAAAATAGATCCTTGTCATTTGATATTTTATTAATTGATAAACAACAGAAAAGGACTTACATTTTGATGTCAACAGTCCAATATGAACTTTAAATTGGAGTCCAAAATTGTTCTCAGTCAACTTGGAAAAACAGATAGTTAAAAAAAAATAACTGGGACGATGTAGCCCATGATGCCTTGCACTGACTTGGTGTGCTTCCAAAAACTATTTTGAAGACAGCTGGATTTATGCTGATTTACAGCTGTGCTAGTTTATTTCCAGTTTTTTGACCATTGGGATAAATAGCATATTTAGTAACTTTTTTTGTTGTTATTTTTGACTTGTGCATTTCAGAAAGACTTGTTAATGCTCTTTTGTCTTCTTGGAAGGCTCCGTCACAAATCACAATATTGACTCAGCATATGTTGGATAGTCCAGATGCAAATAGATTTATGTTACAAGCAACCAAATCCCTTTGAAAAAGCACCAGTTATATCCAATTAAGTAGTTATGTGAGTTCTAGAATCAGTTGGCAGTAAAAAATCAAACAGGGAATTTTACACTTTTTTGTGCTCAGTTGTAATGATTAAGATTTAAACTTTTGAATCAATTCAAGTGTGTCAGTTGCATTTATGTGTATAAAATGAATGAAAATGGACAAATATCTAAGAATATATACAGCAGGAAAAATAAGCATTTAACCATTTTTCTCAGTAAGTATATTTCTGAAGGTGCTAGTGGCATGAAATTTCCACCATATGTTGGCAACAACCCAAGTAATCCTTACATGCAAAGAAACCAAAACAAATAAGTACAGAAATTATGTGTAATAATGTGAAATGACACAGTAAAAAGTGCTGAACACATGTAGAAAGGGACGTAAAAAAAAGACATGGAAAGCAAGACACCAGCTGAAATCTATCAGAAATTAGGAAGCAATCCTGTCCCTTGTCAGTGCAAATTAATATCAGCTGGTTCAGTCCCAACAGATGGCCTATTAAAAGGTGTCTTATTACCAATGTGTCATGCAAGAAATATCTCATGATGGGTAAAAACAAAGAGTTGGTAGGACCTCTCAAGATCTTCACAACTTTACTGTTGCAAAATATATTGATGGCACTGGATTTCTAAACTTCTGAATGTTCCAGTGAGCACTGTTGGGGCCATAATCCAGAAGTGGAAAGAACATGATTTCACCATGAACTGGCCAGGAGCAGGTGGTCCTTGCAAGATTTCTGACAGAATAGTGAAAAGAATTTTGAGAAGACTTGTCCAAGAGCCACTTGTGGAGAGCAACTGAACAATTGTTTCAATGAAAACGATAAGTAATGCACTCAACCACCATGCACGCTTATCACACAAGACTCCATTGCTGAAGAAAAAGCATGTTGAAGCTCGTTTAAAGTTTGCTGCACAACATTTAGACAAGTCTATGAAATACTGGGAGAATACAGTCTGGTCAGATGAGACCAAAACTGAACTCTTTGCATGCCAATGGCACTACACATCATCTCAAAAACACCACACCAACAATGAAGTTTGGAGGTAATAGCATCATGGTGCGGGGCTGTTTTTCAGCATACGGCACTCGCACACTTCATATAAGGAAGGATGAATGTACCAAGATATTCTTGATAAAAATCTGCTGCCATCTACCAGGATGATGAAGATGAAATGATGGTGGACATTTGGTGGACAGCACTCAACTGGCTTCAGAGAATGAAAATAAAGCTGCTACAATTTCTCAGCCAGTCACTTTACTTGAATCCAATAGAAAACCCGTGGAAAGAACTAAAGATCGGAGTTTATAGAAGAGGTCCACAGAACTTTCAAGATATGAAGACTGTTTGTGTAGAAGAATGGACCAATGTCACCTGAGCAAGCTGTCATTACCAACAGAGGCTTTTTTATGAAGTATTAAATAAATTTCAGTAAAGGTGTTCAATACATTTTCCTTGTGTCATTCAATTTTATTACACATAATTTGTGAACTTATTTGTTTTAGTTTCTTTGCATGTGTGGATGACTTGAGGTGTTAACATCTGCAGAAAATTCCATGTTGGTAGGACCATTAGAAGTATATTTATTGAGAAAACTGGTGATGATGATGATGATGATGGTGATAAATACTTATTTTGCCCACTGTAAATATGTAAAATGTGAGAGAACTTTTCACCTTTAAAAATGCAGTGTTCGCTGTAGGTGGACTTTATCAGAAAATCAGGTACAATTAATCATATTTCTAAAATTAATGAGTGATCCATTGTAGCTGTCTCTGTTATGTACATTACACTTGCAAAAAATAAAAATTTGTAGAACCATTTAGAAATCAAGAGTGGTATCATTTTCAGACCTGTTGGTGGCCAGATCTATGTGTGAACAAGAGAACTGTTCACTTTTTCAGCGCCAAACTTTAAAAGTATGTATCTTGGCAAAAGATCTTGGACAAGTTCATATGGCGGTCACAGGTCAAGTCTGGGGAAACTCAAGGTTGCAGATGATGTTGTGGCTTTCGTCCTAGTTTCAGTGAAAATGGGGTTTGTAATGTGAGAGTTAAGAAGTTTTTTTTTATTAAATAGAAAAAATTGTCATTTTATTTGTGTTAGAATCATAGTGTTTGGCCATTTCAAATTTGATTTTCCATTGACTTTCATTCATTTTCCAAACCCACTTTTCCAATTCAGGGTCATGCCGACCAATGGCGGCTGGCCCATAGGGGGCGCTGGGGTGCCACCCTCCCAGATGTGGAGGGGAAAAATTCTAAAATATATTTTTAAAACAAGTATTGTCAGTGTCAGTTTTACTTAATAGTATGTGCCTGCATGTAATGTGAATTATTAAAGACAACATTTCCACCAAATGACTCTCATGCAACAATGCATTTCAACCGACACAAGCAGAGAACACATCATTTCTCGTCTTGGGCACTCACTCATCAGCCCCTTGAAGTGCAGCGAAATGACCAATTGTGTATGTTGCTAAGCAGATTAATAAATATTTGGCCAACCAGCATCACCAAATTATAAATATTTGGCCAATCAGCATTGCCAAATTTAATGGCTTCAGTCGCCCGTGGATTTATCAAAGTGTTGCTGTTTTTGTCGGAAACAGAAACCCCACCGACATTTCGGTTATATTTATTTATTTGTCTCCATGTGTTTTGCTGGAATAAGTTGAAGAACTTTGGGACTTTACAATTGCTGCTCCTCCTGCTCGTTATGTCCTCGGAGGTTTTCAGCTGTGCACTGACTCACCTTTGGATCCACTTCAGCTCAGGTGAATTGACAAGCTGTTAGGATTTATTCCCAAATGTTGCTCCTGGTGTGGAAATGAGGATGAAAATTTAAGATAAAATGAATGAGTGATTTTTTGTTGTTGTTGTTGTTGTTTGTTTGTTTTAGGGGGTCAAAGCTGTGATCTTTATTGGTACAACTGACAAGTTATAACAGTTAGGGGAGGCTGGGGCTCTTTGCAACAGTGTTCAAAGCTGCAGGCAGCTGGCATTTCCATTTCAGTTTACACATAATGAGGATCAGCCCACAGAAGTGAAATATTCTTTGGAGTATTCCACTGTCTAAAATTAATTATTTACTTAGTTAAAAAAAAAAAAAAAAAAACTAAAATAGCAATTTGCATGTTTTTTTTAAAGAAATTCTAACTCAGCCACTGAGTTCACACAAGACACTTATAGTCAGACTAACTCAAGTTTAGATGAGATGAGATATACTTTATTGATCTCACAGTGGAGAAATTATGTTTACACTCCAGTTGCCTCAGGCAGCAATTAGTCCACAATTATTACTTGTTTACCGTAATAATGGCACACATCAGAATTAAAGGCAGCACATACACATTTGACATTGTTTATGTGCACAAGATTTGAAGAAGTCCTAGTCACGCTACCGTCAGCTTGGGAGTAGGAACGGGGACCTGCTGCAGCTAAAACCACGCCGCCCCCGGAGAAGGGAAGGGATGACATGAGCAGAAACTGGAGTGCGGGGTGTGTGATGGGGGGTAGGAAGGGGGTGGGGAGAGGGAGTGGAGCATGCTTCAGTCCTGTGAAACAGTTTGTCTTTGTGAGTTGAGATAAGAAAACAGCCAAATGTTCACCAAGGCCGAAGACATTCCTCTGGAGGAAAACAGTCGGGCAATTTTTCCTTCAGGCTGATAAGCCTGCCGTGTTGTGGTTTGAGCAGTGAAAAACACTTTTTACAGCTTCACTTGAACAACCAAATCCCAATTATGAATTAAGAATATTCTCAATTATGAATTAAGAATATTCCCCGGCCCCCGAAATCGTCATCTTCCAAAAAAGCATTTAATTTAGCATTTAGCAAAGCATTTAATTAGGTGGTTTTGTATACTTAATTTGCTTTGTCCTCTACACTGTTAATTAATTTTAACCAATTTAATTTAAAGATTTTGGTGTTATTTGTTAGCCAAATTATTTAAGTTATTCCAGCTTCTTTATTTTGCCTCCATTCCACAGTAATGTTCATGCAAAATATTACCTTAATTTTCTCTCTCTCTCTCTCTCTCTCTCTCTCTCTCTCTCTCTCTCTCTCTCTCTCTCTCTCTCTTTCACTCCCTCTCTTTTTTGAAAGGTGGTGTGAACATTGTTGTATGTACATATTGTTCTTTTGTCAATTGAGGAATTTTTTTTCCATATTTTGAAAGAGTCTAAATTTGGTGATATGTTCTATTCTGTTAATGTCCAAATATTCACAGATTTAAATAAAGATATACGAGGTCTATTAGAAAAGTATCCGACCTTATTATTTTTTCAAAAACCATATGGATTTGAATCATGTGTGATTACATCAGACATGCTTGAACCCTCGTGGGCATGCGAGAGTTTTTTCACGCCTGTCGGTTACGTCATTCGCCTGTGGGCAGTCTTTGAGTGAGGAGTCGTCCACCCGCTCGTCGATTTTTTTCATTGTTTAGGAATGGCTCAGAGACTGTTACTTTGTTTGATAAAAATTTTTTCAAAACTGTAAGGCACAACTGAGTGGGCACCATTCAATAAATTCAGCTGGTTTTCGGTAAAAATTTTAACGGCTGATGAGAGATTTTGGTCTGGTAGTGTCGCTTTAAGGACGGTCCACGGCGCCTGACGGCGATCTGCGCTTCGAGGCGGCAGCGTCTCGCCGTTTCAAGTTGAAAACTTCCACATTTCAGGCTCTGTTGACGCAGTAAGTCGTCAGAGAACAGAGAACTTTCAGAAGAAGTCGGCATGAGGAGTTTATTCGGACATTCCATTGTTAACGGTCATTTTGTAATGAAAGAACGTGCGGGCAGAGTCGCATGTCGGGCCGGACCCGACCGCGGGGGGTCGCGGCAGGAAAAACACCTCCGTTGGAAATCTTAACAGGCAAGTTGGAACATGCCCAAGCTGTTAAACAATTTCTCAGTTACTCACTTGTTGAAAGCCATTAAAAGCCGCCTGAATTCTACAAATGGTTTTCAACACGGAGGTGTTTTTCCTGTCGCGGGGCACACAGATTTGCCGAGTCGTCACGGAAACGACTCAGCGAATTTGCGCGCACGTCTTTCATTAAAAAAATGTCCTTAAACAGTGGAATGTCTGCATAAATTCCTCATGCCGGCCTCTTCTGAATCTTCTCTGTTCTCTCACGATGTCCTGGGTGAATTAAGCCTTAAATTAGGATGTTTTCAGCTCGAAACAGGCCGACGACAGCGCCTGGAAGCGCTGCAGGACGTCCCGCTCCGTGGGAAGTCCTTACACCGACAGAAACACCCCATAATCTCTCATCAGCCGTTAAACTTTTCACAGAAAACCAGCTTAATTTCTAGAATAGTGTCCACTCGGATATTCCTCACAGGTCCAGAAAAAATTTTGATAAAGCAACGCGCGTCGTCTCGAGCAGCGTGTGAAACAAAGGAATTCAGCCAAGAGGGCGGGACCACATCTCACTCAAGGCCTGCCCACAGGGAAATGACGTCACCGACACGCGTGAAAAAACTCATGCATGCGCACGAGGGTTCAAGCATGATTGGTGTAATCGCATGTCATTCAAATCCATATAGTTAAAAAAAAAATAAAAGGGTCAGTTTATTATCTAAGAGACCTCGTATTTGCATTTGTGTTGTGTTAAATATGTTTGTAGAATGGCCCAAGCAGAGGGTCACCCCTTGAGGGAGTTTTTCCTTACCACTGTCACCTGTGTGCTTGCTCTGGCGGTTGGTAATGAGTATATATATAAGGGGTGGGCGTTTATAAGCTTTGCTTCTGCTCACCCCCTTTTGGTCACACATCACTGTGGAATTGTGTATCAATTTTTTGTTATTGTTGAGTCTGTGTTCCAAATAAAAATTCATTAATTCATTGTGAAACCTAGGATCTGTTTGGCTGAAGATAATGACAGTGCAGTACAGTTTGGTGTACTATATACAATTATAGACTTTTGATGAGGTGTACCCATGATTATGCAGACCTGGTCAGGATGGGGTTCACCTCTGCCAAGGCCTCGGTGAACCCCATCCTGACCAGGACTGTCATACTGCTCCAACAGGTCCAAAATACTTCATGAGCACAATCTCTAAAGCCCCTTTCACACCGGGACTGCCTCGAGCTTCCTGTGGTGTCATGAGGACACAGGAATGTCTGTGTCAGGTGCGCGCTGCAGACAGACTGTGCACTCTGATTTAGGAGCGCAGGCAGCCTTTTTTTTCTTTTAATTGTTCACATGTGCGCACACGAACGAATCGTCCGTGAGTGGAGTGGAGATGTCCGGACTTTTTACTGAACATGGACATGTCCTGTCTCTGGCAATCAGTCTGTGAGCAAGACCGAGGAGCTGCTGCAGCAGCTGCAGCCAGCAGCATTTTTGTTTCTGTGCTCTTAGTTTTTACTGCATTGTGTACATGGCGTTGTCATGACGACGCACGACGCAACTCGAAGCGGGCCCGTGTGAAAGGGGCTTAATAAGGAATAGTGTTTGTGAAATAATGCACAGGCATCATGTAGAATCTTGTCAACAAACTGACAGCCAAAGTTGGTGTTGTGTCGCGTTATCTGATTGTTATCGATAGAAGGCATCGCTCGATTGGCTAGCACTACGCTGCATGTGAGGTGTACTCAGCTCCACCAGCGGTCAACACAGCTCCACCAGTTGTCAACTTGGTATGTGGTACAGCTCAGAAAGTGGCGAATGGGCCAATCAGTAGTTGGCAAAATCACATACCATACAGTATAATAATGTGTGTAATTGGTGTCAAATGGTAAAATGTTTCTTGCTTAAGAACTTGAATGTTGTATTGTATTTGATACTGTTCTTTTCCAAAGTATAAGTGAGGCCTAATACAGCTGTAAATGGTTAACTTTATCTGTGAAACTGCTGATTTTGAGAAGGATAAGAAATGATTATTGTGGAATTGTAATCATTTTCTGACTGTTCATTTGAATGCCTGTACAGGACAAGGCAAGGAAATCTTTTTTGGTGAAAAACGTTTTTCACCAGCCGCCACTGGCCTCGACCAATCCGGTATGAAAATTCGATTTGTACTTTTCATGGTTGGGTTAGCTTGTTTTATGCCGGATACTCTTCCTGACACAATTTGCTCATTTATCTGGGCTTGGGACGGGTGTCGCAGACCGAACGGTCCACCCCTAAAAATTGGTCTGCCCTGCCTCCACTGCGCATGCATCATTTCGGAGCTCTGAGACAGAGTCTCTTCACCCAAAGCGATCAAAAGGATTAATGGGATTATTTATCATCAGATGACAAGGTAAAACCTCTTAAATCATTCTAAAGGCAGTTTTAAGCAGAAACGAGGCTATTTTAAGCAGAAACAAGACGATACTTGGTGAAGCTTTAAAATGACTGACGCGCAGTGAACACATCACCTAGCAGCTCGTGTAGCTACGGTGCTCTGATCGCTTCCTCCATCTTTTCTGATGAAATAATGCTGAATTTATGTGGAAATGATTGTTGTCCAAAAGCTTCAGATATCTGTCGCTGAGATAGATGATGACTGGAGTGCAGTTTGAAGCAGAAACGAGGTGATAATCCCTGAACTGCAGCTGATGACGCATGTGCACTGAAGGCAGGGCGGACCGATTTTTAGGAGAGACTGTTCCTTCGGCGACACCGGCACTAAGAATGCACTGGCTGCACACCCCATGTGGCTGTTATTTTTAGGCATGCAATTATAAAATTTGAATACACTGCAAGACTGAGTTATGTTATTGATAGAGTAATATACAGTGGGGCATTTAGTCAGTCCCTGATCGTGCAAGTTCTCCTACTTACAAAGATGAGAGAGGTCTGTAATTTTCAACAAAGGTACACTTCAACTATGAGAGACAAAATGAGAAAAACAAATCCAGGAAATCACATTGTAGGATTTTTAAAGAATTTATTTGTAAATTATAGTGTAAAATAAGTATTTGGTCACCCACAAACAAGCAAGATTTCTGGCTCTCACAGACCTGTAACTTCTTTAAGAAGCTCTTCTGTCCTCCACCTGTTACCTGTATTAATGACACCTGTTGGAACTCATTATCTGTATAAAAGACACCTATCCACAGCCTCAAACAGTCAGACTCCAAACTCAACCATGGCCAAGACCAAAGAGCTGTCAAAGGACACCAATAAGAAAATTGTAGATGTGCACCAGGCTTGGAAGAGTGAATCTACAATAGTCAAGCAGGTTGGTGTGAATAAATCAACTGTGGGAGCAATCGTAAAAAAATGGAAGACATACAAAACCATTGATAATCTCCCTCGATCAGGGGCTCCATGCAAGTTGTCATCCCGTGGGGTCAAAATGATCATGAGAACGGTGAACAAAAATCCCAGAACTACACGGAGGGACCTGATGAATGACCTGCAGAGAGCTGGAACCAAAGTAACAAAGGCTACACACTATGCAGAGAGGGACTCAAATCCTGCAGTGCCAGGCGTGTCCCCCTGCTTAAGCCAGTACATGTCCAGGCCCGTCTGAAGTTTGCCAGAGAGCACATGGATGATCCAGCTTCAGAAGCCTCCAACTCCAAAACTGCTAAACTGAACCCAACCAACAGGAAGAAGAACAACACGTGCTTCACATTTCTGCATATTTTCAACTAAAAGCTTCAGTTACTGTGATCCTGCTGCTTGATTCTATCCTGATCCATGGTCCAGTTATCAGTACAAACGTTGTCTCGAAGCGTGCACTGGTGCAAGTGCATCACAAGTTGCATCAATTGTACTGTCTCTCTCTTTGTGGAGAAAGGGTTCATCTAATGTTGCAGAGAAAGACCAAATGATCCCATATGAAGAAGATTATTTTTCAAAATGCGACTTACAGAAAGCACGTTTCACCATGTTCACATCCTTTGATGCTCTTTTTCTTTTAATTTTAATTGGGTCAGGTCTGTGACGGTGCTCATCTGATTCTCTATCAGTAACTGCTCGATTGATGCATCATCACTCCAGCAGTACCCAAGGATCTTTTGAAGAGACCTCGTACCAAAGACATTGAGTTGTCAGCTTAAGTCACTAGTCACTGGTTATCGTCATCTGACAACCATACAATGAAACAAGAAGGAGCAGGACCTTCAAAACCTGGATTTTCATTCTTCTGTTACAGGTGTTACAGGTCTCTGGGTTTTTAAAGATTTAAGTCATAAAAAAATTTTCTTTGGCACCACTACAATTTTATTCCTTTTATTTCCTTTCTTTGCAGCCGATCTGCTCTGTGTCAGCCTGATCCCGTCAGATCTCAGAAGCTAAGCAGTGCAGCATCTGGTTAGTACTTGGATGGGAGACCTCTTCGGAACACCAGCAGATGTGTGTGTTTTCTCCAGGGGAAACTGGAGTTGTGTCAGGAAGGGTATCTGGCGAACCTGTGCCAGGGAGATCATAACCAGGTTGCGACCACCGGTAACATCCAGTGTGACTGGACCTCAACAATTTAATCCAATCATATGTTTTAAGGACATCAGATGAATCTGCCCACCGTAAAGGTTTATTGTTCAGGATCAGAAGTCATACAGTGAGTAAAAATTAAAAACATTGAAAGCAGAATGCAGACGCATAAAAACAAAATAAAAGCTGGTTTGTTATTTTCTGGTATATTACAGTATGTGCTGTCTGAGTGCTCTTCCGGTTTTTAGATTGAATGACTTTTCACAATAGATAATGAATCTTCTCTGTTCTCTTCATAAATGAAGTAGAACTAAATGAGTCTTTAAACTTTTCTCTCTCTTACAACCCCAGTTCCAATGAAGATGGGACGTTGTGTAAAATGTAAATAAAAACAGAATACAATGATTTGCAAATCCTCTTCAACCTGTATTCAATTGAATACACCACAAAGACAAGATATTTAATGTTCAAACTGATAAACGTTTTTGTTATTGTGCAAATATTCACTCATTTTGAAATGGATGCCTGCAACACATTTCAAGAAAGTTGGGACGGGTCAACAAAAGACTTGGAATTTAATTAATTTAATTTAATTTAATTAGCTTATAATGTGCCAAATCACAGCAAAAGCCATCTCAAGGCACCTTACATAAAACAAGTCAACATAAAATGTAATAAATAATTAAAAATGAATTAAAAAAATTCAAATACATAAATAAAAACAGAAGTAAAAGAATAAAATAAGAATAAAAACTATTCATAAGAAAGAGAATAAAAATAGGTTTTGAGTCTTGACTTAATGACTCATGACTCATGGTCGCAGGAAGACTGTTCCACAGGGTGGGAGCACGATACGAAAAGGCTCTTTGACCTGCTGACTTCTTCTTCACCCTGGAAACACAGAGACGTCCCGCATCCTGCGACCGCAAAGCCCGGGCTGGCACATAGAGTTCCACCAGATCAGGCAGATAAGATGGCGCCAGTCCATGAACAACCTTATAAGTCAATAGTAAAACCTTAAAATCTACTCTCACAGAGACAAGGAGCCAGTGCAAAGATGCCAAAATGGGTGTGATATGTTCAGACCTTCTGCTACATGTCAGAAGTCTGGCGGCAGCGTTCTGAACCAGCTGAAGACCCTAATGCTGGACTGTGGTAACCCTGAAAATAGAACATTACAATAATCTAGTCTAGAAGAAACAAAAGCATGAATCAGGGTCTCAGCATCAGCCATGGACAGGATTTGGCGGATCCTCGCTATATTTCTCAGATGGAAAAAGCAGTCCTAGTAACATCCCTGATGTGGAGGTCAAAAGACAACGTGGGATCAAAAATTACCCCAAGGTTCCTCATTTTGTCCGTATGATGTATGACACACGAACCCAGGCTGAGCGCCAGCTGGTCAAACTGATGCTGATGTCTCGCTGGACCAAGAACCATCATTTCAGTCTTATCAAAGTTTAAAAGTAGGAAGTTACTAGACATCCATCTTCTCACTGATAGAAGACAGTCCTCCAGGGATTTTATGGGAGTGAGATTTCCCGCAGTTATTGGCATGTACAACTGAGTATCATCAGCATAACAATGAAAGGCAATCCCAAAACTCCGCAGTATATGCCCAAGGGGTGCCACATACAGGGAGAAAAGCAAGGGGCCTAAAACAGATCCCTGTGGAACCCCAAATCTCATGTCAGCAAGGTCAGAGGTAGTGCCATTATACAAGACACATTGAGAATGACTGGACAGATATGACGTCAACCAGGCAAGGGCACTTCCAGTAAAGTTGATGAATGCTCAAAGAACACCTAATTGGAAACAGGTGAGTGTCATGATTGGGTATAAAAGGAGCATCCCCAAAAGGCTCAGCTGTTCACAAGCAAAGATGGGGCGAGGATCACCACTTTGTGAAGAACAGTGTCAAAAAATAGACCAACAGTTTAAGAACAACGTTTCTCAACGTTCAATTGCAAGGAATTTAGGGATTCCATCATCTACAGTATATAATATAATCAGAAGATTCAGAGAATCTGGAGAACTTTCTACACGTAAGTGGCAAAGCCGAAAACCAACATTGAGTGCCCATGACCTTCGATCCCTTATAAATAACATTAATGTTTCTTGTTTTTATTTGCTGCACCAGAACTGAATTTATTTTATGAAAAATGATCTCTTTACATTAAGAATGTTTCAAAATAAAATATACAGACAAAATATTACTGTAAAATGATAAAGAATTTGATGCACTGTAATGTGTATTTTGTGTAATTTGTGTGTTTGTTTGTTAAAACAAATTATTTTAATCAAATATTTTAAGGACATCAGATTAATCTGCTCATCATAAATGCTGATTTCTAAAAACAGAGAAAAAGTTGGCTGGTTATTATCAGGCTGAGATATGTGCTGTCTGAATGCTCTTCTGGTTTTAATATTTTCATGAATTTTCTAAATACACTGAGGAAAATAAGTATTTGAACACCCTGCAGTTTTGCAAGTTCTCCCACTTAGAAATCATGGAGGGGTCTGACATTTTCATCTTAGGTGCATGTCCACTGTGAGAGACATAATCTAAAAAAAAAAAAGGAAATCACAATGTATGATTTTTTTTTAAATAATTTATTTGTACGTTACTGCTGCAAATAAGTATTTGAACACTTACCAACCAGCAAGAATTCTGGCTCACACAGACCTGTTAATTTTATCTTTAAGAAGCCCTCTTATTCTGCACTCTTGACTTGTATTAATTGCACCTGTTTGAACTTGTTACCTGTATAAAAGACACCTGTTCACACACTCAATCAATCACACTCCAACCTGTCCACCATAGCCAAGACCAAAGAGCTGTCTAAGGACACCAGGGACAAAACTGTAGACCTGCACAAGGCTGGGATGGACTACAGGACAACAGACAAGCAGCTTGGTAGAAGACAACAACTGTTATGATTATTTATTAGAAAGTGGAAGAAACACAAGATGACTGTCAATCTCCCTCGGTCTGGGATTCCATGCAAGATCTCACTTTGTGGGGTAAGGATGATTCTGAGAAAGCTCAGAACTACACAGGAGGACCTGGTTAATGACCTGAAGAGAGCTGGGACCACAGTCACAAAGATTACATTAGTAACACATGATGCTGTCATGGTTTAAAATCCTGCAGGGCAGCAAGGCCCCCCTGCTCAAGCCAGCACATGTTCAAGCCCATTTGAAGTTCACCAGTGACCATCTGGATGATCCAGATGAGGCATGGGAGAAGGTCATGTGGTCAGATGAGACCAGAATAGAGCTTTTTGGGATCAGCTCCACTTACCATGTTTAGTGGATGAGAACAACCCCAAGAAAACCATCCCAACCATGAAGCATGGGGGTGGAAACATCATACTCTGGGAGTGCTCTTCTGCAAAGGTGACAGGACGACTGCACCGTATTGAAGGGAGGATGGATGGGGTCATGTATTGAGAGATTTTGGCAAACAATCTCCTTCCCTCAGTAAGAGCACTGAAGATGGGTCATGGCTGGGTCTTCCAGCATGACAATGTCCCCAAACACACAGCCAGGGCAACTAAGGAGGGGCTCCGTAAGAAGCATTTTAAGGTCCTGGAGTGGCCTGGCCAGTCTCCAGACCTGAACTCAATAGAAAATCTTTGGAGGGAGCTGAAACTCCAAACCTGAAAGATTTGGAGAAGATCTGTATGGAGGAGTGGACCAAAATCCCTGCTGCAGTGTGTGCAAACCTGGTCAAAAACTAAAGGAAACGTTTGACCTCTGTAATTGCAAACAAAGGTTACTGTACCAAATATTAACATTGATTTTCACAGGTGTTGAAATACTTATTTGCAGCAGTAACATACAAATAAATTATTAAAAAAATCATACATTGTGATTTCCGGATTATTTTTTTAGATTCTGTCTCTCATAGTGGACATGCACCTAAGATGAAAATTTCAGACCTCTCGGTGATTTCTAAGTGGGAGAACTTGCAAAATCACAGGGTGTTCAAATACTTATTTTCCTCACTGTATATCATTCTTTCATAAACCAAACAGAACTAGGGGAATCAACAGGTCCGGCACCAGAAAAAATATTAAGGGGGCGATGAGTTTATCACAGGGGGGCGGAGTCGCCCCCCCCCCCCCAAAAAAATAGTGCACACCGGAGGGGACGTACCTCTGAGCGTGCGTAATGAATTGGGTGCACTCCTGGAAAGCTGGTGTATTTAGGCTACACCGTTGTAAGAGACTGACTGAGTAAGAGCAAAGAGTGATGACAGTATTTTTTTAATTATTATTTGAACGTATAGACCCTCGGTCAAGTGATCTCCTGCTTACCACAAAACCAAACCAACAACTGTTCTGATAAACGACACGAGACAGTAGATTAACCCCACATACAGCCCTCCATCACAAGCGCAAACACAGCGCAATTGGGCATGACAGTCACACAACAGGTCAAAGATAAACCTTTCATGTAGATATATTTACAACAATACATACTTTTTATCTTACCATAAAAGTCCATATCTTAACATAAAATTCTGTGTGGAAACTGGATGCTAGCCTACCTCAGTGGACTCAGGATCCTTGCCCTCTGCTGCACTGACAAGCGCAACCCTCAAGGGCCTTTCATGGGCCTTTTACACTGAATACATCAGATGCGTCAAAAATAGGTCTAAAAAGCATTATTGTCAATGAGACGCGTTGCTTTTTAGATGCGTCAGATGCGTCACGTCAAAAGCTGAGCTAAACCGACACCTCTGACGGGAGCACGCATTGCTGCTTGTCGGCAGGCTGACATGGTCAAAGTTCAATCCAATCCAACTTTCGATGCTCTGAGCTGTGATGTACCTTTGTGTTGTCCAATAGGAACGACGCGTCGTGCCAAAACATGGAAGACTAGTGGCAGAAACCACTGATCTCTACAAAATGGATCGGTGAAGAAACCACTGATCTCTACAAAACGGATTGGTACAGAAACCACTGATCTGTGCAAAACATACGTGTCACAGGGCTACTCATTTATGGAGCAGTTTTCTGAGGAAAAATCCTTCGAAATGTTTTTTGTTGTTGTTTGTTACCTCAGAATTTCTGATTACTGTAAAAAAAAAAGTTTAGAACACTTGTAATTAAAATAGCTAAATAAATCAATAAATGGTTCTTTAGAAACCTTTCATCTGTTCATTAAAACCACCTGTTATTTCAGATTAGATTATTTCTTGTTTAACATAAGGACATTTATTTTTAGACAAAATAACATGGAAATTTGTACATTTTTTTAAAGTCTGGTAGATTATTTATATCTCATTTCAACCAGAAAGACACTGTAAATAAATACAAATGTTTATTATAAATGCAACAGGAAATAATTTAACAATGACTGCAGTGTGACTGTAAAGTAGGATTTCTGTGACATAAACCTCATGATGATTTTTTTATAGTCATTCAACTTGTAATTTCGCCAAAATATGTAATTGCCTTTAATGTTGTTATCAGGACAGAGTCATTTCTAAAATATGAATTTGAGCACAATAAGTGGAGAGCTTCTACATGTGCAAATGTCTTTGGACTTTGATTCGTGGACATTTTTAATGATCTGTTCATGTATTGTTAAAATATAAAATGAAACAGCTTTTTAAAAAATAATAAAATAGTTGCTATTGAAAGAGCCTTTTATTTAGAAGCAGGTGATCTGCTGGATTCTTGGGACCAGATGAAGGTCTCTTCTGCAGCTTTGAACTCTGGTGGTGTTGCTGAAGAGCAGAGATGTTTTCTTTTTACTGGACTTTATGGTGTTCAGCTCATCAATGGAAGTCTGGCTGTCTGCACACCAAATGTTCCTGATTGGGACAAATAAAAATATTTCTTTAAATAGAAAGAAACACTAAACAGTTTATATATATATAAAAAAAAAAAAAAAAAAAAAAAAGAAAAAAAAAAAGATGGAAAAAAAACGCCAGAAAAAAAAGTTATTTAAAGTTGAGCTTTTGTGGTGTCTGACAAAAGCTGTAGCTTTATTTGGTAAAAATAAAAAAGACTGAACCATTTAGAAATTAAAGTGTTCACTCAGATCAACTGTGCTAAAAGGCTAAGCTAACGTTAGCCGATCATTAAACCTTCACAGCAGTTCAGTAAACATCACGTTTTATTTTTACATTATTCTCAGTTCAATAAAGCTGCAGAACTAAACTCCGTTGGGCAAACTGGGACTTTGCATATATCCAAAAAGTGGGAGATTTCGGACTGAGTGGGTTTGCTCCATCACCCCGGCTGCCTGCCTCGCTCTGCCCAGTGATGATGCCTGAAGGCCGGCTTCTCCGTGCGGGTCGGCCCGCTGTCGCGGTTCGATCGATATCCCACCATGTCGTCAGTCCTCCCTCGGTTGGCATCACTCCGAAAAGTAGCTAAAAAAAAAGCTTCTCCCAGCAGGATGATGGGAGAATTGTTCTACTGCTGTTTTCTAACGCTTTTTTGTGGTTCAGGTGACCAAATTCAAGATGGCAATCGCTGAACTTTTTTCAGGTTATGGAAACAGCCAGAGTGTGACGTGACAATCTCCGCCCCCTTGCCGCTTCCGAAGCGACGCATCTGATGTCATGCATCGGATGCATCGACGGATTGGGACACATTGACGGATTGGCCTAAAGTATTCAGTGTGAAAGGCCCTTCAACCTATCAAATCACTTGAACACAGACACACGCCATATCCGTTTGTTTTAAAATTAATTACTTTAGTTAATTCATTTGGTTTATTTGTTAAATACGTGATATTATTGAATAACTAATATTTTGCTATATTTTCCAGTATTTCTTTTTCTTTCTTTTTTATTTTTATTTTTTGATAACTCTCACATCCGAGGGGGCGGGGTTGATGATGTGAGGGGGCGTCGCCCCCAAACGCCCCTTCATGGCGCCGGGCCGGGAATCAATTAAACTTTGATAATAAATTTTCTCTTTATTTCATAAAATGTTAGAATCATAAAAGTTAAACTGTTTCAGCTTTTAATTTTTTCCGCCATTTAAACTGACTCTCATGTTAATTAAAATTTATTGTGTCAAAATGATTGATTGTGACTGACATTTTCTGCCATCTTTGAAACATAAAACCCTGCCTGCCAAGAAGTAGGTGGGGCTTAATGCTCCAACTTCACCTCTTTAACTTACTAGCAGAAACTTTCATAAATTGTGGAATCGTTTCTGCCTCAAAGAGAGAAGTCAGAAACACAGGAGCTAAAATTTTAAACTGCTAATGCACCACAGAGGTAAGACTCTTTACATTTAACATTGTTTTAAAATAAAATATATACATATATTACTGTTAATATCAGACTGTATTTTGTGTATTTTCTGAGTTTGTTTGTTTAAACAAATTATTTGAATCAAATTTTTCCTTTCTATAGTGCCAAATCAAATGTTTTAAGGACATAATATGCGCAGGCCGGGGTTTCACTGGACTCCCCTCCTCTGATTGGACACAGATGACTGACATGTCATGGCACCACACTTCGGGTTGAAAGACCTGCATTTTTAAATCAGTGAGTCACATTAACTGCTAGGTTCCTCCTGTCCAGTAGTTTGTGCTGTGTACCACAAAAAGTTCTAATCCACCTTAGTAGAAGAAGAAAAATGTTTGCTTCAGATTTGAACTGAACACGTCGTTTGAACTACGGACTTCTAATCAAAAACTTATATTGGTGAGTAAACAACCGTATTTTATGCCAGAAATGAGGCCCAGGTTGTTAAAAGCAGCATTTCTCCTTTAATTGGGGGGGGTCTTATTTAAACACATGTTTAAGCTAACAGACAGCAGCTGGTTCATGCTCTGTTGGCTTATTCGTGCAGCAGATAACTGAAACAATCCTTTAAATGGTGATACAAGCATCAATTCAGCACAAATACAGCTTAGACACTACACTTAAAAAAAAAAATACTGGCCACTTGAATTTTCAATAGGCATTCAGGTAGGGGTCAATTGAAGAATTACACAGGGGTCAAAATTTAAAAATGCTCCAATCAAATTGAAAACCACATCACATTACTTATCTGATTATGAAGATTCCAAAACGGCATAGTTTGGGCTATCTATGTCTGAATGTTATGGAGTTTGGGGGTAAAAAGGGCAAGAATGGTGACAGAGGTCAATTTCAAGTTGTACAGGGGTCAAAAGGTAAAGAGTTGCTCTAATTTTGGTAAAACGTCATGCAAATTATTGGTTGAGTTAATAGGATTAATAAATAGAATAGTTTTGACAGTGCTGAATGCTTGGTCTCCAAAGTAAAGGTCAAACAAGGCCAATGTGCATTGGATTCTGACATACTGTGACATATGTTACCCTGTAACATGAACTAAACATGACACATGATGCAAACTGTTACTTTTTAAAACCTGATTAACTCAACCAATAATCTGCATCATTTTTTTTTTTTACTTTTGACCCCTGTACAAACTGAAACTGACCTTTGTCACCATTCTTGCTGCTTTTACTTCATAACTCCATAACATTCAGTCACAGATTGTCCAAACTATACCTTTTTGGAATCTTTATGATCAGGCAAATAATGTGGTGTAGTTTTCTATATGATTGGAGCATCTTTTAATTTTGACCCCTGTGTAATTCTTCAGTTGACCCCTAACTGGCTTCCTATTGAAAATTCAAGTGGCCAATCAGTTTTTTAAAAAGAGTTCATGTCTATGGATTATTTGTGCCATATTTGATGCTTGTATCACCCTTTGCTTGATTCCACTCTAAATATGCTCTTCAGTGTTTCTCAATTGCCCTCAAAAGTATCAGAACACTTGATACTTCACACATTTTTTTTCTAAAATTATCTTCCTTAACTCAAACTGAAAGCAGATCTCTACAACTTGATATAAATTAATTAAAAATATGAAATCTAGCTTCCCGATGAAGTGTTGTAGAGGAGGATTTTCTTAAAAAGAAGACCTGAAAGTTCAGCTACAATTTGACAAAAAGTACATTTGAGATGAAAGCCTAGATTTGATGTTTTGGTGAAAGAAACTTTTGTATTTCTTCATAATTGATGTACCTGTGAGGTGAGGGATAATCCATCCCACCTGTGAGGTGGGATGGATTATCTCAGCAAAGGAGAAGTGCTCACTATCACAGATTTAGACTGGTTTGTGAACAATATTTGAGGGAAATGGTGATATTGTGTATGTGGAAAAAGTTTTAGATCTTTGAGTTCATCTCATACAAAATGGGAGCAATACCAAAAGTGTTGCGTTTATATTTTTGTTGAGTGTATTTCCGTCACTGTATATAAGTGACATTTACATGACAATTTATGACAATATTGAGATATGATACTTTGGCCATATTGTACAGCCCTACTGTCAACTAGCTGAAATCTTTGTACATCTACATTTAAAAAATGCTTAAAGTGGCAGGGGTTAAGAGGGCTGTAATTGGGGGTTCAGCTGAAAAGCAAAAAAGAAAAATGCTTAAAAAGGTGGGGAGTATAGAGCCCCTCTAGAAGCTGAAAGGCAAAATAAGGAAAATGCTGTAAAAGGTGGGGGGTCCGGGGGCGCAGATCCTCCCCCAGAAGCGGAAAGGTTTTTGCCATGCTAATGCTCCCCTGAAGCATTTACTCAAAATAAAGCCTGAAGGACCTAAATGACATGGTTAGATGCTGACGAGCTTTGCTTGTTCATGTCCGTGACATATGCATATTAATAATAAGTGGCTTGTGTGTAAATCAACTTTGATTAAAGAATCATAATTTTTTTAGAACTGAGTATTTGTCCCAGTGAGATGTGAGTATAACAGAAGGGGAGAAAGTCTCAAAGTACTAAAAGAAAGAAAGAAAATAAATCAAACAGCTAATCATGGCAGAGATAGATTAGGAGGGATGAAGGTTACATTAACTAGAGAACAAAAGAAGGAAATAAGAGAATCAGCTCAGTTATTATTCGAAATTGTTGACGTTCTAATAAGCTGTCTATGTGCGGTCTACAGAACATGCGAGTGGAAAGATGGCCGCCAGTTTGCTTCAGTGGTTTGTACAGAGTATGTGGGCCAATGAGCTATCCAGTGTTATATACAGTATCAGTGACGGGAACAGAAAAAATTTTGTTCTTACTAAATGTGTATTTTTGCTGTACTACAGTTATTTCTCCACCAGATGTCCTCCACGAGTCCAATGAATGACGCTTCGGATCATGAACAAACGATGGTTCAACACTTTTAAATGCTACCAGAGTAACGACACGTGGTCATCGTGTATGGGATGTCTGTGGTCACGTGTCGTTGTTAAGTTCTCATAGAAGCATGTGGAAATTAAAATGTAAAATGAAAGAAAAACAAAACACACACACACACACACACACACAGGGCACAGGACTACTTTGTGTCCCTAGGGTGAAAAAAAGGTCTGTGGACCACAGAACCTTCCCTCATCATGCACCTGTTTTGTGGAATGATCTACCTATGGAGATTAAAAAAAAGTCTGATTCTGTAGTGACATTCAAATCCAGACTTAAGATGCATTTATTCTCCCTTTCTATCATACTGACATAGTATGGAACTATGCCTCCTATCCTTTTAAATTTATTTAATTAGTGATGGAACAGGTCTCAGCCTCAACTTTATCTAAATGCTGGGTCTGTTATTGAAGCTTTGGGTTAGCGGCCGGCGATCACCTTAGTATTTTCGCTGTGTTCCTGTTAATTTACTGCTGATGAATTACACCTTAGGTGTAGTTTTTTCGGCCGACTGATTCTACTCTTTTTCTCTCTGTCCAAGGCATGGATAGCGGGATGTCTACTGAAGACAGGGTGCCAGACTGACCGTGAGCCGCCACGCCTGAAGCTGGTGCCACACACCGCAGTATGCATTTGGAATGAACATTGCTGCGGGAACAGACCCACTGACAGCATGGGGACTGCTGGATGACCCCTGCCTGTGGCATAACCGCCTGTGTGGATTTCCCATCAAATACATATTCTTTTGTTATTATATCATGTAAGCAGCGGGTCACTCCTCTGAGTCTGGTCTGCTTGAGGTTTCTTCCTCAACATCATCAGAAGGTGTTTTTCTTCACCACTGTCCCCTGTGTGCTTGCTCTAAGGGTTGGTAAGGTCAGACCTTACTTGTGTGAAGCTCCTTGGGGCAGCTTTGTGATTCGATGCTATATAAAATGGAATAAATTGAAATTACACACACACACACACACACAGTGTGCCAGGTACCAGAGGATGAAACTGATCAACACTGGCAGAGATGAACATTCATTACCTGTTTATTCCAGTAAGGGTCACAGGGGGGTCAAACCCAGCACACATGGAGGGGTAGACCCCAGACAGGAGGCCAATCTGTCACAGGGCCGTTATTTTCAGGAGATATGGACTTTCTATTCTGTGCAACATGTCCTTTAAATTGATCAGGTTTTACTTTTTATCTGACGTAAGAATGAAATCAGTGACCTGTTGGTTCTAAAAAAAAAAAAAAAAAAAAATGCACCAAAACAAAGCAAACATTTTATGTTAAAAAGACAATTTATTAAAATGACATATTTCACATTTCAAATTTATTAATTTATATAGCGCCAATTCACAATGAAATCGTCTCAAGGCGCTTCACACAGCATAAAAAAAAAAAAAACTGAATTAAAAATTTAAAACACAATAAAAAGACGACCATAAAAGAATACAAGAATAAAAACACATCATAACACTAATGATAAAACAGGGAAAACAAATGAGTCTTTAAACGTAACTTAAAAGTCTCCACAGTATCCGACTGCCGAATGTGTGCCGGGAGATCGTTCCACAGAGCTGGGGCACGGTAGGAGAAAGCTCTGTGACCGGCAGAGTTTTTATTCATCCTGGGAACACACAGAAGTCCTGCACCCTGAGAATGCAGGGCCCGAGCTGGTACATAGGGGCTTACCAGGTCAGGCAGATAGGGAGGTGCAAGTCCATGAACAATTTTATAAACTAATAACAGTACTTTAAAATCCGATCTTGCAGCAACTGGAAGCCAGTGCAGGGACGCCAAAACGGGCGTAATGTGGTCAAACTTTCTGCTTTGTGTCAAAAGTCTGGCAGCAGCGTTTTGAACCAGTTGAGGCCCCTAATCCTGGACTGCGGTAAGCCAGAAAATAGAGCATTACAATAATTTTATTACAGGTAATAAAAAAATAAAGTGGATTGGATGATCTGCTGCCTGAAGGTCAGTGTCGAGACTGTTTGGCCTTTTTAACCTGCACACAGAAACATAAAGAAACATATGACTTTCCAGCTGCTAAAAACAAGTCCTATATGTGAGTGATGTCAACATCCAACATGTGTTTTCCGACTCTTTACTCACCATCCTGTTGGGCTTCCATGTGGGTGGAGCTGGTAATGCAGCTGGCTTTCCTTTATTGCATCTTCATAATATTTATCCTTCTGTGCTGCAGAAAGAGAATGCCACTGCAAACACAAGACAACACACGGTCAGTGAACACGCTCACTGACACCACCACCAGATTGTGCTCATGCACGTGTGCACACACTCACCATCTGCCCCAGAAGTTTGTTGACGATGGCACAGTCTTGAACATTATGTTGTGCCACCACAAAAGGCCGCTGCTCCTTCCTGAAGATCATGAATGCGTTGGGGGTTTTTTTAACATAAGGTTTTGTCTCAGAGGTCCTGGAAGGGACGTCGGGTCCAGGAGAGGCTGGAGGACTGGGAGGAGCAACGGAGGGAAAAGCAGCGGGAATGGAGGGAGTCGGGTACAATGTGGGAGGCACAGCGGGGTAGGGAGCCGGGTACAGTGTGGGAGGGACATCTGGCAACAACGTAGACTGTGGACCAGGAGCGCTGACAGTCTGAGGGCCTCCGAGGTCCATGATCAGGAGATCCTGATCCTGGAGATACAAACACAACCAGTGATTACAAGATGTCATCTGTCCCCATTTTCACAAATCCATCTCTCTAGTCATTAAAATTCTTAATCACAACGGCTCGTTTTCTCATTTACAAAATAAAGTATCATTAGGAGTACTGAGAAGTATTAGTACTCATTTGTTTGTGATACTGTGTGAGTGGTGGATCTGTCCAACTCCATCCATATGTTACTGAACACACACAGTATTTAATGTTGTTTTATTTGTTGCATCAGGTGGAACTGAAGATAAACTTCCCACTTTCATGACGCTTCAAACTGTTTTGTAACTTTTCATTTATGATGTCATGACAAAATACTCCTGCTGACAGTGTGTTCTGTCTAACTCTACCTGTTCTTCCACAGGAGGTGCAGGAGGGGGCGCTCTGTGCTCGGGGTCTCCGGGGTCATGGAAACAACGCATCATGACCTCGACCATGTGCACCAGCCGGTCAGTGTCATTGTCATGATGAAGCTGAGAATAATCCATGACGTCCACTAGAGTCAGAACACAACATCAGTAATGATCATTATTTTAGTTATAGAAAACTACAGACATAAGAAAAACATAAAATACAACAGTTTAAAAATTAAATGACCATAAAACAAGATTAGTTCAAATGGAACTAATGTGAAAAATGATACACTTGTACATTTTATACACAAATGATAAACTTTTAAGAAAAGTGAAATGATCTGAAAAGACAATTCAAGCTAAAATTTCAATGTAAAAACCAAAAAAGTACTTGGGCAGAACACGACTCATCCAAATAATAACAACCAACCTTTACCTGGTTTTAATGTTCCTGTATTCTGTTTTATGGAGGTGATGATCTTGTGGTTAAGCGCTGGGCTTGAGACCAGAGGATCTTTGGATAAACCCCTGAAGAAAAGTAACGACAAATTTAATATTGTGCACAAAATAGCCCACCTTTAATGGCAAGAAAATAACAGGGCACTCAGAGTGCGTGTGTGTGTGTACCTCAGCCAGTGGATTAAAATTAATTTTAAGCCTGAATTCAGCAGGATATTTATTTATTGAGTTTAAGATGTCATTAAGGGAACTCTTGAAAGAAGCCAATTTCACAATGTTAAAGAAAAAAGGATGGAAAAAAATCTTGAGGCAAATTTGAAACTTCATCAAAATTCAAATATTCCCTGATGCAAAGACCATCTGTGCAAAACATATGGACAAAATTCTTTAAGATGTACAGCACCGCCCCTGTGGAGAGGTGCAGATGTTACACCTCCATCCTCCTCACTGGTTAATGGAGAAATAACTGTAGAAAAATCACAAAACTGTTTTCTGAGAAATTCACCAAGTACCAGACGTGAACCTGCAGTTGCATGAAACAGACAGCAGAGGACGTGTTCTGCACATATTTCGAAGAACAGGCAGTTTTGTCTTTGGGAGTTTTTAATTTATTTTTATTTATTTATTTTTCTTTCTGCCCCTTCTACACATGTGCAACACTGTACAAATCTTTTAGGCCCATTTAATTTGTATATGTAAACTAAGATCTAAATTGAATGCACAACCACAACATTATGAAGACGCCTTCTGGGACAAAATCAAACATTTTCATAGTTTTACTGGAAATTACTGGGAAAATGAAATTCAGTGCCAGATTATAGTAAGCAGGGGTGAAACCTGATCAGATAAGAGAAGAAAAACACAAACACATGTAGTATTTGACCACTGAACTTATGGATTTGAACTAATTGTGTAAAGGTTTATTTTGGAGGTGTTTCGAATACAATGAACTGGTCCAAATACAAACATGTGTAATGCAAACAGGTGATTACATTAACTTGGTGAATTATAGTTTTTATAGGCTCAACATTAGTGAAGCCTAATTTTTCAAATTAGACAGGTTCAAATCAGGGTCAGTCTTGATCAGCTCCTGATGTTTTCATAAATGATACTTTAAAATAGATATTTTACCAGAGCATGGGAAAAATCACCTCTGATAAATGTGGAAAAGCTGTGTAGTTACTGTTTGCACTTTTGATTAAGTGATTTCAGTTTGAACACCTTATTCTGTTCATTTACAGCAGCTTACTAATTTACATACAATACTTATTCATAATTTGGTGTGTATTTATGTCATTTAAATCATTTCAGTTTACCTGTTTGACAAAACTGAGACAAATGTTGCTTATTTCTCCAAAGGTGTTGACAGTTTGGTGGCTGATGTCTTTCAGATTTAAAGGTCTGTGTGTTTTCTCACATCAACGTCAGTTTAGTGCTACAACGTCAGCAGATGAATTGTTGTCTGGTTACCATGGAGACACCTCTGATATTTAAAGCAACATGCACATCATATATGTTAATCAACAGTTTTAGCAAAAATGCTATCTTTGATGTTTTTTCTGGTATTCTGAGTTTAAATAAATGGAAACCCAAATGTGCTCAAAGTACAGTTTTGTTTTGTTTTTTTTAGGGGACCAGACACCTTTTTTGACAAGCTGATTGATTGTGGCGTTATAAAAGTTTTACTCAACAGATGAAAGTTACTGTTTGCACTTTTGATTAAGTGATTTCAGTTTGGAACACCTTATTCTGTTCATTTACAGCAGCTTACTAATTTACATACAATACTTATTCATAATTTGGTGTGTATTTATGTCATTTAAATCATTTCAGTTTACCTGTTTGACAAAACTGAGACAAATGTTGCTTATTTCTCCAAAGGTGTTGACAGTTTGGTGGCTGATGTCTTTCTGATTTAAAGGTCTGTGTGTTTTCTCACATCGTCAGTTTAGTGCTACAACGTCAGCAGAAGAATTGTTGTCTGGTTACCATGGAGACACCTCTGATATTTAAAGCAACATGCACATCATATATGTTAACAGTTTTAGCAAAAATGCTATCTTTGATGTTTTTTCTGGTATTCTGAGTTTAAATAAATGGAAACCCAAATGTGCTCAAAGTACAGTTTTGTTTTGTTTTGTTTTTTTTAGGGGACCAGACACCTTTTTTGACAAGCTGATTGATTGTGGCGTTATAAAAGTTTTACTCAACAGATGAAAGTTACTGTTTGCAGTTTTAAGTGATTTCAGTTTGGAACACCTTATTCTGTTCATTTACAGCAGCTTACTAATTTACATACAATACTTATTCATAATTTGGTGTGTATTTATGTCATTTAAATCATTTCAGTTTACCTGTTTGACAAAACTGAGACAAATGTTGCTTATTTCTCCAAAGGTGTTGACAGTTTGGTGGCTGATGTCTTTCTGATTTAAAGGTCTGTGTGTTTTCTCACATCAACGTCAGTTTAGTGCTACAACGTCAGCAGAAGAATTGTTGTCTGGTTACCATGGAGACACCTCTGATATTTAAAGCAACATGCACATCATATATGTTAACAGTTTTAGCAAAAATGCTATCTTTGATGTTTTTTCTGGTATTCTGAGTTTAAATAAATGGAAACCCAAATGTGCTCAAAGTACAGTTTTGTTTTGTTTTGTTTTGATTTTTAGGGGACCAGACACCTTTTTTGACAAGCTGATTGATTGTGGCGTTATAAAAGTTTTACTCAACAGATGAAAGTTACTGTTTACACTTTTAAGTGATTTCAGTTTGAACACCTTATTCTGTTCATTTACAGCAGCGCCTTATGCATTATTACTTTATAACATAGTTAATATATAATTTTGCTGAAGCAATTACTCAATTAATCAGAGACTAAATAAACAAAACTCCTGCTATCTTGGTAGTCAAGCTTTTGTCAAGAAAAAATACATGTAAGATTGAAAAATGCCAATCATTGACCGTTTCCAGTGATTTCACCCCTTTTCTTGATTGTGTCCATTTCAAATTTATTGTTAAAGCCAAATCCTACGAGTGTAATAGAGGCCAGCAGGTGTCGCTGTGCATATGTAGTAAGTAAACCTCACTCCCAACAGCTCAAAAGGATTCTCTGGTCACAAGGCCAGAGCCCAGGGTTTAGCCTTCTGGTTAGAGAGTCTGACTCCCATGCTGGAGATCGTGAGTTTGCGTCCCGAGGGGAGCGATTGGGCGGAGTCATAACAACACAACGCAGAGTGCAGCCGCTACACGAGAGCTAAGTATAAATACATAAAACGGTGATTCTTATATGCACTGGCACTCTGGGAAATCCTAAATATTTATGCAATCGCCAACAAATTACTGGGCACCTTAGTGGCCCATACACAGGTACTCCGTATGCTGCATGGAGCAGGGGCAAAACCTCCGAATTCCTCCCAATTGAATCTGGGGTTCATCATGGATGTGTTCTGGCTCTTACTCTGTTCAACACTCACATGGACTGAGTATTAGGAGGGTTGTAGAAACAGTGGTTTAGGGCTGTCCCAGGATGTAGGATTATTGCATCATATGCGTCATATTTTAACTCTTTAGCACCCGCCCTCAAACGAGACTGTGCTGCCTAATTAAGGGTCACGGGAGACCTTTATTAAGCAAGGACATACTGACCTTGACTTTGCAGACAGTGATGTGATCATTGCGAAATCTATGCATATCCCAATTGCAGCACTTAAGAATCCGTGTGAAGAGTCAGAGTATCTGGTTCTGGGATGGTCCTGGATCAAGAGTAAGATCCAAGCTTTCAATGACTTCCTAAATTCACCCATGAGAAGAATTGGGCAATGGGCTAGCATGGTCCTACGTGCCCCCCCCCCCCCCCCCCAAATTTGGTATCATTAGAAAGCTTAGGACATCTAGATTACAAATATACTGGCATTCACTACAACATTGGATTACTACTCTGTCATTAACCACCCTATTATGGAATACAAACCTTTCAAAGAATGCCTGCAAGATGCCTTCATAGGAAGTAGGTCAAGAGTATATCATTACAACCTTGGACATGGGGACCACAGGTCTTTCAGGCTCATTCCAGATCAGAGGGTCTGCCTTCATACAAACCTCCATGTTATGGTTTGTACTCTTGACCTACTTCATGTGTGGCTTCTCTTGCTACTCACAGGCATTCTTTGATTGCACATTGCTCTACAGTGAAATTCTCTTTGAGCACAGTCCTTTTCACAGCACCAGGAATAAAAGGTCAAGTAATATGAGCGCCGCCATCGCAAGCTCACTCAATGGTAAACGAAGGCACAAACCAAAAACATTATTACAATATTATCGTTAAAAATAAATCATAACAACAATTGTGAACTAGTCTATCATTACTTTGAGGTCCTGCAACAATTATTCAATTTTAAATTATTGTTTGATGATATACTCGTATATATATATATACACAGATAGTGATGAGCTTCTTTCATTAATGTCAGTAACATAGAACATATTAATAATAATAAGTGAACCCCTGTGTGATATCGCAGGATTTGACCACTTGTGGGGACAGCCTCCCATTGTGCAACACAAACACAGCATAAGGTCACACGGGTAAATGGTATACTGTTTTGTTTTTGACCGCAATCCAAAAGCAGTTGCAAAAAGTGCAGGGTTTTTTTTTTTTCAGTTCCCAGTGGAGAAGGGAAGACGAGACAAATGGGAGAGGTCATGTCGGTAGGTGTTAGCCACAACAGCTAACCACAGTAGTTGTGTTCTCTCACCTGCACAGCCACCTCAACACATTTGAGCTCCAGGTCATAAACAAACCGCAAAACATGTCCATGTTCCACTACGTCATCACTCTTTCTTTGTATTTTCACTTTGTTTTCCGTGTAATTTGCCCAGAAACACAGAGAGGACTGTCCCAGGATGTAGGATTATTGCATCATATGCGTCATATTTTAACCCTTTAGCGCCCGCCCTCAAACGAGACTGCTCTGCCCAATTAAGGGTCACAGGGGGCTGGAGTCTATCCCAGCAGTCATAGGGCGTGAGGAGGAGTTCACCCTGGACAGGAGGCCAGAGTGTCGTAGCTCATAATGATACTTTACTTTGTAAATGAAAGAAGCAGCTGTTGTAATGAATAGTTTTAATTAAACAAAAGGCAGATTTAGGACAAACATGGACAGAGGACATTTTGTCATAACTCACTGTGTTTGCTTGTTTCTCCAGGATTGGTGTGATTTCCTGATCCTGAACTTTATGTTGCATGGCTGGGGGGCCTGGCTGCCTTTTTGTTTCTGTCTTTTGTTTTTCCTTCCAGGTGGCTTGCATTTGGGACTGAGTGGCTGTGTTGCTGAGGTTATCAGGACCTCACCCTGATCACCTGCGGCTCGTCAGGACTCACAGCTGAGGTGCATCTATATGGATTGGAACATGGTGGCATTTAAGACTGGAGTATACAGTGTTTATTTGCCAGAGACTCGACCTTGTGACCAGACGGGTGAGATTGTCGTCTCGGGAGCCATCTCATCATCAGTGGATGCAGAGAACGTCCAGGGTTTGATGCACGGTCTGTGAAAGAGGAGGGGGTGAGGTCTCATGCTCGTCAGCACACTTCCTGAGGTACGTTAGATTTTGTGACTAACATTTATACAGTCAGTAAATGTGGTGTCCCTCACACCTTTATTATATTGAGCTGTATGTTAGTCATGTATCGGCTTCCACTGCAGTGGAGTTTTGTGAACTGGATGTTCCATGCCTGCAGGTTGGGAAGCTGATTAGTAATCAAGCCAGGAAGTGTTTGCTGTTTGTACACCTTTAAGTGTTCTCTCTGTGTGTAGAGTGTGGACTCACATAATGGTAATGTAATTACCATAATTCTTTCACAGACTCGGTTTGTTGCAGCCACCTGGGGGGTGTCGGCGGGGTCCTTGGGTCCGAACAGCTCCTGGCTCCGGACCGTTAGCGCTGCTGGGAGCACACCACGCCAGACCGCACTTTCTGTTATTTTTGTATCACTGTTATGTATTAAATTCAGTTAGCCTTTGTACCGTGCTCTGCTTATTTCATACTGGGTCCTTCAAACGCTGGTCGGTTCTCCGAGCTGCATCCGACACATAACACTTTATCTGTCCTGAGGACACAGCTGGGCCTCTGGAAGTCCCTCCAGACCCTCCTGTCCTGCACACATATAGCGTTCCTCCCATGGTCCCTCCCTACACCAATGCTCCTCCCACCTGCGAGGCCCCTCCTCCCAATCCTTCTCGTCAACCATCTTTCATCCCCACCATCACTGACACTCCTCCACCAGTCCTTCCCCACCCAGACCTCACATTAAAAAACCACCAAAATTCATTCATGCTGTTTCGCCAGGAGCAGCGCCGCCTTGTGGTGGCACAGAACATGTCAGTGAGCGTGTTGACTGACAGTGTGTTTTCGTCTGTTTGCAGTGGAAATCGCTTTATGAAACAGAAAAAAAAAATATCGCCGACAGCAGAAAGAGTTGAGCAACTGACATTATGAGCTCCAGCAAGACTGTGAGTAAACAGATCGAACATGTTGTCAGTGAAAATGTCAGATGTGTTTTTATCAGTTGATCCATGTAGAAAGTCTCAAGTGTCTTTTTTTTCTTTTTTTTTTTGCAGGGCACAAAGAGAAAGTCTGTCAGCCAGACTGGTGTAACAGTATATCTTACCCCCCTGGATATCTAACTCCCGGGTGGGAAGATATCCTAGGATATCTTACCCCTCACCCTGGAATTAAACAAAAGGCAGATTTAGTCGTGTCAGTGAGCGTGTTAACGGATGGTGTGCTGTTTGTTGCCTGTCTGCAATGGGATTCTCTGACTGTCCAGGAAAAACATGTTTTACCGTCTGGGTCACGGGTTAGCTGTCAGGAATAGTGCAGCAGATAATAGAATATTTACAGAAGAATGCTTCAAATGGTGATACAAGCACCAAATTTGGCAAAAGTACACTTTAGATATTACTCTTTTGAAAAAACCGACGGGCCACTTGAATTTTCAATAGGCGGCCACGTTGGGGTTAATTGAAGAATTACATAGGGGTCAAAATATAAAAATGCTCCAGTCATATTGAAAATTCTACCACATTATTTATCTGATTGTAAAGATTGGACTATCTATGACTGAATTCTATAGAGTTATGGGGTAAAAACAACAAGAATGGTGACAAAGTTCAGTTTCAGTTTGTACAGGGGTCAAAAGTTAAGAGTTGCTCCAGTTTTGTTCAAAGGTGATGCAAATTATTGGTTGAGTTAATACGGTTTTAAAACGGAATAGTTTGCACCATGTATCATGCTTCGTTATCACGTTACGGGGTAACATATGTCACATGTCATAGAATTCAATGGACGTCAACATTATTTGACCTTTACTTTAGAGACCAAACATTCATCACAGTCAAAACTATTCCATTCATTAATCCAAGTAGCTCAATCAACACTTTGCACCATTTTTTACTAAAAATGGAGCAGCTTTAACTTTTGACCCCTGTACAAACTGAAATTGGCTTTTGTTACCATTCTTAAAGTTTTTACCCCATAACTCCATAACATTCAGTCATAGATAGCCCAAACTATACCTTTTTGGAATCTTTATGATCAGTCAAATAATGTGGTATACGAGGTCTGTCCGTAAAGTATAGGTCCTTTTTATTTTTTTCAAAAACTATATGGATTTCATTCATATGTTTTTATGTCAGACATGCTTGAACCCTCGTGCGCATGCGTGAGTTTTTCCACGCCTGTCGGTGACGTCATTCGCCTGTGAGCACTCCTTGTGGGAGGAGTCGTCCAGCCCCTCGTCGGAATTCCTTTGTCTGAGAAGTTGCTGAGAGACTGGCGCTTTGTTTGATCAAAATTTTTTCTAAACCTGTGAGACACATCGAAGTGGACATGGTTCGAAAAATTAAGCTGGTTTTCAGTGAAAATTTTAACAGCTGATGAGAGATTTTGAGGTGATTCTGTCGCTTTAAGGACTTTTCACGGTGCGAGACGTCGCTCAGCGCTCTCAGGCAGCGTCATCAGCCTGTTTCAAGCTTAAAACCTCCACATTTCAGGCTCTATTGATCCAGGACGTCGTGAGAGAACAGAGAAGTTTCAGAAGAAGTCGGTTTCAGCATTTTATCCGGATATTCCACTGTTAAAGGAGATTTTTTTAATGAAAGACGTGCGGGCGGATTACAGCGTCGGCTCGCAGCCGCCGCGACGCTCCGCCACAGGAAAAACACCTCTGCTGGAAGCCTTAAGGACAAGTTGGAACATCTCCAGCTGATAAACAATTTCTCATATACTCACTCCACTGAAAGCCATCAAAAGCCAACTGGATTTTACAAATGGTTATCAACACGGAGGTGTTTTTCCTGTGGCGGAGCATCGCGTTGGCTGCGTCCCGACGCGCGGACCCGTCCGCACGTCTTTCATTAAAAAAAATCTCCTTTAACAGTGGAATATCCGGATAAAATGCTGAAACCGACTTCTTCTGAAACTTCTCTGTTCTCTCACGACGTCCTGGATCAATGGAGCCTGAAATGTGGAGGTTTTAAGCTTGAAACAGGCTGATGACGCTGCCTGAGAGCGCTGCGCGACGTCTCGCACCGTGAAAAGTCCTTAAAGCGACAGAATCACCTCAAAATCTCTCATCAGCTGTTAAAATTTTCACTGAAAACCAGCTTAATTTTTCGAACCATGTCCACTTCGATGTGTCTCACAGGTTTAGAAAAACTTTTGATCAAACAAAGCGCCAGTCTCTCAGCAACTTCTCAGACAAAGGAATTCCGACGAGGGGCTGGACGACTCCTCCCACAAGGAGTGCTCACAGGCGAATGACGTCACCGACAGGCGTGGAAAAACTCACGCATGCGCACGAGGGTTCAAGCATGTCTGACGTAAAAACATATGAATGAAATCCATATAGTTTTTGAAAAAAATAAAAAGGACCTATACTTTACGGACAGCCCTCGTAGTCTTCAATATGATTGGAATATTTTTATATTTTAACCCCTGTGTAATTTTTCAACTGACCCCTACATTGCCACCTATTGAAAATTCTAGTAGCCTGTCATTTTTTTTTTTTTCAAAAGAGCAATGTCTAAGGAGAGTTTGTGCTGGATTTGGTGCTTGTATCACCATGTGAAGTATTGTTTCAGTTATTTGCTGCAATCGAAGGTGAGAAACACACAGATCATACATGTTGTATGTTGAGGTCACTCATACATGTGGCTCTTGTTTTTAGTAACTGACATCATGTAGAAAGTCTGAATGTGTTTGTTTGTTTTTTCCTTTTTGTGCAGGTTGAAAATGACAGAAGATCCTGATGCTGACAGTCAGCAAACAAACAACATGCATGTGCACTTTGTGGTTGATTTTTTTTTTTTATTATTGTCACAATAATAAATTATATTTACAAAATAAAATGTTTCATTGCATTCAATGTTTTCCCCTAAAAACCAATATGTCAGATAGATACATACATAGATAGGTGGTATAATACAGTATATGCTGAACTAGATGTTTATGGTATAATAATACAATTCAAAGCAGAAAAACTACAATGAATGAAAAAATAAATCAATACTTCAAAATCTTTGTGTTTCCATCCCCTGATTTCTCTCAAGAGAAATGGCTGTAAAAGTGATGTTTTTAATAAAAGATAATCGTTACAGTCAAGTCAATGCCTGAGAGCAGGCACTGGTGCTGCATGTCAGTGCATCCATGACACCACAGAATCCCTAACATTCCACACACAGTACGCCATATTGACAGTGTGAACAAAAAGTTTTTTGTTCTTTATTACAAATAAATTTTTACAAATTTATTAAAAAACTAAGAAATCACATGTACATAAGTATTTACAGCCTTTGCCATGAAGCTCAAAATTGAGCTCAGGTGTATCTTGTTTCCACTGATCATCCTTGAGATGTTTCTACAGATTAATTGGAGCCCACCTGGGGTAAATTCAGCTGACTGGACATGATTTGGAAAGAAACACATCTGTCTACATATGCGGTCCCACAGTTGACAGTGCATCTCAGAACACAAACCAAGCATAAAGTCAAAGGAATTGTCTGTAGACCTCCAGACCCAAGCCTGGGGAAGGGTACAGAAATATTTCTGCTGCTTTGAAGGTCTCCATCATCTGTCAGTGGAAGAAGTTCAGATCCACCAGGACTCTTCCTAGAGTTGGCCGCCCATCTAAACTGAGCGATTGGGGAAGAGGGACCTTAAAAAGAGAGGTGACCAAGAACCCGATGGTCACTCTGTCAGAGTTCCAGCATTCCTCTGTGGAGAGAGGAGAACCTTCCATAAAGACAACCATCTCTGCGGCAATCCATCAATCAGGCCTGTATGGTAGAGTGGTCAGACGGAAGCCACTCTTTAGTAAAAGGCACATGGCAACCCACCTGGAGTTTGCCAAAAGGCACCTGAAGGACTCTCAGACCATAAGACACAAAATTCTCTGGTCTGATGAGACAAAGATTCAACTCTTTGCTTTGTCCTCTACACTGTTAATTAATTTTAACCAATTTAATTTAAAGATTTTGGTGTTATTTGTTAGCAGAATTATTTAAGTTATTCTAGCTTCTTTATTTTGCCTCCATTCCACTCAGTAATGTTCATGCAAAATATTACCTTAATTTTCTCTCTCTCTGTCTCTCTCTTTCACTCCCTCTCTTTTTGGAAGGTGGTGTGAACATTGTCGTATGTACATAATGTTCTTTTGTCAATTGAGGAATTTTTCCATATTTTGAAAGAGTCTAAATTTGGTGATATTTTCTATTCTGTTAAAGTTGGTGTCATTGTGAAACCTGGGATCAGTTTGGATGAAAATGTCAGTACAGTACAGTTTGGTGTACTGTGTGTGTAATTAGTGTCAAATGGTGAAATGTTCCTTGCTCAAGAACTTGAGTGTTGTATTGTATTTGATACAGTTCCTTTCCAAAGGATAAATGAGGCCGAATATAGCTGTAAATGGTTAACTTTATCTGTGAAACTCCTGATTTTGAGAAGGACATGAAATGATTATTGTGGAATTGTAGTCATTTTACGACTATTGGCACAGCAGACCCACCAAGACTTTTTTTTTCAACAGCCGCCACTGACGGTGGAGCTGAAGCCTATCCCAGCGATCACGAGTACATCCTGGATAGGGCACCAGCCCATCAGAGCTTTTCCACTGACATTAAATAAATAAATGCTGCATTGTTATCAAAATTCTTGGGTGCATAATACTTTCCCCCTCCTAAAATAAAGAGATCCTCTGTTTTGTGTGCCTGCTATGAAAATCTGATGAATTATGTAGTTTTACTGGCAAAATAAATTAGATATTTTTGAAGGTGAAAATAGGTTACATCAGTAGTTTTTATTTATTTGTTTGTTTGTTTGTTTTCAAAATATATATTAATCACTGCATAAAATAATATTCACTCCCCTCTTTTATTACACATCTAATTTTCCTTGGAGGTACAGGAATCGATCTTACTTTCTTAAACAAGAATATCTTCCTCGTTTATTAAGTTATCCGGTGATGCAAAAGCTTCAGTTTCACATGGAAAATATCTCGCGAGAATACGAGCTCTGCGAATGAAAAAAACCAAAACAAAATATATCAGTGAAACTTTGTTGAGCTAGAATTAATGTTAGATTAATAACAAAGTGCTAGATTAATAAACAGTAATCAGAATCACACAGTGGACACACTCAAAGGTTTAGGGGAAAAAAACGTTCTCGCGAAATGTCAGCAGTTGCTTAGCAACGTGACTCTAACACAGCTGTACCTGTCCTGTGTCGGTCAGCTGTCTGTGCGGTCTGTCGAGGACGAATAGGTATAATAAAAGTTTATTTTTTCTTTAATCTCAGCGCAGAATTATGACTGCTGTGGAACCCCATTTTACCTTCGGTGTGCGGGCAGGTGTGAAGAATAATTTGTGCTTCACTGATGAACAAACGGTGGTATTCCCCTGCGGAAACAGCTGCGTGTGCTACAACACTGTGGACAGATCACAGAGGATCATTCCAGGTGAGTCCACAAATCAGTCAGCCAGCCTGCGTGGGCTGTAACACTGTGGACAAATGATTGTTTTTCCAGTAACTAGTCACTGTTTGGGATCTTCTCCGGGTGCATATAGGCAGAAATATCCTCATGGGTGGGCCTCGCTCATAATTAGGTGGCACAAGGATAAATTTAACATATTAGAGACCTAGGCTCTTAAATTTACAGAATGGGCTACACGTTCTACTTAGTACTGCTCCATTGTTTCCGGACCTATAGCATTAATGTTCTGCACCAACTGCAAGAGTTTCCAAAACTGAACATTAACAATGTTAATAAGATTTGTAGAATGATGAAAATCCCAGCATGCAAATTAGATAAAGGATTTAAATAGGTTTTGCTGTATATACACACAACTGCAAGTTTAGAAGACAATAATTAACTGACTAAGTAACATGAAACAAGAGTAAATGCTAGCCTTCAGTCATTGCTCTGTTTATATGCTTCACTGGGCTAAATTCTCTGCAACTTTAGAATTAAAATAAAATAAAATCTGTGTCAGCTGTTTGACTGGGGATGAAAACTCTGTGCTGCTGCTAACACAAGCTGTTTTTACCAGGGAGAGAACCTACGCGCTGCCGCTAAGAGAGTCTTTTTGTCTGTGTTCAGAAATCAGTAAAAACGTAGTGTTAGAATCAGATGAAACTGAACAAAGTGGAATACAGCATTGATTGGAGTGTTTCTTCTCCTCTTTTAAAAAATATTCTGTTTTAATTATTTTCCTGCATACACAGGCTGAAATAACACTAATTAGCAAACCATTTGCAGGAGCTAGACCTGACCAACCATTCTTAGTCGAAACATCCTACCGTAGGCTGAATTTATTGGTGCATCTGTCGAGTGGCTTACAGTCATTATAAATTTGATCATTTACCCAGTATCTGTTGTTGCAAATGACATAAAACCAGCAAAACTGGAGTACAGGATTAATCTAAACAGAACTTTATCGGCGACACTAAGCACACAAGTCCACACAGCTAACACCATGTTTACACAAGGTCCAAGGATGCTAATACAAAGAATATGAATCAAAAAACATCAGCTTCACTTTTTCCACATTTTTTTTATGTTACAGCCTAATTCCAAAATGGAAAAAAATTGTTTTTTCTCTCAAAATTCTACTCACAAAACCCCATAATGACAAATGTTGTCAAAAACTAAGAAATCACATGTACATAAGTATTTACACCCTTTGCTCGGTACTTTATTGATGCACCTTTGGCAACAGTTACAGCCTCACATCTTCTTGAATATGATGTCACAAGCTTGGCACATCTATCTTTTGGCAGTTTTACCCACTCATTTTTGCCGCACCTCTCAAGCTCCATCAGGTTGGATGGAGAACATCGGTGCACAGCCATTTTCACATCTCTCGGATTCAGGTCTGGGCTGTGGCTGGGCCACTCAAGGACATTCACAGAGTTGTTGTGAATCAACTCCTTTGATATCTTGGCTGTGTGCTTAGGGTCATTGTCCTGTTGAAAGATGAGATCTGAGGTCAAGAGCGCTCTAGCGCTGGTTTTCATCCAGGATGTCTCTGTACATTGCTGCATTCATCTTTCCCTCAATCCTGACCAGTCTCCCACTTCCTGCCACTGTAAAACATCCCCACAGCATGATGCTGCCACAACCATGCTTCACAGTAGGGATGGTGTCTGGTTTCCTCTAAACATGACCCCTGGCATTCATGCCAGAGAGTTCAATCTTTGTGTTATCAGGCCATAGAATTTTGTTTCTCATGGTCTGAGAGTCCTTCAGGTGCCTTTTGGCAAACTCCAGGCGGGTTGCCATGTGCCTGTTACTAAGGAGTGGCTTCCATCTGGCCACTGTACCATACAGGCCTGATTGGTGGATTGCTGCAGAGATGGTTGACCTTCTCGAAGGTTCTCCTCTCTCCACAGAGGAATGCTGGAGCTCAGACAGAGTGACCATCCAGTTCTGGGTCATCTCCCTGACTAAGGCCCTTCTCCCCTGATCACTTAGTTTAGATGGGTGGTCAGCTTTAGGAAGAGTCCTGGGCTTGGTTTCATAAAGCAGTATAATATTTATTTAGCCTCCTTTGTACCAGGCTAAAAACATCAGTCAGCTAAAGCGAAACTTTTGCTAACTGCTTTGTGCACAAACTAACTTAAAAAGATCAGTCAACTCAGTTTAGTTGACAAAACAAGATTAGAGATTAGGTTCATAAGATTAGGTTTCATAAAACAGACTAATCTTTTAGCCTGCTAAACTTACTTACTCTGGATGGCATTACCCTGACCTCTAGTAATACTGTGAGAAATCTTGGAGTCATTTTTGATCAGGATATGTCATTCAGTGCGCATATTAAACAAATATGTAGGACTGCTTTTTTGCATTTACGCAATATCTCTAAAATTACAAAGGTCTTGTCTCAGAGTGATGCTGAAAAACTAATTCATGCATTTCTTTCCTCTAGGCTGGACTATTGTAATTCATTATTATCAGGTTGTCCTAAAAGTTCCCTGAAAAGCCTTCAGTTAATTCAAAATGCTGCAGCTAGAGTACTGACAGGGACTAGAAGGAGAGAGCATATCTCACCCATATTGGCCTCTCTTCATTGGCTTCCTGTTAATTCTAGAATAGAATTTAAAATTCTTCTTCTTACTTATAAGGTTTTGAATAATCAGGTCCCATCTTATCTTAGGGACCTCATAGTACCATATCACCCCAATAGAGTGCTTCGCTCTCAGACTGCAGGCTTACTTGTAGTTCCTAGGGTTTGTAAAAGTAGAATGGGAGGCAGAGCCTTCAGCTTTCAGACTCCTCTCCTGTGGAACCAGCTCCCAATTCAGATCAGGGAGACAGACACCCTCTCTACTTTTAAGATTAGGCTTAAAACTTTCCTTTTTGCTAAAGCTTATAGTTAGGGCTGGATCAGGTGACCCTGAACCATCCCTTAGTTATGCTGCTATAGACTTAGACTGCTGGGGGGTTCCCATGATGCACCGAGTGTTTCTCTTTTTGCTCTGTATGCACCACTCTGCATTTAATCATTAGTGATTGATCTCTGCTCCCCTCCACAGCATGTCTTTTTCCTGGTTCTCTCCCTCAGCCCCAGCCAGTCCCAGCAGAAGACTGTCCCTCCCTGAGCCTGGTTCTGCTGGAGGTTTCTTCCGGTTAAAAGGGAGTTTTTCCTTCCCACTGTCGCCAAGTGCTTGCTCACAGGGGGTCGTTTTGACCGTTGGGGTTTTTATGTAATTATTGTATGGCCTTGCCTTACAATATAAAGCACCTTGGGGCAACTGTTTGTTGTGATTTGGCGCTATATAAATAAAATTGATTGATTGATTGATTGACTTAGTCAACTACGGTTAGTCACCCAACATTATCCGTCTAATCACTGTTTCACATTGACGAATAAACTTGTAGATTAGCCGCCTGATTCTGATTCTTACGTTAGTCGACAATTTTCACACCTCCAATGCACAAGTTTTGTTTACTTCTGGGTTGGCCTGTATTATGACCAGCAGGGGACCACTGTTGTGACACCACACTTTGTAACACTGATGCTATTAAAATTTAAACAATAAAAAAATTCTCCCAAATGTTTTAAAATTACTTTTTTCCAAACTGAGTGCTGTAGTATAACCAGCAGGACACCACTGTTGTGTGCAGGCCTAGTTCAAAAATAATGAAGCCAAAGTGTGACATAACCATCAAAATTTAAAAGTGGTCTTTTTTGTGAAATGTTATCATTTTAGGTATGGTTATATATCAGAGTTTCAACATCAGCACATTGTAAATTCTAAGTATTCCTTGATATGTGCAATTATCCGTGCATATATACTAAAATGTGCTAGAGCATAATGCTTGCAAGAACAGTTGGAGGTATCTTCTTTAGTCTGCAGAAGCCTGAAACAAATTCTGTCCATTAGTTCCTGGTATTATTGAACAAGTAATATAATTAGAATAACATAGATGCTATTGAATATTCCAACAATAAAAACAAAAAAAGGACGTGTGTGTCATGAACTATCCAGCCTTTGTTTCGTTAACTGGCTTTATTAACATTTACAGACACATACAAACTGCAGAACAACGTGCTTAGGAGCCTGGCAGTTCTTCTTCTACATACTTACAGCACTTCCGTCAAGCCTTTTTGTGCACACAACGCTGCTAAGCGTGGCAGCGATGCCCATTGGCTAATATGAGAACTGTCACAAACACATCACATGACAGTTGTCTGCTATCACCATGGCAAAAAGCAGAGGAAGCTCTCCTTTAGGAGGAATACAAGCGATGTAGGGGTGCTCTTGAGTGTTCCATCAAGTGGTGATACATGATAGCTGCCATTTTTAAGGTAAGGTAAGGTTTTAAGGTAAGACACTGAATTTGCCTTCTCTGTACGCGGCTAAAAATGTTAGTAAGGTAATGCAAAACTTTAGCACTACTAAACGCTTTGTGCAACAACTACTGTAAAAAAATTAGTCAACTAAGTGAGTTTTTTTGACTAAACAAGATTAGAATGCTTTGTGAAACCCGGGCCCTGGTGGATATGGACTTCTTCCATTTACACATGATGAAGGCCACTCTGCTCATTGGGACCTTCAAAGCAGCAGAAACACTTCTGTACCCTTCACCAGATTTGTGCTTCAAAACAATCCTGTCTCGGATGTCTACAGACAATTCATTGGACTTCATGCTTGGTTTATTGCTCTGACATGCACCGTCAACTGTGGAACCTTATATGTAGACAGATGTGTGCCTTTCCAAATCATGTCCAATCAACTGAATTTGCCCCTGGTGGACTCCATTTAAGCTGTAAAAACATCTCAAGGATGATCACTGGAAACAGGATACACCTGAACTCAGTTTTGAGCTTCACAGCAAAGGCTGTGAATACTTACATACATGTGATTTATTAGTTTTTATTTTTAATACATTCCCCCCCCCCCCCCCCCCCCCCCCAAAAAAAAAAAAACTTTTTTCACATTGTCATTACTGGGCATTGTGTGTAGAACTTTGATGAAAAAAAAATGTCATCCATTTTGGAATAAGGCTGTAACATAAAAGTGGAAAAGTGAAGTGCTGTAAATACTTTCTGGATGCACTGTGTGTCATGCAACCTTATCTGTTGGCTGGGAAACCACTTAGTTTGGCAACATTGAATATGGTCTGTTCTTGAAAGCATAGTTTGTATTTGATCAAGTGCAACACAGTGCCACCAAATCTTACTTCCCTGACATTGTTTTTGGTTTAAAACAACCACTTGAGATATAAATTTGCAGTAAATATGCCCCAACAGGCAGAGAGAACAGCCTGGGCGTGCGTGCTTTGGCCATCAGCTCCAACCGGCGTTACCTTGCATTGTCAGAGTGTGGTGACAGGGCAGCCATCACAGTGTACGACCTGCAGCATGAACATGGCAGAAACAGAAAAGTCCTAAGTGCTGGAGATGCTGTTGTTGAGGAATTTGTATGCATGGCTTTCTCCCCCGATTCCAAGTATCTGATTGGTCAGATGGGAGGTCCAGACTGGGAGCTGATGTTCTGGCTTTGGGAAAAACAGAAGGTTCTGGCCTCAGTGAAGACCAGTAACCCCAGTAACCCTGTCACACAGGTGAGTAACTGAAACCTCATCAGGACGGGTGCAGCGGTGTAAACTGAATGTTATTAAACTGTTCCACTGATGTCACACCAGGTCAGCTTCAATCCCTACAACAACATGGAGCTTTGTGTGAGTGGTCTTGGTGTGTTGAAGCTGCTCTGCTATGCACACAGTGCTCTAAAACAAAGTAGCTTCCCAAAGGTGGGGTCTCTCAACTTCCTGTGCCACGCCTGGATGACAGAGCAGCGACTGATTGCTGGGACAGACACCGGCAGGCTGCTGGTGTTTGAGTCTGGAAACCTGCAAAGAGAGATTAATGTGACTGCCAACTCTGTTCATGAGCAGCCTGACAGGTCAGAAGGCCAATTTAATCAATGAAGTCACTTAAGCAATTCGTTACACAAGAGTTTAACCTTCAAGTACCATGACTATGTTTGACTAAGGTGTCATCCACATCCCAGTGTAGATGACACCTTAGTCAGTCTCTACCCTCACTCACGTGGTTTCAAAGTGAGTGAATGTTTTTATTGAAAATAAGGCAAGGAATTGAGTAATGCATGAATTCAGACATAACACCTTTTGTTATAGCTCAAAAAATGTGTTCAGTATCTCCATTGAATACTTGGAACTGCAGTTATGAGGTAGAATTAGAAATGGTCTAAACTGTCAACATAATGCTATGATGGGATTTTTTTGGAATTCCTGGAAATCAGGTTTTTTACCTTTGTGGCAAATGTTTCCAGGTTATTTTTGTTTTCCTGGCCCGTGTCGGAATGTGGTTTGATTTCATGATGTCCGTATTTCTAAAATTGTTTGGAAATGTCTCTGATAAGACCCCGTCACACATAGGCCAACAGAGGCCTAATGGTGTCAATGACACATCTGGCCACAGGAAGTATTGCGGTGCGGTCTGAAGACGGATGGACGCAGTCTCTGAGCAGTCTACATATTTGGTTCCAATCGATCGGCTGTCCCGAGTGTGTTGCACAGTTCAAAACACTCTTGGGACTGTTGAGATGGAACGCACATCTGACAGCAGTCTATGCGCAGTTTGTGCACCATCTGATCGCAGTATACATATTCTGTCGGCGTCATAACAGCATTTGAAATGATCTGATTGTGGTTGATTGAGCTCTGAGATGGATCGGTCACGGCAAAGCCTGCCGGCATGTTGTGCCATGTATGTCCACCTCCACTGGACCCCGGGCAGGGAGGGCAAAGGAAATGTTGATATGTAATAACATGTATGTGGCACGCATTTATTATGTGCAGTGAACAGTGAATATGAGTGTGAACAGCATGCAATCAAACTGAAAGCACCGTGTGCCACTGCAGGTCAATGCGTCGCACAGCACACAGCGCTGCAGATCTGAACAGGCTGTTATATCCATAATAGACCTTACAGTACAGATGTATTTCCATTCCTTCCCATGGACGACGGGGCAGACTAAACATAGCAGCGAAAGGTGTCCAGTGGATGACAACAGCACACATGTGCACCCCGCGTGCATGCATAGCGGCTCGTTCAGCCGTTACGGACACACACACACACACACACACTGAGTGATCATTTCAGCACCTGTTCTACAAACACATGCATGTGACGTCAGTGAGCGCTGGGAAGGAGAGGACGAGCGAAGATGTGATTGCATGGGAGTAAGTGAGTGAGTGGCCGCACTGATGCCGGCTTGGACACATATGGCATGAAAACTCCAATGTCCTGTGCAAAGGGAGGACAGAGTGCTGACTCTCACTCCGTCCCGTGTTTGCCATCCAGACATTTGGACATCGGGCAGTCTTCAGCAGCTATTATGGCCGTCTGACAGCAGTCTGTGTCATTTAACTGTTGTCTAAATACGCTTTGGATGTGATCGTGCAGGTGTGGGCGAGGCAGTTTGGACGGGATCCACCCACAGTCTACACACCTCTTTTCCTCCCAATTGCTTCAGGATTATGGCCATTTCTGCCATGTTGGCCTGGTTCCTGTGCATTCGTACTATGTGTGACGGGGTGTTAAGTCTCTCGTTTTCACGTCCTGGTTTTACCGGGAACTCTGTGTCATGTTGAAACTACAAAATAAATAGATGGAAATGTTGTTCTGCTGCAATGAGAAGATTTAAAGTTAATCAGGAATAAATTCAAATTGGGGTGGCTCGAGCAAAAAAAGAACAAAACGCAGAGGGCCACTCACATCACAGATAATGAGATGTCCCAGAATTGACATCTTATTCTGGTGAAGGGTTTGGTTTGTCCAGTGATCCCAGGAGTTGTCTTGGCTCTTGGTAGGGCCTGTTTTGGAAAATTGGCACCAGGTGAGGAGACAGACAAAGTGCAATTCTGAAAAGACTACATGATTTATTGAAAAAATGGAAAGAGTCACCTCGCTCAAATAAGAGAAACCGGGGACTCCTCCTAGAGCCAGGCCTGTTAGGCTGCTTGCTCAGTCGAGCAAAGCCCAAAGAAACAACATGGTGTCACCTCCATAGGGCTCACTTCCAACAAGGAGAGAATAAAGGGTCTGGTGCTATGTTCTATGGGCAGTGGACAGGGGCAAAACCCCATGAGATCCGACACTCAGTTATGCTACTTGGCTCATGGAACATGTGACATCATCTCTGTGGTTGAGCAGGAGCCTGAACTTGTGCGGGATGTTGAGTGATACCAACCAGAATTTGGTGGACTCATCTCCATGCACAGCATAGACTCTGCAACCAAAGACAAGAATCTGACTGGTGTTTGTGCATATGCACCAAATAGTAGTTCATAAGGAGAAGGATTGTAGCCTCCTTGGAGATTCTTAGTGGGATCCTGGAAAATGTCAAGACTCCTTAGTTCTACCAGGGAACTTCAATGCTCATGTGGGCAATGATGGATAGACTTGGAGGGGAGTGATGGGATCAGAATATGAGTGGTATATTGTTGCTGTACTTCTGTGTTGGTCATTAATTCTATAACAAACACCTTGTTAAAGCCTGAGGTTGTTCATGAGTACACTTATTACCAGAGCACCCTAGGTCAAATGTCAATGATCTGTTCTGTGTTCATGTCATCAGACCTGCGACCATGTGTCTTAGACATTTGGTGAAGTTGGGCAGAGCTGCCAAATTATCACCCGATAATTAGTAGAGTCTGATAGTGGGATAAGCCACCGAACAGACCTAGAAGGACTAAATGCACTGTGGGGGATTTCTGTGCGCATTTAGTTATAGAACCTATCCAGACGGCCTTCAGCTCATACCTCATAAAAGACCTTCTACAGGCCCTTCCAGGGACATGGAATCAGAGTGGTCCTTGTTCAAGATCCCCATTGTTGAGACGGCTGCTTTGAGTTGTGGCAACATGGTTCTTGGAGCTTGTCACAGTTGCCACCTACGAACCTGCTGGTGGACTCTTGCATTGAGGGAAGCCGTATAGCTGAAGAAGGAGGCCTTTCATGTCTGGTTGGCATACAAGTATCCAGAATCAGTGGATGGGTACTGGCAGGTCAGAATGTCTGCAGTCTCATTAGTTGCTGAGCCAAAAGCTCTTGTGTGGGAGGAGTTTGGAGAATAACTTTCATTCGGCATCAGAATGGTTCTAGCAAACCATCAGATGACTCAGGAAAGGGAAGCAGTTCTTAGCCCAGGTTGCTTTCAACAAGGGTGGAGATTTGCTTTCCTGGACTGGGGACAATGTCAGGCAGTGGAGGAAACACTGTGAAGATCTCCTCAACCCAACTGAATTGGTCTCCTTATAGCAGGCTAGAAAAGTCAGGCAGATCTGAGGTAGTCAAAAAACTCACCAATGGCAAGTCACCGGGAGAGGACAAGACTCACCCTGAGATGCTAAAATCTAGATGGATGTCAAGGCTGACATGCCTACACAGTATTGCATGGAAAGTCTGAGACAGTACTTCTGGATTGGCAAACTGAGTGGTGGAGAATGGAGAATGTGTTCCTGTTATAGTGGATTCACTCTTCTCAGCTTCCCTGAGAAAGCTTATGCCAGGGTGCTCGAAAGCAGATTTTGAAACATTGTCAAACCTCAGATCCAGGAGGAGTAATGTGGGTTTCATCATGTTTGTGGAAAGGTGGACTAGAGTTTACCTTTGCATGGATATTACAGGGGGTTTACTAACTATGTAATGAATGGGATGAGGATCAGCAGCTCCAAATCTGAGCCCATGGTCCACTGTCGGAAAAGGTAGCTTGACCCCTCTGTGGCAGGAGAAATTTATTGCTCATCTTGTGTGGGCTAAGATGGAGCATGAGATCGAGAGATGGAGTGGGACTGTGTCTGAGGTCATGTAGATGCTGTACAGAGCACCTTTCTTCACCTTTGTGGTGAAGAAAGAGCCAAGCCAGAAGGCACATCTCTCCATAACCAGTCATTTTATGCTCCTGTCCTCACCTATGATCAAAAGCTTTGAATATTAAAGAACAAGCATTGGAAATGAGGTTCCTCCTTTGGGTATCTGGGCTTACACTCAGGGTGAGACACTCGAATATTCGGGAGGAGACTCGGCGTAGAGCTGCTGGTTCTTTGCGATGAAAGAACCCAGCTGAGTTTGTTTGGGTGTCTGATGAGGATGGTCGCTGGTGTTCTCTCTAGGGAGGTCTTCCAGGCATGTTCAACTGAGAGGAGGCCCTGAGTAAGGATTTGGAACACCTCAGCTTCCCCCAGGTAGAGTTGGAGGACTTGGCTGATGACAGAGAAATGTGGAATGAGCTGCTTTGTCTGATCCCATTGCAGCCCAGACCCAGATAAGAGACAGAAAATGAATGAATGTCTAAAGTGAGGCAAATAGAGAGCCCATAGCCATGATAGGTACCCCCTGGCAACGATAGGAGAGGACACATGCAGTGAGAAGACAAACAGCCAGAGAGTTCCCAAATTCCCTCAGGGAACTTGGACCAGCCACAAAAACAGAGAAGAACACCACATCACTATGTATGCAACAGAAAACCTGGCCTGTGAGCTCAACTGAGAAAAAAAAAACAAAAAACGTGGGGACTCCCAGTCAGACTTTGAACAGTTCCAGTCACCTCACCTGTCTGTGGGTAAAGGCAAGGACTCCACCACTCCCACAGCCACAACCAGTTCCCCCAATTCCCCCAATTATTCCACATTCCCACACATGTGGTGTTGGATGTACAGTAATTATGTTGAGTATTTGGAGTCATGAGGTGGTCAGGGGTGGTGGCCAAGCAGTTAAGTGCACTAGTTTCCAATAAAGAAGGTTTCTGGTTCAAGGCTGCATCTGACCATTCTTCATGTTATGTGGTGTTGTGTCAGAAAGGGCATCTGGTGTAAAACCTGTACCAAATCAACTTGCAGTTCTACATTTGATCTACTGTGGCGACCCCAAGTGAAATGAGGGAGAAGCCGAAGGGATTAACTTACTTGGAGCCATGGGATCATTGGAATTTAGGCACAAATGACAGGAGTGAGAGGTACAAATCAGACCGTCTTGTTAACCACCTCATCTTCTCCATGCCTACACTTAAGAACTTCCCATGCAAATGTTTAGATGTTCATGGGGTTTGTACCAATGGGATAACCATTAAAAGTGTTCTCTTCCAGCTATTTTTAATCATATTATTGTCGTTATTGACTCATGAAACTGCAGCCGGTCTGCTCTGTGTGAGCGTGTTCCCATCAGAGCTCAGAAGCTAAGCAATGGTTAGTATTTGGATGGGAGACGTCTTTGGAAGACCAGCAGCTGTGTGTGTTTTTCCGGGTAAAACTGGAGTTGTGTCAGGAAGGGCATCCGGTGTAAGACTTGTTCCAAGGGGTGCCAAAAAGGGGACAATAAGGAGAAGGATTCTAGGGGCCCAGAGAGGCCCCTAATACCATTATAATACTGACAAAATAATATGGGGGTGGCCCAATAAAATTTCTTTTCATGAAGCCTAAAATCCCTGGCAACACCCCTGCTTAATATGGATCTGGTTGTATCCGCTGTGATGTCCCTGAACAAAACAGGAGCAGCTGAAAGGACAACATTTACTCATGAAACCCATTTTTATTGTGTTGATTTTTATTCTTACACGTGAAGATCTTTTAATGCAAAATCTACATTTTTAAAAAATGTTTCTTGGATCATGTTATTTAATAGAAGCTGCATTATACATTTGAATAAAACTTATTTAATTATGCAGACATTCGGAGGTGAAGAAGGTCAGAGACGCTGACATGGATGAAAGCCCCGCTGTGTCTCGAATCACAGCAGTTCTGTCTTATTCTAGAGGCTTTGCATGTTCTGCAGCCCCCAGCACAATCTGTCTCTTTGAGAATATCGATGGGGACAGTTATATGAAGACAAAGGAAATACAGGTAAGTCACAGATAGTACTGTAGTATTTGTGTGTGATGTACTGTAGGACATTATACCCTGTTCTCCCATCAGAGGACCCAGGGCTCTCCATGCAAAATTCTGCCTGAAGATGGGGTGAGCCGATGCACAAGCATGGCCAATATTGTGTACATCAGAAAGCCAATTTCAATAAAATATCTGATTTCATCACAAATAAAAAAATATATCACAACTCAGCATCATGCTGTGGGGAAGTTTTTCAGTGGCATGTTTTTCAACCTTCATTTCCCATGCCTCCCATGCCTCCCATGCCTTGTGATGTACATAATAGGAGACAGGCAAAATGCTTACACCTCCCAATGTTATGTAGTGGGCTCTGATACTTCTCTACTAAATATAAGGGTTTTTTTTTTTGTGTTTTTTGGTTTGGTTTTTTTAAGGAACAGTGACATACAAATTGCTCTTCAATCTACTTCACTCAAAAATTTGAAATACAGTTTAATATATATATATATATATATATATTTTTTTTTTTTTTTTTTTTTTTTTTTACCCTGCTTGTTTTTGGTTTTTATGAAATAATTCTGTTTCTGTGTGCAAAGTAAAATAATGGAAGGATCCAAAATAAAACAAGGATATTTAGAAATGTGATGACAACTCCTTGCCCCTTGACTTTTAGATTTAAACATGTTTATTTCTCACTGTCTTTCACAAAATATAAGAGAACAAATGTCAAAAAGTTAGATTTATTCAGGAATACATCTGTTTGGGGGCGTATTGCGCTATGATACATATCACACTCGAGGCATTTGCCTTGTAGTGGTGTTCAACATTTGCATAACAGACTTCTCTTCTATTTTGGCTTGCCTTACTGGCAGCATGGCGACCACTTGTCTTTTGTCATTGTAAATGCATACTCTGATTGAAAATTAATAGTAAGGGTCACATTGCTTGCATTTCAACCTGTACACTGCTTTTTTGCTTTCTTTTGTTGTGCTTCTGCTGTTATAATTGTGTAATCAAATAAATAAATAATGAATCATAGGGATTTTTTGTATGTGTGTCAGATCCCATCAGATCCACACAGCAGTGAGCAGATGTCTGCAGATTGTCAGGAAGTAGACACCATCTGTGTGAGTCCAGCAGAGAACACTCTATGTATCAGCACAAATAGAGGACAGCTGTACAGCTTCAACCTGACCTCTGAAGACACCGAAAAGGTCACAAACACAACCAGCACAACTGTACTTTTACTTCATACACATACATCCAGGGTTGGAACATTTTATATAGATGTATCATGGCTAAAACCCAGTTAAAACCTGGCAAATACCGTCCTGACAAAAACAGGTTTTAGAGAATTCTGTAACAAGTGTGGTAATGTACAACATTGTCCCATATGTATGGGATATATGGGAACTCTTTACCTTACTATATGTGGGAAAAAATGTAATGTGACAAAATATATTTGTGTAAAAGTTTATTTAATTGTCCAGAATCTGGTCTATGAAGCCAGCCCCCATGAATTATTTGTTGCCCCAATTGCCTTCCCAATTACAAAAATGAGAAAATTGGGCCTGACTCAAAAATAGCAGTCTAAAGTTGTGTGTCATTGTATTATGCCAGGTTAATGTCAATTACAAGTAACCAGACTGGACTGTTAGTAATTATGAAAGGTTTAATAAACCATTCTAAAACAAGTGTTATCAGTCAGTTTGTATGTTATTTTACCAATTTACTCCTCTCCCCATAAGCCAAATTCTCAATACTTTGTCACCAACCTAATGTTTTTGCAATATTATCTAAGTTTTTGTCATATTATGAATAGTCTGCAAACCAGTATATAGTTATCAAACAACATGTATTGATGGTAGTACATCAAATATGGGGTACAGAGTGAGTATACACTACCAGTCAAATGTATGACATTGTACACCAGGTCTTCATAGGTTTTCGCTAGTTTTTATCCCCCACTGGCCGAAGGCCCGAAGGGGGATTATGACGTAGCAATTTCCATCCGTCTGTCTTTCTGTCCATCCCAAAAAGATACAAGGATTCTGAAATCAGCTCCTCTCACATTTTTAGGAGGAAGTTCGTGAAACTTGGTAGAAATCCTTGTTATAGGTTGGTAATACACATATTTTAATACTGTACAAGATTGACACATTTTGGCAGAGTTATGGGTCTTGATTACCAACCCTAGACACTGCCACTTACACTGCATCCAGAAAGTATTCACAGTACTTCACTTTTACCACATTTTATGTTATAGCCTTATTCCTTATTATAGCCTTATTCCATTTTTTTTAATTTTGGCAAATTCATTAAAAAAAAACACTAAGCAATCACTTGTACCTAAGTATTCACCACCCTTTGCTCAATAGTTTGTTCATGCATTTTTGGTAGCAATTACAGCCGCAAGTCTTCTTGAATATGATTCCCCCAAGCTTGGCGCACCTATCTTTGGGCAGTTTTGCCATTCCACTTTGCAGCCACCTCTCAAGCTCTATTAGGTTGCATAGGGAGTCTCGCCATTTTCAGATCTCTCCAGAGATGTTCAGTTGGATTCAGGTTTCTGGCTGGGCCACTCAAGGACATTCACAGAGTTGTCCTGAAGCCACTCCTTTGATATCTTGGCTGTGTACTTAGGGTCATTGTCCTGCTAAAAGATGAACCATCACCTGAGTCTGAGGTCAAGAGCACTCTGGAGCAGATTTTCATCCAGGATGTCTCCGTACACAGTATATTTGCAGAGTAAAATTTACTCTGCTGGGATAACATTTGGTCCCAGTCCAAATAGGATTAAATATACTCTACCACAGGGCTAAATCAACTCAACACAGTGTAAAATTAAATCTTATTGGAGTAGAACCACTTGAGTTGACAAGACAGTATCACAGACAAAACAGTCCCCCCAAAACTCGGTCCGCCGTGCCTTCACTGCACATGCGTCATCAGCCGTGGTTCACCGATTTTCACGTCATTTTCTGCTTCAAACTGCACTCCAGTCATTATCTGTCTCAGTGACAGATATCAGAAACTTTTTTACAACATCATTTCCACGTAAATTCAGCATTATTTCATCATAAAAGATGGGGAAGTGATCAAAGGGCCACAGCCACATGGGCTGCTAGCTGTTGCATTCACTGCGCATTTGTCATTTCAAAGCGTCACAGAGTATCACCTCGTTTCTGCATAAAACAGCCTCGTTTCTGCTTAATGATAGAAGCCTATAGAATAGAATGATTTAAGAGGGTTTACCTTTATCATCTGATGGTTAATAATCCCATTAATTCATTTGATCGCTTTGGGTGAACAGAATCCGTCTCAGACGAGCTGCTGTGGTCATAAATGATGCATGCGCAGTGGAGGCAGGGTGGGTCAGGTTTTAGGGGGTACCATTCACTGCGACAACGGTAGAGCTGATTTCACTCTATAATAGAGTGTACGTATTTACTCTATTTAGACTGGCACCAAATGTTATCTCGGCAGAGTATATTTTACTCAGCAAAATTTACTGTGTACATTGCTGCATTCATCTTTCCCTCAATCCTGACTAGTCTCCCAGTTCCTATCGCTGAAAAACATCCCCACAGCATGATGTTGCCACCACCATGCTTCACTGTAGGGATGGTGCCTGGTTTTCTACAAACATGATGTCTGGCATTCACGCCAAAGAGTTTAATCGTTGTCCCATCAGACCAGAGAATTTTGTTTCTCATGGTCTGAGAGTCCTTCAGGTGCCTTTTGGCAAGCAACTCTAGTCAGGCTGGCATGTGCCTTTTACTAAGAAGTGGCTATCATCTGGCCACTCTACCATACAGGCCTGATTGGTGGATTGCTACAGAGGTGGTTGTCTTTATGGAAGGTTCTCCTCTCTCTACAGAGGAATGCTGGAACTCTGACAGAGTGACCATCGGATTCTTGGTCACCTCTCTGTTTAAGGTCCTCTTCTCCGCGATCGCTCAGTTTAGATGGGCAGTAGAAATGTTTCTGTACCCTTCCCCAGACTTGGGTCTTGAGGTCTACAGACGATTCCTTTGACTTTATGCTTGGTTTGTGCTCTGACATGCACTTTCTACTGTGGGACCTTATACGTAGACAGGTTTGTGCCTTTCCAAATCATGTCCAATCAACTGAATCTACCCCAAGTGGGCTCCAGTGAAGCTGGAGAAACATCTCAAGGATGATCAGTGGAAACAGGATGCACCCAAGCTCAGTTTTGAGTTTCATGGCAAAGGTTGTGAATACTTACGTACCCGTGATTTCTTTGTTTTTTGTTTTTAATAAATTTGCAAAAAATCGCATCAGAACTTTTACACATTGTCATTATGGGGTATTGTGTGTAGAATTTTGAGAGAAACTAACTAGAGAGGTCTTGCAGCATTAACTCTGTAATAGCTAAGTTGAAATAACATTTAAAAAATCTATGCAAATCAATTTTTCTTGTTGAGTGTGGATGCACCGTACATGAGTTGGTGTCTGCAACTATCACATGCATTGCAATGTATCCAGAATGTAGCAAGCACTTGTACCAAAGCAGAATGTGGCAGTGGGGGATATTGTGCTGTCAGAGCACTCTTGTTGACAGTTTTAGATGCACTAAACTGCATAAACGGGTTTTAGACAGGTTTTTGCTGGCATTCTTTTTTTACATTTAACTTTTTATCTCTCTTCTTCCTCTCACCTCCATCCCTTTTTTCTTTCTTTTTACCTCTTGCCACATCCCCCCTCAATGTTTTCACCCTTGTTTGTTTTTTTTTTTGGTTTTTTGTCTGATTGTGAACAGCTTGTAACCCACAATTTTTCATATATCATTATGAAATTTTTACAGAGGATTCATATCCTGATAGGCAACAACTGATTCAATATTCAAGGTCATAGGTCAAAGTCAGCAAAAACTTGGAAAGGACTTGGAAAAAGAATTGGAAAAATCCCTGTCCTTTAACATTGAATGGATTTTCAAACTTCATAACTCTGACAAAAAAGATCGAATATCCTTGCCTTCCTTTCATCCCTTTTCTTCTCTGTTGCAAAGTAAAAAATGTCTCTGTATTGTTTGCAGATAATGATTCAGAGGTCAGTCTGTGTACTTTCTATCTCTGTCTGCTAGGAGGAACAAGAATATTTTGACTTCCTGTGCCAGCCGTTCCACTCCAAGCCCATCACTGGTTTGTCCGTTTGTTTTCACAAACCTCTCCTTGCCACAAGCTCTCTGGACTGCTCTGTCCGCATCTGGAACTATCAAACTCAGTACGTGACAAAACCAATTTTAAGACCTTATTTTATCTGTTGCAGTCACAGTTGCAGTCATACTCCTTGAGGGAGGAGAAGAACTTTATATTCCCAACCTGGTGGGATGCTTTCAGAGAAGAAAGTGTAAAAGCCCAGAAATGCATCCTATATGTATATCAGCTATATCGACCACAAAAGGAAGATACAAACATTAAATCTGCCAAATCAAAAAAGGCTGCTTGGCTTCTCCTTTTATCTAAACTTTAGCTACATTATAATGAGATAATGTTCATGTTAGAATAAATGTTTAATTTTGTAATGATAAAATTTTCTTTGATTCCTGTAAAACAAATCATTCATTATTAGTAAATGTCAATGTGAGACATCAACATGTCTTAGTTACTTCTTGTCACAGTACATTGCCAAGTTAGATTGTCTTGTATGACTATTTTGTAAAAAAAAAAAACAACAAAAAAATTAATATTATTGTCCTGATGGCATAGACGTTAGTATTTTGTCATAATAACAGACTTTCAAGAAAGTATAATGCCAAAAAAAAGTAGTCAAAGGCATTGTTTAAATGCCACAAATGTCAATGAATTATTAGTATACTTTGAAGATTCTTTTGGGTTCTCCCTTTTTGCTCTGGAATTCAAAAGCACAAAATTGTGTTAATAAATATGGAAACAGTGTTTCCACATCAGTTAAAAAAATTGGTAACATATTTCAACGTGAAACTTTTCAGGATTTTCCAATAAGCCGTTGTGGTCAGACGTTTATGGCCCCTTCACACATAACACGATTGAGGCCAAATGGCGCACGAAGGATTCGAACGGCAGTCATGAAAAATCGGAGCTGCCTTGAACGCTTCGTACAGCAGTCGGCACAAACATTTGGCCACAGCACATGCACTCCACATTTGCGTTGTGCTTGTGCTGGAAACCCAATCAAACAGAGTCAAGATGAGGTCGTACTGCCATCTGACCATGGTCGCAACATTAGTATTGCATGTCGTATGCAGATCGGACTATGCTGACTGTGGTCAAGGGGCTGCACGAAATGGAAATGATCGGCCACATTGCACCTTGGCCGAATGTGGTGAATAAGCTAGCCTTCACACCAGCGGCCAAATGAGGGCAGAATTGAGGTGCCACCCACAAACTTTCAACAGCAGCCACTGGGCCAGCACAAATGTAGAGTGCAGGACACCACTTTCGAGCTGCAGTCCAGGTAGCAAAAGCTCAAAGGGCAGTCAGTGTGTCATGTCCACCCCTAAGCAACACGAATGGCATGCGTGTGTATTGTGCCCTCCCCCGACGATCCAACATTGTCGAGGTGCGGCTGACGTGGTGAAGGCTCAAACGGTGGCTGGAATGCAATGCAGTTGCTGTCCAGCACAGCGCGCACATCTGGGTGGCTGTCATGTCCATGATGGAACAGCTGACAGCTGTGGAATTTGCATCATGGCATATCCAGCATGTCCCGCTAGAGGTGGAATCACCGGCCAGCAGCACACACCACCACAACAGAAATAAAAATAAAAACACAGCTGCTACAGCTATGTGTCACAGCGCCAGCGTGCCATCTGACCAGACAGCCAGATCACAATCAGATGATGCCAGCGTACGCGGTGCACCAAAGCCGTCAGCTGATCACATGCGTGTTCAGCAAGGTGACCATCATGTTGCAGCTGACAATTGTTTCATCGCTACTCAAAGCTGGAGAACACATATTATGCCATGAAGAACATCACCTCTCAACACGTGACTGTGATGCACATGTGTGGGCAGGCTCTCGTGACATGGTGAAAAATAAAACAGCTCACCGTCCCACTGCACCTCACATGACACACTATTGCAATGTCCACACGATCCCTCCATCATTTGACAGCCTGACTGACAGACCAGTGTGGGCAGCTCTTTTGCCCCACATCCTGGAGCTGTGAGCCCATTCATGTGAGTGCTTTGCTACTCACATGACAGGTGAGTGTGTTGCCAATGAGACAGTCATCATGTCATTGCTACTCACAGCTGAAGAACGCATATCATGCCATGAAGAACATCACCTCTCAACACGCCACCGCGATACATGTTTGGATAGGTTCTAATGACATGGTGAAAAATAAAAACACTTGTCACTTTCGGAACATGTTCAGCTGCACCTCAGTGCGCACTGCAAACACCATCAGCCAGGCTGTCAGAGTCTATGATGCATGTAACTTGGGAGTAGTTCAAGTAGCAAAGAGCTTGTCCCCACTATCCAGTCCCGGCTTTGGCAGCCTTTTCACGTGTTAGCTAGTCAGTTTTTAATAAAACCAAAGTATTTTCCTTCCAAATGGGGACAGCATGAACTTTTGTAGTTATCACTGTTGCCCACAGTGAGAAGGTGCCAGGTTCTAATCCTCACTGGTCCTTTTTGTGTGGAGTTTACATGTCTTCCCGGTGTTTTCATGGGTTCTGTTAGGGTGTTCCGACTTCCTCCCTCTTCCAAATACATGCACGTGAGGTGACTTGTCAGTTCTGTGACAGACTAGCAGCGTGTTGAGGGTGTACCCCGCTTCTTGTTAAATGCCTGCTGGGATAGGTTCCAGCCCCCTGTGATTCTTAACTGAATGTTAGAATATTCTCTCTCCACCAGCAGCTTGGACCTTGGGATTTAATAATTTTGTACTTTATGTATTAATACTGTCATTTCACTTGGTTTGTCAGACCTACAATCCAAAATCCAGTGACATAAAATAGAGCAACAAAAAGCAGACATATCTCAACATATCTAAAGTCGTCAGTTTTTGCTTGACTTGTCAAAATGGTGGAATAATATGTTTCTGTTGATCAAGGACTTGATGAATACTTTGTGTTACTGTATATGTGTTTGTGTTTCATTTGTCACTAGAGTGTTGGAGCTGTACAACGAGTTCCAGGAGGCACACAGTGTAACTTTCCATCCTACTGGCCTTTTCATCCTAGTGGGATTTTCAGACAAACTCAGGCTAATGAACCTGCTGATTGACAACATTCACACCATTAAAGAGTTCACTGTACGTGGCAGCCATGAGGTAGGGTGTACTATATGTGTGTTTTGAATGGCATGGTTTTAAAATAATATCAGCAGTTATGAATTAGTTAAATCGTCAGTATTAACTTAAAAATGCAATCAACTCTGAACAGCTTTTGTCCTTCTTGACCAGCAGTCAGGAATGTCTTTGTTGTAATTTGATTGATCATTGTCAGAGTCAGGAGTTTGAATGTTGGCAGTATGACTGGTAAAGGGAGAGAGTTGGCTGATGTGGTGGTTAGGAGAAAGGTAGACATACTATGTCTTCAAGTGATTAAGTGAAAGGGAAGTAAAGCCAAGAGCATCAGAGGTGGGTTCAAGTTGTGTCATGGTGTGCATGGGAGGAGAAGTGGTGTTGGGTCATTATAAAGTAAAAGTATATTAAAAGCATGTTGGCTTTTAAGTGAGCATCTAACAGGGTAATGAGTATTAAGTTGGAAATTGAAGGGGTGATGATAAATGTCATCAGTGCATATGCTCCATAGGTAAGTTGTAGATGAAGGAGAAAGAAGATTTGTGGAGTGAGTTAGATGAGGTGACAGAGAGTGTACCAAACATGAAAGCGTGGTTATTGGAGCAAACTTCAAGGTGATAGCTGAACCAAGGATCAGATGGTGGAAGGTGAAGGAGGAAGACTGTTGTGTGAAATTCAGGTAGGGGGTGAGACAGGCACTGGATGGAGGTGAAGTGATTTTAGACAGCTGGAAAAGTACTGCAGATGTGTTGAGGGAGACAGCTAGGAAGGTACTGCGTATGACATCTGGACAGTGGAAGGAAGACAAAGAGACATGGTGGTGGAATGACGATGTCTAGGAAAGTATAATGAGAAAGGTTGGCAAAAGATTTGGGATTAGGAGGGATAGTAGCAAGAGTACAAGGGAATGTGGCTTAAGGTGAAAAGACATGTGGCAAAGGCTAAGGAAAGGGCATAGAGGAAAATGGACATGAAGTTGAACACTTAAAGGGCATAGCTCACCCCAGTCAACAATCACGCACTCATTCATCTTCAAACACTTACTCCAATTAAAGGTCACAGAGGGGTGGAGCCTATCCCAGCATTCATAGTGCAATGGTGTGGTGACAAGGAGTAGAGGTGGTGAATAAGAAGGAAGAAAGTGTCACAGTAATAAAAGAAAAAAGAAAATAAATCAAATAGCTAATCATGGCAGGCATAGATAAGGAGGGATCAATCTTTATCATCCAAAGAACAAAAATAAGTAAATGAGAGAATCAGCTCAGTTATTACTTGAGTTGACGTTCTAATAAGCTGTCTATATGCGGTCTGCATAAGTTGGGAGTTGCAAGATGGCCACCAGTTTGCTTCAGCGGATTGTACGGAGTGTGTGGGCCAATGAGATATCCAGTAATATATACAGATCAGTGGGGTGGAGTGAGTTGAAAAGGTGGCAGGAGTGATTTCGGACAGAAAATATCTGCAAGAGAGAAAGAGAAAGTTCACAAGACAGTAGTGAGACCAGCTATGTTGTACAGCAAGGGTATTCAACTTCAGTCCTCAAGGGCCGGTATCCTGCAAGTTTTAGATGCGTCTCTGCTTTAACACACCTGAGTCAATTAATGAGGTCATTAGCAGCACTCTGGAGAACTTGACTGCATACTGAGGAGGTAATTGAACCATTTGATTCAGGTGTGTTGGACCAGGGACACATCTCTAAAGGTTGCAGGACATCGGCCCTCAAGGACTGGAGTTGAATACCTCTGTTATACAGCTTAGAGATAGTAGCGCAAACAAAAAGAGAGGAGGCAGAGCTGAACGTGGCAGAGCCAAAGATGTTACGATTTTCTTTGGGAGTGACAAGAATGGACAGGATTAGAGATGAACAGCTTAGAGGGACAGCTCAGGTGGGACGGTTTGGAGACAAAGTCAGAGAGGTGAGTGTGAGATGGTTTGGACATGTGCAGAGGAGGGACACAGAGTATATAGGGAGAAGGATGCTGAGGATGGAGCCACCAGGCAGGAGGAGAAGAGGGAGGCCAAAGAGGAGGTTTATGGATGTGCTGAGGGAGAACATGCAGGGTGAGATGGAAACAGACAATCTGCTGTATTGAACCCTAACGGAAGCAGCTGAAAGAAGAGGGGCAGATGAAAGCATTAATGTTGAGCTGAATTCTGTTGGGCTGAATCGTTGTACCTTCACCCGTTATGTGTTCAGTGCACTTGTATTCGTGATAATACCTAAAGTTAAGTTAAATCATGCAGTCTTGCTTTTCATTCTGTTTGTGTTCCCTCCCTTCATGTAATCTGTACAGTGTGCTTTCAGTCATGGTGGACACTTGTTTGCTGCTGTCAGTGGAAATATAATTCACATCTACTCCTTCACCACTTTTGAAAACATTCTCAATCTGAAGGGCCACATTGGAAAGGTGAGTCAGGAAAAGTTGGCAATAAAGAATTACATCAAGTCTGATAGTCTTTCCGCATTGTCATGTTAAAATTTCGTACCACATTTCCCAGGAAAATAGGTCATTATTAATTCAGTGATAATGTTGTGCTTTGTACCAGTCAAGGCATTTTGAAGACAGAACAAGTATAAATTTGGCATGGTCAAATTATGTTCTTGTTTCCTGTGCTTCTTATCACTTTATATTGTTTGTAAGACGCAATGTTGAGTGACTTGCATGCTACTTTCTCATCAAATGTATTTCACTGTAAGGTTGACCTACGTGTTAACATACATATGACAGATGAACTTGAACTTAATATAAACCTGCAGGTGTAACATTCAAATAGTTCAGGTTTATTTACTTGAGTCAAGCAAAGCAACATTGGTCCAAATACAGGCTTAGTTTTGGTGACTGGCAGATAAGGTAACCATGGAGGTTTAAATGGTAAATAAATGGTAAATGGACTTCATTTATATAGAGCTTTTCCGTCTGCATCAGACACTCAAAGCACTTTACAATTATGCCTCACATTCACTCCAATGTCAGGGTGCTGCCATAAAAGGCGCTCACTACACACCAGGAGCAATAGGGGATTAAAGACCTTGCCCAAGGGCCCTTAGTGATTTTCCAGTCAGGCGGGGATTTGAACCAAGGATCGTCTGGCCTCAAGCCCAACACCTTAACCACTAGACCATCACCTCCCCATTTAAATTCCAAAAGTACTACAACAAACAGAAGTCATTTCGCGGTAACAGGACATAACTAAGAATGAAGCAAGAGACTATGGCAGGAAAGCCCATGACACTATGACAAATGGTAACTTTTTTGGGTAGTACAGTTTGTGGTTAATGAGAGGAATGCAGATAGTTCACGTCTGTGAAAGCAGTCACACACATGAGGTGTGGCCAGTGCAGTATATATTAGTGGGCAGCATGTTCTCCTCGTGTTTGCATGGGTTCTCTCCGGGTGCTCCGGCTCCCTCTCACATCCAAAGACATGCAGGTTAGGAATTGGAAACTTTAAATTGTGCGTAGGTGTGTCTCATTGTGTTTGTTTGTCTATATGTGGCCCTGCAGCAGGCTGGCGTCCTGTCCAGGGTGTACCCCGCCTCACACCCTATGACTGTGACCCTTAATTCGAGTAAGTGGTTGAAGATGAGTGAGTGAGTGAAATTATGGGTTACAAGATGTTCGTGACTGAGGGGACAGTGGGGCGTGAAACTGGCTGGAGAACTGGTGCAGCAGGGACGGTGTTGTGTGTGCTCTACTGTACATTTGTGACGAAAAGGGAGCTGAGCCAAAAGGTGAAGCTCTCGATATACTGGTTAATCTTTGTTCCTACTCTCACCTATGGTCAAGAGGGTTGGCTCATGACCAAAAGAGCTAGATTGTGGGTACAAGCGGCCAAAATGGGCTTCTTTAGGAGGGTGGCTGGTGTCTCCCTTAGAGATAAGGTGAGAAGCTCGGTCATCCGTGAGGAGCTTGGAGTAGAGCCTCTGCTTCTTCGTGTTGAGATGAGCCAGTTGAGGTGTTTTGGGCATCTGGTAAGGATGCCCCCTGGGCGCCTGCCTAGGGAGGTGTTCCAGACACATCCAACTGGGAAGAGAACCTGGGGAAGACCCAGGACAAGGTGGAAAGATTATATCTCCATAGTGGCCGGGGAACACCTCAATATCCCCCAATCAGAGGTGGTTGATGTGGTTTGGGTTCCCCTGCTGGAGCTATTGCCCCTAGACCCAGTTCCAGATAAGCGTTTGAAGATGAGTGTGTGAGTGAGTGCAGCAACCTGAAGAACTCAGCCTGGAGCCTACACAAGCATTCAAAAGGGTTTGAAGTGGGGTACACCCTGCACAGACTGACAGTGTATCACAGTGCCACTGACAGACAAACACATTTACACCCACAACTATGGCCAATTTATTGTTCTGAATTCATCTAGCCTGGATTTTTTTGGAGGCGGGAGGAAACCGGAGCACCCAGAGGAAACCCACGCAAACACAGGGCGAACATGCAAACTCCATACAGAAAGGACCAGATGGGAAGCAATCCCAGGACCTTTTTTGCTGTGAAACAACATTGTGAACCACTAAGCCACTGTGCCGCCCACACTGAAAATATTAAAGACTTCTTACCTTACTGTAGTACAGGAACCAAACAGCTCTTCATTCCTTACTGGAGTAACTTTGGCTTGAGGTAGATACGAGTTATGCCCCTAAAAAAAACAAAAAAACAGATATTTTGTTTAATGTATTGATTCCACGGTTACAATTTGAGAATAAATTAAGCAATAAAGGCAGTATTTCAGGTAATGTGTGATAAAAATGTACTATAAACCCGGTTTCTCATGATTTTAGTTAATTTTTGCATTGCTGATAAATGTTTGTTTTTGTTTGCCTCTCATTCATGGAATCTTAGTCTTTCATTTTGCTTTTTGAAGGTGAGGGCTGTTGACTGGAGTATGGACGACAGCCATCTGGTGTCATGTGGGATGGATGGTGCACTATATGTGTGGAATACACTGACCGGAAAGCGTGAGTCAGAGAATGTCTTGAAGTCTTGCAGCTACACAAGTGTTTCCTTCTCTTCGGAATGCAAGACTATCCTTGCTGTGGGAACAGATTTCACCTTGAAGGAGATCCAAGACAGTCAGGTTTTGCCTCTATATCTGTTTTTGCTTGAAACATTCCTAAAATGTGTCTTCTATGTGAGGAAAATATATGAGTCATGTAAAATCAGTTTGGCCCTCAACAAATGGTTTTACTTTTGCTTCAGACTCAAAATGTTCTATGAGCAGAATTTAATTAAAGTTCAATTTCATTTCAATTTATTTAATTATATAGCACCAAATCACAACAAACTGACTTCATTAATTAACTTCATGGATATATCATTGCCACATTCTCTGGGTACTCTGTTGGAGTTGTTGAATAACCCCCTCCTCACTAGACACTCTCCAGCTCTGTCAAGTTACACGCTGCTGCACACCGGTCCACTTAGTAGCCTCAGGTAATCACTCTGAGACTATTCCATTACAGTTAATGGAAGCTCCCATGTGCTAAAAAATTAGACAATTAACTGTTCTCGTATTGATTGGTGCACCAGAACCATCCTGTTACAGAGCAAGCACTGTCTAGCCAATTGCCTTCTCTCCAGGCACACAGAGTGAATCATTGTCTTGGCCTCTGGGTTGCCTTTTTGGCCATCTGTCACTGTGAACACTGGTCTATATGGTTGTTTAGCTGCAACATTTTTATCACTGCATGTTCTGGCAATTTTGTATTGTGCTTTTATTGTGTTTGTTAGTATGACCAAACCAGATGATTACTCCACTACAATGGTCTACTTGGTCTGTTTACCACTGTTACCAATGTGCTTACTCAAGTGGTGGCTAAGGTTTACACCTTGCTTTTTGTGGCATCTTAAGTTGTGATTTGGTGCTGTATGAATGAACTGAATTGACTGAGTGTGTACCTGGCGTGCGAATCAGTCACGTATCCTGTCCTGATGCTAGTAGCAAAGAGCTATCACTTCTACAAGAAGTCTTCAGTAAGTCCATGTGTCTTCTTCTATCCTTATGACTATGCTATCACTCTGTTGCCAGATAACATCTCAGAGGCACCGACAGACGGTTAAAATCATCCTCCCTGAGCTCTCTACTAAAGCCAGATTTTTTTTCATTGTGAAGAAAAACAAGATTTACCACCGCAGTGTTGATTATAGTTTACTGTACAACATTATTTTTATACCACTCTATTTTGCAGAGCAGGTGGCTCTGTGGATCAGAGTTGGACTGCTACTATATAGACTGAAGTTAGATTTTAGAGCTGTGGTTCGTGGTACTTCTGCGGGTCCTTGGACAAAACACTTTATCTGTATTGTTCCAGTCCACCCAGCTGAAAATGAGTACCGCCCTCGGCTGGGGAAATATGCAATGAATTGGCATCCCTTCCAGGGGAGTCCTATATGCTCATAAGCACCAGCCTAATGGGCATCAGGACCTTGAAATACAACTATCCAATTGGGACTCTGTATTAGCAGATACTCACTATTAAATTACTCTGACTGACATCTTAGGGGGAAAATCTAATTGGGACATCCCTAACTTTAATCTTCATGGGCTGCCTCTGAGTGTGTCTGTGAAACAGAGGCTGTGTTGTATCATAGCATGTGGGTTTTAAGTATTGGTCTTGTATCTTGAGGCAGATATAGATAAGGGGCTGAGCCCACACTATTTAAAATAATTTAATATCCTTCTGTGATCAGGTGGTTTTTAGCCTTGGTGTAGGTGTGGTGTTTTTTTTTGTTTCTCATACAGTATAATTTAATTGTAGACATTGAATGATATGACATTAACCACAGTGTGTGTGTGCAGGATTGGACTGACTGAATGGTTCATCTCATTCACAGATCCTGAGAGAGGTTCCTGCTGATGAGGTCGCACACACCGCCATCGCAATATCTCATTCTGGTCGGGTTATTTTTACTGGGACCTCTGTTGGTACAATCAGGGCAATTAAGTATCCATTACCCATCAAAAAGGAATGGATCACGTACCAGGCACACTGTAGCCCCATAACCAAGGTTGGTCTGGATGTCAGGTCCAATCTCCTCAAATGGCAAAGAAGCAAAAACTCTTTTTCAACTGTTTTGGTGCTACTTTGTGTGTCATCAGATGGTCATCACATGTGATGAACAGTTCCTGGTGACAGTGTCTGAAGACAGCTGCCTGATGATTTGGAAAATCATTAATAAGGAAGGTCACGGACTGAAGAGCAACAAGCAGATTGTCTACAATGAAGACGTCCTCATCACCAAGTCAGACCTCGAGGAGAAGGTGTGTGTGTCTGGCAATCACCCAGGCAGATAACCAGCTCATGCCTACTGCTCAAAAGTAACAGTCTGTGTGCCACAACCCGTGAAGTGTGGTCATCCCAATGGCCTTCTCTAGCTGCTGTGATCCTCACTGCCAAGGCACCTACCTGCTGGATTGTGCCCAGAAAGAAGTGTCACATGGCCAAAATATTGTAGCTGACACTCCCTCACAATCTCAGTGATACTTCTCATCTGAGTAATGTCAGACCAAACAGGATCCTGCTGCTAGTTAACATTGTACCCTTGTTCAGCCTAACACATGGCCTAGTAGTCGGTACCTAAGCCCACTCCCCCACTCGCGTTCATGCTGGTGAGGAGGGTGGCAGTGACCCCCAGCAGGACGAAACACAAGGCCTGTCAAAGGGTGAGCGAGCTCCTTGTGAGTCAGTGGCCATCATGCTTTTATGTACTGACTGAATGAAATCCTAACCATGCCAGTGTGCACTGTGGGACATCGTTGCCTCTGAAAGGGACTGATGTAGCCCAAACAGAAGTTTTTAAATTGACCACTTGTGCCAAAGAGCTTCAGCAAGAGCTTGAGGCAAAATGGCATGTAATGTGAGCCCACACACTGCAGGGCAGTGTGCTGCCATTTTGAGGTATATAAATAAAACTGCAAACCATGCAGGCTTTGCGTCACTGTGAAAGGAGGCCAAAATTAACACACAAGAACTACCAAACTTTTGTTTGTGTCAGCAAAACAAATTTGATAGAAAATACGACTAATCTCCAGTTGGCGATGTAGGTTGATGGCTTGGTACATTAATTTGTGTTACACATTTCATGTTTCTGGTCATATGTGGCCCTGGCTTTCAGTGGAAATTCATCATAATGCTGTTTTGACATTGTGGTGCTGCTATAGTCCAACGGATGCGCCTTTGTTTTTAGTACCTCACAGTGCTTCCCAGGCCCCTGTTGGCCGAAATGGGAACTATCAAAATTAGTGGCTGTGTAGATATCCCTTATCATCAGATCATGCTTCTAGTATTGTGAGTACAGTGGAGCTCAGGGCCCAAGTTTGTGGGCATGCTGGTCTGTCACCAAGGGTTGAATCCACAACAGTAGGAGACTGTGTCCTCACGTTTACTTCCAGTGTGCTGATTCTTTCCAGATGCACATGTCACTCTTTTTGTTTTTTTTTTTAACACCTGATGCACACAAAGTTTTTCTTGGTCACAGTGTTGACATAACTGGCTCTCCTTTGTGGCCCAGCAAAGAGTTGGTGCCATTCTGGAACCGGTTTGCATGGCTGAGAGCCAGTTCTTTCAGACTCAGACTCACTTTTATTGTCACTCGACCCTTACAGGCAGAGTGTGTCTCTGGAAATGTGAAGACCTGGTTTAAAATTTGACACCGGCTTCAATTCAGCCCTGAAACTGCATCAGAGTGAAGGAGTATGACAGCAAGCATTTTCCTTTGGGAGCATTGTTTTGAACCAGCCCATTTGCAGAGAACTGTTCTTTCTTTACCACGGACATGAATGAGCGAAGCTCGTCAGCATCTAGCCATGTCATTTAGACCATTCAGACTTTATTTTGAGTAAATGCTTCAGGGGAGCATTAGCATAGCAAAAACCTTTCAGCTTCTGGGGGAGCTCCGCCCCCCCGCCTTTTTTTTTTTAAATCAGAATGAATGTATTGTTATTTTTCAAAACATACAAAGAATGTTAAGAGCTGGCAGTGACATTTAGAGATAATTCTAAAGAGTAAAATGTTTGTGCAGAATGTCCCACCAGTTCAAGGTCACATGTACAGTAAGTAATGTGAAGTTTAAAAAAAGAAAAAAAAATCAATACAGAACAAAACACACACACACAAAAGCAAAATATTAAAGTAATCCCACTGTTGTGAAAGTGTAGTGACACGGACCCACAACAGGGGGCGCAAATGAACGGTCAATAGATGAGCCAAAAAATAACAATTTAATGTTGTGAAGGTGCACAACGAATACACAGACAATCTCAGAATGTGAATACAGTCAATCCACAAAGGTGACGTGTGGGCAGGCTCGAGGATAGAAGACGTCTGTCCTGAGAAGAGCCGGAAGCACACGATTTCCGCCGCCACCGAACCTGGTGAATACTGGAGCCGCCAAGTCCCGAATTCCCAGGTGATCACCGTCCCCGACTGTCGGATCTGGTACTGCTGGCGAAGAACAAAGACAGTCAAGTGTGGGTGTGTGTACACCCAGTAACAATAACAGTGGGAATGCCACCTCCACCTCTCACTCAATATGCTGCTGAATTTCCAGTGATCCCTCAGAGGAAAAGAGTGCCGTCCTGCACTCACTCAGCCTCCACAGGAAGAGGGACTGGTACTCCTGCAAACACTCACAATATACAGCTTATAAGTTAACACAAATGGCTGAGGATATTACCTCCATTGAAGTATGATATCTCGGCGATGAGGTGGAGATGACGTCTGGGTTTTATGGAGTGGGATGATGAAGAATGAGTGACAGCTGTCACTCCCGGCTGTGTCCGTGGCGGCAGCGCCCTCTCGTGCCTGAAGCCCGCACTTCAGGCAGGGCGCCCTCTGGTGGTGGGCCAGCAGTACCTCCTCTTCTGGCGGCCCACACAACACCCACCCACCCTCCCAACCTGTCACCACCAAGATAGGATATTAACAACATGTGCCATAGATACACAAATGCGACCATAAAAAAAAAAAAATAATAATAATTTCAAAGAGCTGGATACAATTGCATAAAACATCTCCATGTGTTCTCAAATCCACTGAGATTCTGTTTCAATGAAAACCTTAATTTTTCTAGTTTTAGACAGGACATGACATCCTGTAGCCACTGTGAGTGCAGAGGAGGGTTAGGATCTTTCCACTTGAAGACAATGGCTCTACGTGCTATAAGTAATGCGAAGGCCAAAGATGTTTTTTCCTAGCGCTCACATGTGGCTGATTTTCCAAAACACCAAAAAGTGCGAGTACAGAGTTTTGTTCCAAATTAATATTGAATGCCTGGGACAAAGTGTTAAAAATGTTCATCCAGAAGACCTGAAGGCATGAGCAGGACCAAAACATGTGACAAAGGGTGGCCTCAGTCAATTACATCGAATGCACAGAGGACTTCGGGATACATCGTAGACAACCTGGCCCTGGAGATGTGCGCTCTGTGCACCACCTTGAATTGAATCAGACGGTGCCTAGCACAAAAGGAAGAAGAGTACACAAGTTTAAGTGCAGAGGCCCAGGCATCATCTGACACAGCGTGACCCAGTTGAATTTATCAACTGGTGAACTTTTAAGATCAAGCATGATGTTATACAACTTAGAGATGAGACCTTTGGAAGGTTTAGATGATAGTATTTTGTCCACCATGGTCTCCTGTATAGGAACCTGAATGTTAGACAGTTGTGTGGTGAGAAAATGTCGCAGCTGAAGATAACGAAAAAAATCTAAATTTTTAGAGGTTAAATTTCTCCTTCAGCTGTGCAAATGATGCCATGGTACCATCCACTAACAAATCTTTAAAACGTTTAACCCCCTCATGGTGCCATTGCGAAAACCCACATCAATAACAGATGGCTTGAATAAATGATTGTAAGAATGGGGCTCCAAAGTGAAAAAGTGTCCATGCCAAAATGTTTTCAAATTGTCCCCAAATCTTCAAAGTGTGTTTAATCACTGGATTATCAAATAGAGTGGTGGGGGGTAAAGGCAAGGCTGAACCAGCTGAGGCCAAAGGAGAGATGCTCTGTGAGAAGAGCTCTAATGAGACCCAATCAGGACAGTCCAGCCGGTCATAACAGTGGGACCAATTATCAGACATCTCAGGTGGGCTGCCCAGTAATAAAAATGAAAATTGGGAAGGGCAAGACCCCCTGATGTTTAGATTTTTGAAGGTGAATTTTACTTAAGCGAGGTTGTTTGCCCTGCCAAATGTAAGAGGTTATGATTGAGTCCAACTGTTGGAAAAAAGCAAGTGGAATAAAAATGGGCAATGTTTGGAAAAGATACAAAAATTTGGGTAAAATTACCATCTTGACAGAATTTACACGGCCCACCAGACATCGACAAGGGTGACCACTGCGACATCAGCTGTCTGGCCTGATTTAATAAAACAGTTACTTTCTTTAAAGAGGTCTTTATGTTTTTTAGTGACTATGACTCCCAAATATGAAAATGTGTCATACTCTACCTTAAAATTTAAATTAGAGAGATCAATATGCCGTGCTTTGTCATTAATTGGAAATAGCTCACTCTTGTTTTTAGCCTGAAATCGTGCCAAAGTTATGGAGCAACGATAATGCAGTAGGAATTGATTCAAGTGGGTTAGACACATAAAGCAGGTCATCAGCGTAAAGGGAGACCTTGTGCTCCACACCCCCCCTCCAAATTCCAGACACCTGACTACATGTACGAAGTATAGCAAGTGGTTCTATAGCCAGATCGAAAAGCATGGGACTCAATGGGCACCCCTGACGAGTGCCACGGTACAAGCTAAATGGCCTGGATAGTTGAGAGTTGGTACGAATCATGGCGGTAGGGTGGGAGTAGAGCAGTTTGATCCATGAAGTAAAAACGGGCCCAAATCCGAACTTGTCCAGCACCGCGAACAGGTACGGCCACTCAATGCGGTCGAACGCTTTCTCCGCGTCAATGGAGACCACGCATTCAGGTTGGTCTTCTTTAGGAGTACATAATATTTAAGAGGCGCCTGATGTTGAAGTAAGATTGCCTGTTTTTAACAAAGCCAGTTTGGTCCTTGGATATAACAGATGGGAGAATATTTTCCAATCTGTGCACTAACGCTTTAGCCAGTATTTACCTTAGTTATGCTGCTATAGACTTAGACTGCTGGGGGGTTCCCATGATGCACCGAGTGTTTCTCTTTTTGCTCTGTATGCACCACTCTGCATTTAATCATTAGTGATTCTGCTCCCCTCCACAGCATGTCTTTTTCCTGGTTCTCTCCCCCTCAGCCCCAGCCAGTCCCAGCAGAAGACTGTCCCTCCCTGAGCCTGGTTCTGCTGGGGGTTTCTTCCGGTTAAAAGGGAGTTTTTCCTTCCCACTGTCGCCAAGTGCTTGCTCACAGGGGGTCGTTTTGACCGTTGGGGTTTTTACGTAATTATTGTATGGCCTTGCCTTACAATATAAAGCACCTTGGGGCAACTGTTTGTTGTGATTTGGCGCTATATAAATAAATTGATTGATTGATTGATTGACTTAGTCAACTACGGTTAGTCACCCAACATTATCCGTCTAATCACTGTTTCACATTGACGAATAAACTTGTAGATTAGCCGCCTGATTCAGATTCTTACGTTAGTCGACAATTTTCACACCTCCAATGCACAAGTTTTGTTTACTTCTGGGTTGGCCTGTATTATGACCAGCAGGGGACCACTGTTGTGACACCACACTTTGTAACATGATGCTATTAAAATTTAAACAATAAAAAATTCTCCCAAATGTTTTAAAATTACTTTTTTCCAAACTGAGTGCTGTAGTATAACCAGCAGGACACCACTGTTGTGTGCAGGCCTAGTTCAAAAATAATGAAGCCAAAGTGTGACATAACCATCAAAATTTAAAAGTGGTCTTTTTTGTGAAATGTTATCATTTTAGGTATGGTTATATATGAGTTTCAACATCAGCACATTGTAAATTCTAAGTATTCCTTGATATGTGCAATTATCCGTGCATATATACTAAAATGTGCTAGAGCATAATGCTTGCAAGAACAGTTGGAGGTATCTTCTTTAGTCTGCAGAAGCCTGAAACAAATTCTGTCCATTAGTTCCTGGTATTATTGAACAAGTAATATAATTAGAATAACATAGATGCTATTGAATATTCCAACAATAAAAACAAAAAAAGGACGTGTGTGTCATGAACTATCCAGCCTTTGTTTCGTTAACTGGCTTTATTAACATTTACAGACACATACGAACTGCAGAACAACGTGCTTAGGAGCCTGGCAGTTCTTCTTCTACATACTTACAGCACTTCCGTCAAGCCTTTTTGTGCACACAACGCTGCTAAGCGTGGCAGCGATGCCCATTGGCTAATGAGAACTGTCACAACACATCACATGACAGTTGTCTGCTATCACCATGGCAAAAAGCAGAGGAAGCTCTCCTTTAGGAGGAATACAAGCGATGTAGGGGTGCTCTTGAGTGTTCCATCAAGTGGTGATACATGATAGCTGCCATTTTTAAGGTAAGGTAAGGTTTTAAGGTAAGACACTGAATTTGCCTTCTCTGTACGCGGCTAAAAATGTTAGTAAGGTAATGCAAAACTTTAGCACTACTAAACGCTTTGTGCAACAACTACTGTAAAAAAATTAGTCAACTAAGTGAGTTTTTTTGACTAAACAAGATTAGAATGCTTTGTGAAACCCGGGCCCTGGTGGATATGGACTTCTTCCATTTACACATGATGAAGGCCACTCTGCTCATTGGGACCTTCAAAGCAGGAGAAACACTTCTGTACCCTTCACCAGATTTGTGCTTCAAAACAATCCTGTCTCGGATGTCTACAGACAATTCATTGGACTTCATGCTTGGTTTATTGCTCTGACATGCACCGTCAACTGTGGAACCTTATATGTAGACAGATGTGTGCCTTTCCAAATCATGTCCAATCAACTGAATTTGCCCCTGGTGGACTCCATTTAAGCTGTAAAAACATCTCAAGGATGATCACTGGAAACAGGATACACCTGAACTCAGTTTTGAGCTTCACAGCAAAGGCTGTGAATACTTACATACATGTGATTTATTAGTTTTTATTTTTAATACATTCCCCCCCCCCCCCCCCCCCCCCCAAAAAAAAAAAAACTTTTTTCACATTGTCATTACTGGGCATTGTGTGTAGAACTTTGATGAAAAAAAAACGTCATCCATTTTGGAATAAGGCTGTAACATAAAAGTGGAAAAGTGAAGTGCTGTAAGTACTTTCTGGATGCACTGTGTGTCATGCAACCTTATCTGTTGGCTGGGAAACCACTTAGTTTGGCAACATTGAATATGGTCTGTTCTTGAAAGCATAGTTTATTTGATCAAGTGCAACACAGTGCCACCAAATCTTACTTCCCTGACATTGTTTTTGGTTTAAAACAACCACTTGAGATATAAATTTGCAGTAAATATGCCCCAACAGGCAGAGAGAACAGCCTGGGCGTGCGTGCTTTGGCCATCAGCTCCAACCGGCGTTACCTTGCATTGTCAGAGTGTGGTGACAGGGCCATCACAGTGTACGACCTGCAGCATGAACATGGCAGAAACAGAAAAGTCCTAAGTGCTGGAGATGCTGTTGTTGAGGAATTTGTATGCATGGCTTTCTCCCCCGATTCCAAGTATCTGATTGGTCAGATGGGAGGTCCAGACTGGGAGCTGATGTTCTGGCTTTGGGAAAAACAGAAGGTTCTGGCCTCAGTGAAGACCAGTAACCCCAGTAACCCTGTCACACAGGTGAGTAACTGAAGCCTCATCAGGACGGGTGCAGCGGTGTAAACTGAATGTTATTAAACTGTTCCACTGATGTCACACCAGGTCAGCTTCAATCCCTACAACAACATGGAGCTTTGTGTGAGTGGTCTTGGTGTGTTGAAGCTGCTCTGCTATGCACACAGTGCTCTAAAACAAAGTAGCTTCCCAAAGGTGGGGTCTCTCAACTTCCTGTGCCACGCCTGGATGACAGAGCAGCGACTGATTGCTGGGACAGACACCGGCAGGCTGCTGGTGTTTGAGTCTGGAAACCTGCAAAGAGAGATTAATGTGACTGCCAACTCTGTTCATGAGCAGCCTGACAGGTCAGAAGGCCAATTTAATCAATGAAGTCACTTAAGCAATTCGTTACACAAGAGTTTAACCTTCAAGTACCATGACTATGTTTGACTAAGGTGTCATCCACATCCCAGTGTAGATGACACCTTAGTCAGTCTCTACCCTCACTCACGTGGTTTCAAAGTGAGTGAATGTTTTTATTGAAAATAAGGCAAGGAATTGAGTAATGCATGAATTCAGACATAACACCTTTTGTTATAGCTCAAAAAAGTGTTCAGTATCTCCATTGAATACTTGGAACTGCAGTTATGAGGTAGAATTAGAAATGGTCTAAACTGTCAACATAATGCTATGATGGGATTTTTTTGGAATTCCTGGAAATCAGGTTTTTACCTTTGTGGCAAATGTTTCCAGGTTATTTTTGTTTTCCTGGCCCGTGTCGGAATGTGGTTTGATTTCATGATGTCCGTATTTCTAAAATTGTTTGGAAATGTCTCTGATAAGACCCCGTCACACATAGGCCAACAGAGGCCTAATGGTGTCAATGACACATCTGGCCACAGGAAGTATTGCGGTGCGGTCTGAAGACGGATGGACGCAGTCTCTGAGCAGTCTACATATTTGGTTCCAATCGATCGGCTGTCCCTGTGTTGCACAGTTCAAAACACTCTTGGGACTGTTGAGATGGAACGCACATCTGACAGCAGTCTATGCGCAGTTTGTGCACCATCTGATCGCAGTATACATATTCTGTCGGCGTCATAACAGCATTTGAAATGATCTGATTGTGGTTGATTGAGCTCTGAGATGGATCGGTCACGGCAAAGCCTGCCGGCATGTTGTGCCATGTATGTCCACCTCCACTGGACCCCGGGCAGGGAGGGCAAAGGAAATGTTGATATGTAATAACATGTATGTGGCACGCATTTATTATGTGCAGTGAACAGTGAATATGAGTGTGAACAGCATGCAATCAAACTGAAAGCACCGTGTGCCACTGCAGGTCAATGCGTCGCACAGCACACAGCGCTGCAGATCTGAACAGGCTGTTATATCCATAAGACCTTACAGTACAGATGTATTTCCATTCCTTCCCATGGACGACGGGGCAGACTAAACATAGCAGCGAAAGGTGTCCAGTGGATGACAGCACACATGTGCACCCCGCGTGCATGCATAGCGGCTCGTTCAGCCGTTACGGACACACACACACACCCACACACACACTGAGTGATCATTTCAGCACCTGTTCTACAAACACATGCATGTCGTGAGCGCTGGGAAGGAGAGGACGACGAAGATGTGATTGCATGGGAGTAAGTGAGTGAGTGGCCGAACTGATGCCGGCTTGGACACATATGGCATGAAAACTCCAATGTCCTGTGCAAAGGGAGGACAGAGTGCTGACTCTCACTCCGTCCCGTGTTTGCCATCCAGACATTTGGACATCGGGCAGTCTTCAGCAGCTATTATGGCCGTCTGACAGCAGTCTGTGTCATTTAACTGTTGTCTAAATACACTTTGGATGTGATCGTGCAGGTGTGGGCGAGGCAGTTTGGACGGGATCCACCCACAGTCTACACACCTCTTTTCCTCCCAATTGCTTCAGGATTATGGCCATTTCTGCCATGTTGGCCTGGTTCCTGTGCATTCGTACTATGTGTGACGGGGTGTTAAGTCTCTCGTTTGCACGTCCTGATTTTACCGGGAACTCTGTGTCATGTTGAAACTACAAAATAAATAGATGGAAACGTTGTTCTGCTGCAATGAGAAGATTTAAAGTTAATCAGGAAAAATTCAAATTGGGGTGGCTCGAGCAAAAAAAACAAAACGCAGAGGGCCACTCACATCACAGATAATGAGATGTCCCAGAATTGACATCTTATTCTGGTGAAGGGTTTGGTTTGTCCAGTGATCCCAGGAGTTGTCTTGGCTCTTGGTAGGGCCTGTTTTGGAAAATTGGCACCAGGTGAGGAGACAGACAAAGTGCAATTCTGAAAAGACTACATGATTTATTGAAAAAATGGAAAGAGTCACCTCGCTCAAATAAGAGAAACCGGGGACTCCTCCTAGAGCCAGGCCTGTTAGGCTGCTTGCTCAGTCGAGCAAAGCCCAAAGAAACAACATGGTGTCACCTCCATAGGGCTCACTTCCAACAAGGAGAGAATAAAGGGTCTGGTGCTATGTTCTATGGGCAGTGGACAGGGGCAAAACCCCATGAGATCCGACACTCAGTTGCTACTTGGCTCATGGAACATGTGACATCATCTCTGTGGTTGAGCAGGAGCCTGAACTTGTGCGGGACGTTGAGTGATACCAACCAGAATTTGGTGGACTCATCTCCATGCACAGCATAGACTCTGCAACCAAAGACAAGAATCTGACTGGTGTTTGTGCATATGCACCAAATAGTAGTTCATAAGGAGAAGGATTGTAGCCTCCTTGGAGATTCTTAGTGGGATCCTGGAAAATGTCAAGACTCCTTAGTTCTACCAGGGAACTTCAATGCTCATGTGGGCAATGATGGATAGACTTGGAGGGGAGTGATGGGATCAGAATATGAGTGGTATATTGTTGCTGTACTTCTGTGTTGGTCATTAATTCTATAACAAACACCTTGTTAAAGCCTGAGGTTGTTCATGAGTACACTTATTACCAGAGCACCCTAGGTCAAATGTCAATGATCTGTTCTGTGTTCATGTCATCAGACCTGTGACCATGTGTCTTAGACATTTGGTGAAGTTGGGCAGAGCTGCCAAATTATCACCCGATAATTAGTAGAGTCTGATAGTGGGATAAGCCACCGAACAGACCTAGAAGGACTAAATGCACTGTGGGGGATTTCTGTGCGCATTTAGTTATAGAACCTATCCAGACGGCCTTCAGCTCATACCTCATAAAAGACCTTCTACAGGCCCTTCCAGGGACATGGAATCAGAGTGGTCCTTGTTCAAGATCCCCATTGTTGAGACGGCTGCTTTGAGTTGTGGCAACATGGTTCTTGGAGCTTGTCACAGTTGCCACCTACGAACCTGCTGGTGGACTCTTGCATTGAGGGAAGCCGTATAGCTGAAGAAGGAGGCCTTTCATGTCTGGTTGGCATACAAGTATCCAGAATCAGTGGATGGGTACTGGCAGGTCAGAATGTCTGCAGTCTCATTAGTTGCTGAGCCAAAAGCTCTTGTGGGGAGGAGTTTGGAGAATAACTTTCATTCGGCATCAGAATGGTTCTAGCAAACCATCAGATGACTCAGGAAAGGAAGCAGTTCTTAGCCCAGGTTGCTTTCAACAAGGGTGGAGATTTGCTTTCCTGGACTGGGGACAATGTCAGGCAGTGGAGGAAACACTGTGAAGATCTCCTCAACCCAACTGAATTGGTCTCCTTATAGCAGGCTAGAAAAGTCAGGCAGATCTGAGGTAGTCAAAAAACTCACCAATGGCAAGTCACCGGGAAGGACAAGACTCACCCTGAGATGCTAAAAATGGATGTCAAGGCTGACATGCCTACACAGTATTGCATGGAAAGTCTGAGACAGTACTTCTGGATTGGCAAACTGAGTGGTGGAGAATGGAGAATGTGTTCCTGTTATAGTGGATTCACTCTTCTCAGCTTCCCTGAGAAAGCTTATGCCAGGGTGCTCGAAAGCAGATTTTGAAACATTGTCAAACCTCAGATCCAGGAGGAGTAATGGTGGGTTTCATCATGTTTGTGGAAAGGTGGACTAGAGTTTACCTTTGCATGGATATTACAGGGGGTTTACTAACTATGTAATGAATGGGATGAGGATCAGCAGCTCCAAATCTGAGACCATGGTCCACTGTCGGAAAAGGTAGCTTGACCCCTCTGTGGCAGGAGAAATTTATTGCTCATCTTGTGTGGGCTAAGATGGAGCATGAGATCGAGAGATGGAGTGGGACTGTGTCTGAGGTCATGTAGATGCTGTACAGAGCACCTTTCTTCACCTTTGTGGTGAAGAAAGAGCCAAGCCAGAAGGCACATCTCTCCATTAACCAGTCATTTTATGCTCCTGTCCTCACCTATGATCAAAAGCTTTGAATATTAAAGAACAAGCATTGGAAATGAGGTTCCTCCTTTGGGTATCTGGGCTTACACTCAGGGTGAGACACTCGAATATTCGGGAGGAGACTCGGCGTAGAGCTGCTGGTTCTTTGCGATGAAAGAACCCAGCTGAGTTTGTTTGGGTGTCTGATGAGGATGGTCGCTGGTGTTCTCTCTAGGGAGGTCTTCCAGGCATGTTCAACTGAGAGGAGGCCCTGAGTAAGGATTTGGAACACCTCAGCTTCCCCCAGGTAGAGTTGGAGGACTTGGCTGACGACAGAGAAATGTGGAATGAGCTGCTTTGTCTGATCCCATTGCAGCCCAGACCCAGATAAGAGACAGAAAATGAATGAATGTCTAAAGTGAGGCAAATAGAGAGCCCATAGCCATGATAGGTACCCCCTGGCAACGATAGGAGAGGACACATGCAGTGAGAAGACAAACAGCCAGAGAGTTCCCAAATTCCCTCAGGGAACTTGGACCAGCCACAAAAACAGAGAAGAACACCACATCACTACGTATGCAACAGAAAACCTGGCCTGTGAGCTCAACTGAGAAAAAAAAAAACAAAAAACGTGGGGACTCCCAGTCAGACTTTGAACAGTTCCAGTCACCTCACCTGTCTGTGGGTAAAGGCAAGGACTCCACCACCCCCACAGCCACAACCAGTTCCCCCAATTCCCCCAATTATTCCACATTCCCACACATGTGGTGTTGGATGTACAGTAATTATGTTGAGTATTTGGAGTCATGAGGTGGTCAGGGTGGTGTGCCAAGCAGTTAAGTGCACTAGTTTCAATAAAGAAGGTTTCTGGTTCAAGGCTGCATCTGACCATTCTTCATGTTATGTGGTGTTGTGTCAGAAAGGGCATCTGGTGTAAAACCTGTACCAAATCACTTGCAGTTCTACATTTGATCTACTGTGGCGACCCCAAGTGAAATGAGGGAGAAGCCGAAGGGATTAACTTACTTGGAGCCATGGGATCATTGGAATTTAGGCACAAATGACAGGAGTGAGAGGTACAAATCAGACCGTCTTGTAACCACCTCATCTTCTCCATGCCTACACTTAAGAACTTCCCATGCAAATGTTTAGATGTTCATGGGGTTTGTACCAATGGGATAACCATTAAAAGTGTTCTCTTCCAGCTATTTTTAATCATATTATTGTCGTTATTGACTCATGAAACTGCAGCCGGTCTGCTCTGTAGTGAGCGTGTTCCCATCAGAGCTCAGAGCTAAGCAATGGTTAGTATTTGGGATGGGAGACGTCTTTGGAAGACCAGCAGCTGTGTGTGTTTTTCCGGGTAAAACTGGAGTTGTGTGTCAGGAAGGGCATCCGGTGTAAGACTTGTTCCAAGGGGTGCCAAAAAGGGGACAATAAGGAGAGGATTCTAGGGGCCCAGAGAGGCCCCTAATACCATTATAATACTGACAAAATAATATGGGGGTGGCCCAATAAATTTCTTTTCATGAAGCTAAAATCCCTGGCAACACCCCTGCTTAATATGGAATCTGGTTGTATCGCTGTGATGTCCCTGAACAAAACAGGAGCAGCTGAAAGGACAACATTTACTCATGAAACCCATTTTTATTGTGTGATTTTATTCTTACACGTGACAGATCTTTTAATGCAAAATCTACATTTTAAAAAATGTTCTTGGATCATGTTATTTAATAGAAGCTGCATATACATTTGAATAAAACTTATTTAATTATGCAGACATTCGGAGGTGAAGAAGGTCAGAGACGCTGACATGGATGAGAAAGCCCCGCTGTGTCTCGAATCACAGCAGTTCTGTCTTATTCTAGAGGCTTTGCATGTTCTGCAGCCCCCAGCACAATCTGTCTCTTTGAAATATCGATGGGGACAGTTATATGAAGACAAAGGAAATCAGGTAAGTCACAGATAGTACTGTAGTATTTGTGTGTGATGTACTGTAGGACATTATACCCTGTTCTCCCATCAGAGGACCCAGGGCTCTCCATGCAAAATTCTGCCTGAAGATGGGGTGAGCCGATGCACAAGCATGGCCAATATTGTGTACATCAGAAAGCCACTTTCAATAAAATATCTGATTTCATCACAAATAAAAAATATATCACAACTCAGCATCATGCTGTGGGGAAGTTTTTCAGTGGCATGTTTTTCAACCTTCATTTCCCATGCCTCCCATGCCTCCCATGCCTTGTGATGTACATAATAGGAGACAGGCAAAATGCTTACACCTCCCAATGTTATGTAGTGGGCTCTGATACTTCTCTACTAAATATAAGGGTTTTTTTTTTGTGTTTTTTGGTTTGGTTTTTTTAAGGAACAGTGACATACAAATTGCTCTTCAATCTACTTCACTACAAAAATTTGAAATACAGTTTAATATATATATTATATAATATATATTTTTTTTTTTTTTTTTTTTTTTTTTTACCCTGCTTGTTTTTGGTTTTTATGAAATAATTCTGTTTCTGTGTGCAAAGTAAAATAATGGAAGGATCCAAAATAAAACAAGGATATTTAGAAATGTGATGACAACTCCTTGCCCCTTGACTTTTAGATTTAAACATGTTTATTTCTCACTGTCTTTCACAAAATATAAGAGAACAAATGTCAAAAAGTTAGATTTATTCAGGAATACATCTGTTTTGGGGGCGTATTGCGCTATGATACATATCACACTCGAGGCATTTGCCTTGTAGTGGTGTTCAACATTTGCATAACAGACTTCTCTTCTATTTTGGCTTGCCTTACTGGCAGCATGGCGACCACTTGTCTTTTGTCATTGTAAAATGCCTACTCTGATTGAAAATTAATAGTAAGGGTCACATTGCTTGCATTTCAACCTGTACACTGCTTTTTTGCTTTCTTTTGTTGTGCTTCTGCTGTTATAATTGTGTAATCAAATAAATAAATAATGAATCATAGGGATTTTTTGTATGTGTGTCAGATCCCATCAGATCCACACAGCAGTGAGCAGATGTCTGCAGATTGTCAGGAAGTAGACACCATCTGTGTGAGTCCAGCAGAGAACACTCTATGTATCAGCACAAATAGAGGACAGCTGTACAGCTTCAACCTGACCTCTGAAGACACCGAAAAGGTCACAAACACAACCAGCACAACTGTACTTTTACTTCATACACATACATCCAGGGTTGGAACATTTTATATAGATGTATCATGGCTAAAACCCAGTTAAAACCTGGCAAATACCGTCCTGACAAAAACAGGTTTTAGAGAATTCTGTAACAAGTGTGGTAATGTACAACATTGTCCCATATGTATGGGATATATGGGAACTCTTTACCTTACTATATGTGGGAAAAATGTAATGTGACAAAATATATTTGTGTAAAAGTTTATTTAATTGTCCAGAATCTGGCTATGAAGCCAGCCCCCATGAATTATTTGTTGCCCCAATTGCCTTCCAATTACAAAAATGAGAAAATTGGGCCTGACTCAAAAATAGCAGTCTAAAGTTGTGTGTCATTGTATTATGCCAGGTTAATGTCAATTACAAGTAACCAGACTGGACTGTTAGTAATTATGAAAGGTTTAATAAACCATTCTAAAACAAGTGTTATCAGTCAGTTTGTATGTTATTTTACCAATTTACTCCTCTCCCCATAAGCCAAATTCTCAATACTTTGTCACCAACCTAATGTTTTTGCAATATTATCTAAGTTTTTGTCATATTATGAATAGTCTGCAAACCAGTATATAGTTATCAAACAACATGTATTGATGGTAGTACATCAAATATGGGGTACAGAGTGAGTATACACTACCAGTCAAAATGTATGACATTGTACACCAGGTCTTCATAGGTTTTCGCTAGTTTTTATCCCCCACTGGCCGAAGGCCCGAAGGGGGATTATGACGTAGCAATTTCCATCCGTCTGTCTTTCTGTCCATCCCAAAAAGATACAAGGATTCTGAAATCAGCTCCTCTCACATTTTTAGGAGGAAGTTCGTGAAACTTGGTAGAAATCCTTGTTATAGGTTGGTAATACACATATTTTAATACTGTACAAGATTGACACATTTTGGCAGAGTTATGGGTCTTGATTACCAACCCTAGACACTGCCACTTACACTGCATCCAGAAAGTATTCACAGTACTTCACTTTTACCACATTTTATGTTATAGCCTTATTCCTTATTATAGCCTTATTCCATTTTTTTTAATTTTGGCAAATTCATTTAAAAAAAAAAACTAAGCAATCACTTGTACCTAAGTATTCACACCCTTTGCTCAATAGTTTGTTCATGCATTTTTGGTAGCAATTACAGCCGCAAGTCTTCTTGAATATGATTCCCCAAGCTTGGCGCACCTATCTTTGGGCAGTTTTGCCCATTCCACTTTGCAGCCACCTCTCAAGCTCTATTAGGTTGCATAGGGAGTCTCGCCATTTTCAGATCTCTCCAGAGATGTTCAGTTGGATTCAGGTTTCTGGCTGGGCCACTCAAGGACATTCACAGAGTTGTCCTGAAGCCACTCCTTTGATATCTTGGCTGTGTACTTAGGGTCATTGTCCTGCTAAAAGATGAACCATCACCTGAGTCTGAGGTCAAGAGCACTCTGGAGCAGATTTTCATCCAGGATGTCTCCGTACACAGTATATTTTGCAGAGTAAAATTTACTCTGCTGGGATAACATTTGGTCCCAGTCCAAATAGGATTAAATATACTCTACCACAGGGCTAAATCAACTCAACACAGTGTAAAATTAACTCTTATTGGAGTAGAACCACTTGAGTTGACAAGACAGTATCACAGACAAAACAGTCCCCCCAAAACTCGGTCCGCCGTGCCTTCACTGCACATGCGTCATCAGCCGTGGTTCACCGATTTTCACGTCATTTCTGCTTCAAACTGCACTCCAGTCATTATCTGTCTCAGTGACAGATATCAGAAACTTTTTTACAACAATCATTTCCACGTAAATTCAGCATTATTTCATCATAAAAGATGGGGGAAGTGATCAAAGGGCCACAGCCACATGGGCTGCTAGCTGTTGCATTCACTGCGCATTTGTCATTTCAAAGCGTCACAGAGTATCACCTCGTTTCTGCATAAAACAGCCTCGTTTCTGCTTAATGATAGAAGCCTATAGAATAGAATGATTTAAGAGGGTTTACCTTTATCATCTGATGGTTAATAATCCCATTAATTCATTTGATCGCTTTGGGTGAACAGAATCCGTCTCAGACGAGCTGCTGTGGTCATAAATGATGCATGCGCAGTGGAGGCAGGGTGGGTCAGGTTTTAGGGGGTACCATTCACTGCGACAACGGTAGAGCTGATTTCACTCTATAATAGAGTGTACGTATTTACTCTATTTAGACTGGCACCAAATGTTATCTCGGCAGAGTATATTTTACTCAGCAAAATTTACTGTGTACATTGCTGCATTCATCTTTCCCTCAATCCTGACTAGTCTCCCAGTTCCTATCGCTGAAAAACATCCCCACAGCATGATGTTGCCACCACCATGCTTCACTGTAGGGATGGTGCCTGGTTTTCTACAAACATGATGTCTGGCATTCATGCCAAAGAGTTCAATCGTTGTCCCATCAGACCAGAGAATTTTGTTTCTCATGGTCTGAGAGTCCTTCAGGTGCCTTTTGGCAAGCAACTCTAGTCAGGCTGGCATGTGCCTTTTACTAAGAAGTGGCTATCATCTGGCCACTCTACCATACAGGCCTGATTGGTGGATTGCTACAGAGGTGGTTGTCTTTATGGAAGGTTCTCCTCTCTCTACAGAGGAATGCTGGAACTCTGACAGAGTGACCATCGGGTTCTTGGTCACCTCTCTGTTTAAGGTCCCTCTTCCGCGATCGCTCAGTTTAGATGGGCAGTAGAAATGTTTCTGTACCCTTCCCCAGACTTGGGTCTTGAGGTCTACAGACGATTCCTTTGACTTTATGCTTGGTTTGTGCTCTGACATGCACTTTCTACTGTGGGACCTTATACGTAGACAGGTTTGTGCCTTTCCAAATCATGTCCAATCAACTGATTCTACCCCAAGTGGGCTCCAGTGAAGCTGGAGAAACATCTCAAGGATGATCAGTGGAAACAGGATGCACCCAAGCTCAGTTTTGAGTTTCATGGCAAAGGCTGTGAATACTTACGTACCCGTGATTTCTTTGTTTTTTGTTTTTAATAAATTTGCAAAAAATCGCATCAGAACTTTTACACATTGTCATTATGGGGTATTGTGTGTAGAATTTTGAGGGAAACTAACTAGAGAGGTCTTGCAGCATTAACTCTGTAATAGCTAAGTTGAAATAACATTTAAAAAAATCTATGCAAATCAATTTTTCTTGTTGAGTGTGGATGCACCGTACATGAGTTGGTGTCTGCAACTATCACATGCATTGCAATGTATCCAGAATGTAGCAAGCACTTGTACCAAAGCAGAATGTGGCAGTGGGGGATATTGTGCTGTCAGAGCACTCTTGTTGACAGTTTTAGATGCACTAAACTGCATAAACGGGTTTTAGACAGGTTTTTGCTGGCATTCTTTTTTTACATTTAACTTTTTATCTCTCTTCTTCCTCTCACCTCCATCCCTTTTTTCTTTCTTTTTACCTCTTGCCACATCCCCCCTCAATGTTTTCACCCTTGTTTGTTTTTTTTTTTGGTTTTTTGTCTGATTGTGAACAGCTTGTAACCCACAATTTTTCATATATCATTATGAAATTTTTACAGAGGATTCATATCCTGATAGGCAACAACTGATTCAATATTCAAGGTCATAGGTCAAAGTCAGCAAAAACTTGGAAAGGACTTGGAAAAAGAATTGGAAAAATCCCTGTCCTTTAACATTGAATGGATTTTCAAACTTCATAACTCTGACAAAAAAGATCGAATATCCTTGCCTTCCTTTCATCCCTTTTCTTCTCTGTTGCAAAGTAAAAAATGTCTCTGTATTGTTTGCAGATAATGATTCAGAGGTCAGTCTGTGTACTTTCTATCTCTGTCTGCTAGGAGGAACAAGAATATTTGACTTCCTGTGCCAGCCGTTCCACTCCAAGCCCATCACTGGTTTGTCCGTTTGTTTTCACAAACCTCTCCTTGCCACAAGCTCTCTGGACTGCTCTGTCCGCATCTGGAACTATCAAACTCAGTACGTGACAAAACCAATTTTAAGACCTTATTTTATCTGTTGCAGTCACAGTTGCAGTCATACTCCTTGAGGGAGGAGAAGAACTTTATATTCCCAACCTGGTGGGATGCTTTCAGAGAAGAAAGTGTAAAAGCCCAGAAATGCATCCATATATGTATATCAGCTATATCGACCACAAAAGGAAGATACAAACATTAAATCTGCCAAATCAAAAAAGGCTGCTTGGCTTCTCCTTTTATCTAAACTTTAGCTACATTATAATGAGATAATGTTCATGTTAGAATAAATGTTTAATTTTGTAATGATAAAATTTTCTTTGATTCCTGTAAAACAAATCATTCATTATTAGTAAATGTCAATGTGAGACATCAACATGTCTTAGTTACTTCTTGTCACAGTACATTGCCAAGTTAGATTGTCTTGTATGACTATTTTGTAAAAAAAAAAAAAACAACAAAAAAATTAATATTATTGTCCTGATGGCATAGACGTTAGTATTTTGTCATAATAACAGACTTTCAAGAAAGTATAATACCAAAAAAAAGTAGTCAAAGGCATTGTTTAAAATGCCACAAATGTCAATGAATTATTAGTATACTTTGAAGATTCTTTTGGGTTCTCCCTTTTTGCTCTGGAATTCAAAAGCACAAAATTGTGTTAATAAATATGGAAACAGTGTTTCCACATCAGTTAAAAAAATTGGTAACATATTTCAACGTGAAACTTTTCAGGATTTTCCAATAAGCCGTTGTGGTCAGACGTTTATGGCCCCTTCACACATAACACGATTGAGGCCAAATGGCGCACGAAGGATTCGAACGGCAGTCATGAAAAATCGGAGCTGCCTTGAACGCTTCGTACAGCAGTCGGCACAAACATTTGGCCACAGCACATGCACTCCACATTTGCGTTGTGCTTGTGCTGGAAACCCAATCAAACAGAGTCAAGATGAGGTCGTACTGCCATCTGACCATGGTCGCAACATTAGTATTGCATGTCGTATGCAGATCGGACTATGCTGACTGTGGTCAAGGGGCTGCACGAAATGGAAATGATCGGCCACATTGCACCTTGGCCGAATGTGGTGAATAAGCTAGCCTTCACACCAGCGGCCAAATGAGGGCAGAATTGAGGTGCCACCCACAAACTTTCAACAGCAGCCACTGGGCCAGCACAAATGTAGAGTGCAGGACACCACTTTCGAGCTGCAGTCCAGGTAGCAAAAGCTCAAAGGGCAGTCAGTGTGTCATGTCCACCCCTAAGCAACACGAATGGCATGCGTGTGTATTGTGCCCTCCCCCGACGATCCAACATTGTCGAGGTGCGGCTGACGTGGTGAAGGCTCAAACGGTGGCTGGAATGCAATGCAGTTGCTGTCCAGCACAGCGCGCACATCTGGGTGGCTGTCATGTCCATGATGGAACAGCTGACAGCTGTGGAATTTGCATCATGGCATATCCAGCATGTCCCGCTAGAGGTGGAATCACCGGCCAGCAGCATGCACACACCACCACAACAGAAATAAAAATAAAAACACAGCTGCTACAGCTATGTGTCACAGCGCCAGCGTGCCATCTGACCAGACAGCCAGATCACAATCAGATGATGCCAGCGTACGCGGGTGCACCAAAGCCGTCAGCTGATCACATGCGTGTTCAGCAAGGTGACCATCATGTTGCAGCTGACAATTGTTTCATCGCTACTCAAAGCTGGAGAACAGATATTATGCCATGAAGAACATCACCTCTCAACACGTGACTGTGATGCACATGTGTGGGCAGGCTCTCGTGACATGGTGAAAAATAAAAACAGCTCACCGTCCCACTGCGCCTCACATGACACACTATTGCAATGTCCACACGATCCCTCCATCATTTGACAGCCTGACTGACAGACCAGTGTGGGCAGCTCTTTTGCCCCACATCCTGGAGCTGTGAGCCCATTCATGTGAGTGCTTTGCTACTCACATGACAGGTGAGTGTGTTGCCAATGAGACAGTCATCATGTCATTGCTACTCACAGCTGAAGAACGCATATCATGCCATGAAGAACATCACCTCTCAACACGCCACCGCGATACATGTTTGGATAGGTTCTAATGACATGGTGAAAAATAAAAACACTTGTCACTTTCGGAACATGTTCAGCTGCACCTCAGTGCGCACTGCAAACACCATCAGCCAGGCTGTCAGAGTCTATGATGCATGTAACTTGGGAGTAGTTCAAGTAGCAAAGAGCTTGTCCCCACTATCCAGTCCCGGCTTTGGCAGCCTTTTCACGTGTTAGCTAGTCAGTTTTTAATAAAACCAAAGTATTTTCCTTCCAAATGGGGACAGCATGAACTTTTGTAGTTATCACTGTTGCCCACAGTGAGAAGGTGCCAGGTTCTAATCCTCACTGGTCCTTTTTGTGTGGAGTTTACATGTCTTCCCGGTGTTTTCATGGGTTCTGTTAGGGTGTTCCGACTTCCTCCCTCTTCCAAATACATGCACGTGAGGTGACTTGTCAGTTCTGTGACAGACTAGCAGCGTGTTGAGGGTGTACCCCGCTTCTTGTTAAATGCCTGCTGGGATAGGTTCCAGCCCCCTGTGATTCTTAAATGAATGTTAGAATATTCTCTCTCCACCAGCAGCTTGGACCTTGGGATTTAATAATTTTGTACTTTATGTATTAATACTGTCATTTCACTTGGTTTGTCAGACCTACAATCCAAAATCCAGTGACATAAAATAGAGCAACAAAAAAGCAGACATATCTCAACATATCTAAAGTCGTCAGTTTTTGCTTGACTTGTCAAAATGGTGGAATAATATGTTTCTGTTGATCAAGGACTTGATGAATACTTTGTGTTACTGTATATGTGTTTGTGTTTCATTTGTCACTAGAGTGTTGGAGCTGTACAACGAGTTCCAGGAGGAGGCACACAGTGTAACTTTCCATCCTACTGGCCTTTTCATCCTAGTGGGATTTTCAGACAAACTCAGGCTAATGAACCTGCTGATTGACAACATTCACACCATTAAAGAGTTCACTGTACGTGGCAGCCATGAGGTAGGGTGTACTATATGTGTGTTTTGAATGAAGGCATGGTTTTAAAATAATATCAGAAGTTATGAATTAGTTAAATCGTCAGTATTAACTTAAAAATGCAATCAACTCTGAACAGCTTTTGTCCTTCTTGACCAGCAGTCAGGAATGTCTTTGTTGTAATTTGATTGATCATTGTCAGAGTCAGGAGTTTGAATGTTGGCAGTATGACTGGTAAAGGGAGAGAGTTGGCTGATGTGGTGGTTAGGAGAAAGGTAGACATACTATGTCTTCAAGTGATTAAGTGAAAGGGAAGTAAAGCCAAGAGCATCAGAGGTGGGTTCAAGTTGTGTCATGGTGTGCATGGGAGGAGAAGTGGTGTTGGGTCATTATAAAGTAAAAGTATATTAAAAGCATGTTGGCTTTTAAGTGAGCATCTAACAGGGTAATGAGTATTAAGTTGGAAATTGAAGGGGTGATGATAAATGTCATCAGTGCATTTGCTCCATAGGTAAGTTGTAGATGAAGGAGAAAGAAGATTTGTGGAGTGAGTTAGATGAGGTGACAGAGAGTGTACCAAACATGAAAGCGTGGTTATTGGAGCAAACTTCAAGGTGATAGCTGAACCAAGGATCAGATGGTGGAAGGTGAAGGAGGAAGACTGTTGTGTGAAATTCAGGTAGGGGGTGAGACAGGCACTGGATGGAGGTGAAGTGATTTTAGACAGCTGGAAAAGTACTGCAGATGTGTTGAGGGAGACAGCTAGGAAGGTACTGCGTATGACATCTGGACAGTGGAAGAAAGACAAAGAGACATGGTGGTGGAATGACGATGTCTAGGAAAGTATAATGAGAAAGGTTGGCAAAAAGATTTGGGATAGTAGGAGGGATAGTAGCAAGAGTACAAGGGAATGTGGCTTAAGGTGAAAAGACATGTGGCAAAGGCTAAGGAAAGGGCATATAGGAAAATGGACATGAAGTTGAACACTTAAAGGGCATAGCTCACCCCAGTCAACAATCACGCACTCATTCATCTTCAAACACTTACTCCAATTAAAGGTCACAGAGGGGTGGAGCCTATCCCAGCATTCATAGTGCAATGGTGTGGTGACAAGGAGTAGAGGTGGTGAATAAGAAGGAAAGAAAGTGTCACAGTAATAAAAGAAAGAAAGAAAATAAATCAAATAGCTAATCATGGCAGGCATAGATAAGGAGGGATCAATCTTATATCATCCAAAGAACAAAAATAAGTAAATGAGAGAATCAGCTCAGTTATTACTTGAGTTGACGTTCTAATAAGCTGTCTATATGCGGTCTGCATAAGTTGGGAGTTGCAAGATGGCCACCAGTTTGCTTCAGCGGATTGTACGGAGTGTGTGGGCCAATGAGATATCCAGTAATATATACAGATCAGTGGGGTGGAGTGAGTTGAAAAAGGTGGCAGGAGTGATTTCGGACAGAAAATATCTGCAAGAGAGAAAGAGAAAGTTCACAAGACAGTAGTGAGACCAGCTATGTTGTACAGCAAGGGTATTCAACTTCAGTCCTCAAGGGCCGGTATCCTGCAAGTTTTAGATGCGTCTCTGCTTTAACACACCTGAGTCAATTAATGAGGTCATTAGCAGCACTCTGGAGAACTTGACTGCATACTGAGGAGGTAATTGAACCATTTGATTCAGGTGTGTTGGACCAGGGACACATCTCTAAAGGTTGCAGGACATCGGCCCTCAAGGACTGGAGTTGAATACCTCTGTTATACAGCTTAGAGATAGTAGCGCAAACAAAAAGAGAGGAGGCAGAGCTGAACGTGGCAGAGCCAAAGATGTTACGATTTTCTTTGGGAGTGACAAGAATGGACAGGATTAGAGATGAACAGCTTAGAGGGACAGCTCAGGTGGGACGGTTTGGAGACAAAGTCAGAGAGGTGAGTGTGAGATGGTTTGGACATGTGCAGAGGAGGGACACAGAGTATATAGGGAGAAGGATGCTGAGGATGGAGCCACCAGGCAGGAGGAGAAGAGGGAGGCCAAAGAGGAGGTTTATGGATGTGCTGAGGGAGAACATGCAGGGTGAGATGGAAACAGACAATCTGCTGTATTGAACCCTAACGGAAGCAGCTGAAAGAAGAGGGGCAGATGAAAGCATTAATGTTGAGCTGAATTCTGTTGGGCTGAATCGTTGTACCTTCACCCGTTATGTGTTCAGTGCACTTGTATTTGTGATAATACCTAAAGTTAAGTTAAATCATGCAGTCTTGCTTTTCATTCTGTTTGTGTTCCCTCCCTTCATGTAATCTGTACAGTGTGCTTTCAGTCATGGTGGACACTTGTTTGCTGCTGTCAGTGGAAATATAATTCACATCTACTCCTTCACCACTTTTGAAAACATTCTCAATCTGAAGGGCCACATTGGAAAGGTGAGTCAGGAAAAGTTGGCAATAAAGAATTACATCAAGTCTGATAGTCTTTCCGCATTGTCATGTTAAAATTTCGTACCACATTTCCCAGGAAAATAGGTCATTATTAATTCAGTGATAATGTTGTGCTTGGTACCAGTCAAGGCATTTTGAAGACAGAACAAGTATAAATTTGGCATGGTCAAATTATGTTCTTGTTTCCTGTGCTTCTTATCACTTTATATTGTTTGTAAGACGCAATGTTGAGTGACTTGCATGCTACTTTCTCATCAAATGTATTTCACTGTAAGGTTGACCTACGTGTTAACATACATATGACAGATGAACTTGAACTTAATATAAACCTGCAGGTGTAACATTCAAATAGTTCAGGTTTATTTACTTGAGTCAAGCAAAGCAACATTGGTCCAAATACAGGCTTAGTTTTGGTGACTGGCAGATAAGGTAACCATGGAGGTTTAAATGGTAAATAAATGGTAAATGGACTTCATTTATATAGAGCTTTTCCGTCTGCATCAGACACTCAAAGCACTTTACAATTATGCCTCACATTCACTCCAATGTCAGGGTGCTGCCATAAAAGGCGCTCACTACACACCAGGAGCAATAGGGGATTAAAGACCTTGCCCAAGGGCCCTTAGTGATTTTCCAGTCAGGCGGGGATTTGAACCAAGGATCGTCTGGCCTCAAGCCCAACACCTTAACCACTAGACCATCACCTCCCCGTTTAAATTCCAAAAGTACTACAACAAACAGAAGTCATTTCGCGGTAACAGGACATAACTAAGAATGAAGCAAGAGACTATGGCAGGAAAGCCCATGACACTATGACAAATGGTAACTTTTTTGGGTAGTACAGTTTGTGGTTAATGAGAGGAATGCAGATAGTTCACGTCTGTGAAAGCAGTCACACACATGAGGTGTGGCCAGTGCAGTATATATTAGTGGGCAGCATGTTCTCCTCGTGTTTGCATGGGTTCTCTCCGGGTGCTCCGGCTCCCTCTCACATCCAAAGACATGCAGGTTAGGTGAATTGGAAACTTTAAATTGTGCGTAGGTGTGTGTCTCATTGTGTTTGTTTGTCTATATGTGGCCCTGCAGCAGGCTGGCGTCCTGTCCAGGGTGTACCCCGCCTCACACCCTATGACTGTGACCCTTAATTCGAGTAAGTGGTTGAAGATGAGTGAGTGAGTGAAATTATGGGTTACAAGATGTTCGTGACTGAGGGGACAGTGGGGCGTGAAACTGGCTGGAGAACTGGTGCAGCAGGGACGGTGTTGTGTGTGCTCTACTGTACATTTGTGACGAAAAGGGAGCTGAGCCAAAAGGTGAAGCTCTCGATATACTGGTTAATCTTTGTTCCTACTCTCACCTATGGTCAAGAGGGTTGGCTCATGACCAAAAGAGCTAGATTGTGGGTACAAGTGGCCAAAATGGGCTTCTTTAGGAGGGTGGCTGGTGTCTCCCTTAGAGATAAGGTGAGAAGCTCGGTCATCCGTGAGGAGCTTGGAGTAGAGCCTCTGCTTCTTCGTGTTGAGATGAGCCAGTTGAGGTGTTTTGGGCATCTGGTAAGGATGCCCCCTGAGCGCCTGCCTAGGGAGGTGTTCCAGACACGTCCAACTGGGAAGAGAACCTGGGGAAGACCCAGGACAAGGTGGAAAGATTATATCTCCATAGTGGCCGGGGAACACCTCAATATCCCCCAATCAGAGGTGGTTGATGTGGTTTGGGTTCCCCTGCTGGAGCTATTGCCCCTAGACCCAGTTCCAGATAAGCGTTTGAAGATGAGTGTGTGAGTGAGTGCAGCAACCTGAAGAACTCAGCCTGGAGCCTACACAAGCATTCAAAAGGGTTTGAAGTGGGGTACACCCTGCACAGACTGACAGTGTATCACAGTGCCACTGACAGACAAACACATTTACACCCACAACTATGGCCAATTTATTGTTCTGAATTCATCTAGCCTGGATTTTTTGGAGGCGGGAGGAAACCGGAGCACCCAGAGGAAACCCACGCAAACACAGGGCGAACATGCAAACTCCATACAGAAAGGACCAGATGGGAAGCAATCCCAGGACCTTTTTTGCTGTGAAACAACATTGTGAACCACTAAGCCACTGTGCCGCCCACACTGAAAATATTAAAGACTTCTTACCTTACTGTAGTACAGGAACCAAACAGCTCTTCATTCCTTACTGGAGTAACTTTGGCTTGAGGTAGATACGAGTTATGCCCCTAAAAAAAACAAAAAAACAGATATTTTGTTTAATGTATTGATTCCACGGTTACAATTTGAGAATAAATTAAGCAATAAAGGCAGTATTTCAGGTAATGTGTGATAAAAATGTACTATAAACCCGGTTTCTCATGATTTTAGTTAATTTTTGCATTGCTGATAAATGTTTGTTTTGTTTGCCTCTCATTCATGGAATCTTAGTCTTTCATTTTGCTTTTTGAAGGTGAGGGCTGTTGACTGGAGTATGGACGACAGCCATCTGGTGTCATGTGGGATGGATGGTGCACTATATGTGTGGAATACACTGACCGGAAAGCGTGAGTCAGAGAATGTCTTGAAGTCTTGCAGCTACACAAGTGTTTCCTTCTCTTCGGAATGCAAGACTATCCTTGCTGTGGGAACAGATTTCACCTTGAAGGAGATCCAAGACAGTCAGGTTTTGCCTCTATATCTGTTTTTGCTTGAAACATTCCTAAAATGTGTCTTCTATGTGAGGAAAATATATGAGAGTCATGTAAAATCAGTTTGGCCCTCAACAAATGGTTTTACTTTTGCTTCAGACTCAAAATGTTCTATGAGCAGAATTTAATTAAAGTTCAATTTCATTTCAATTTATTTAATTTATATAGCACCAAATCACAACAAACTGACTTCATTAATTAACTTCATGGATATATCATTGCCACATTCTCTGGGTACTCTGTTGGAGTTGTTGAATAACCCCCTCCTCACTAGACACTCTCCAGCTCTGTCAAGTTACACGCTGCTGCACACCGGTCCACTTAGTAGCCTCAGGTAATCACTCTGAGACTATTCCATTACAGTTAATGGAAGCTCCCATGTGCTAAAAAATTAGACAATTAACTGTTCTCGTATTGATTGGTGCACCAGAACCATCCTGTTACAGAGCAAGCACTGTCTAGCCAATTGCCTTCTCTCCAGGCACACAGAGTGAATCATTGTCTTGGCCTCTGGGTTGCCTTTTTGGCCATCTGTCACTGTGAACACTGGTCTATATGGTTGTTTAGCTGCAACATTTTTATCACTGCATGTTCTGGCAATTTTGTATTGTGCTTTTATTGTGTTTGTTAGTATGACCAAACCAGATGATTACTCCACTACAATGGTCTACTTGGTCTGTTTACCACTGTTACCAATGTGCTTACTCAAGTGGTGGCTAAGGTTTACACCTTGCTTATTTGTGGCATCTTAAGTTGTGATTTGGTGCTGTATGAATGAACTGAATTGACTGAGTGTGTACCTGGCGTGCGAATCAGTCACGTATCCTGTCCTGATGCTAGTAGCAAAGAGCTATCACTTCTACAAGAAGTCTTCAGTAAGTCCATGTGTCTTCTTCTATCCTTATGACTATGCTATCACTCTGTTGCCAGATAACATCTCAGAGGCACCGACAGACGGTTAAAATCATCCTCCCTGAGCTCTCTACTAAAGCCAGATTTTTTTTCATTGTGAAGAAAAACAAGATTTACCACCGCAGTGTTGATTATAGTTTACTGTACAACATTATTTTTATACCACTCTATTTTGCAGAGCAGGTGGCTCTGTGGATCAGAGTTGGACTGCTACTATATAGACTGAAGTTAGATTTTAGAGCTGTGGTTCGTGGTACTTCTGCGGGTCCTTGGACAAAACACTTTATCTGTATTGTTCCAGTCCACCCAGCTGAAAATGAGTACCGCCCTCGGCTGGGGAAATATGCAATGAATTGGCATCCCTTCCAGGGGAGTCCTATATGCTCATAAGCACCAGCCTAATGGGCATCAGGACCTTGAAATACAACTATCCAATTGGGACTCTGTATTAGCAGATACTCACTATTAAATTACTCTGACTGACATCTTAGGGGGAAAATCTAATTGGGACATCCCTAACTTTAATCTTCATGGGCTGCCTCTGAGTGTGTCTGTGAAACAGAGGCTGTGTTGTATCATAGCATGTGGGTTTTAAGTATTGGTCTTGTATCTTGAGGCAGATATAGATAAGGGGCTGAGCCCACACTATTTAAAATAATTTAATATCCTTCTGTGATCAGGTGGTTTTTAGCCTTGGTGTAGGTGTGGTGTTTTATTTTTGTGTTCTCATACAGTATAATTTAATTGTAGACATTGAATGATATGACTGAATGGTTCATCTCATTCACAGATCCTGAGAGAGGTTCCTGCTGATGAGGTCGCACACACCGCCATCGCAATATCTCATTCTGGTCGGGTTATTTTTACTGGGACCTCTGTTGGTACAATCAGGGCAATTAAGTATCCATTACCCATCAAAAAGGAATGGATCACGTACCAGGCACACTGTAGCCCCATAACCAAGGTTGGTCTGGATGTCAGGTCCAATCTCCTCAAATGGCAAAGAAGCAAAAACTCTTTTTCAACTGTTTTGGTGCTACTTTGTGTGTCATCAGATGGTCATCACATGTGATGAACAGTTCCTGGTGACAGTGTCTGAAGACAGCTGCCTGATGATTTGGAAAATCATTAATAAGGAAGGTCACGGACTGAAGAGCAACAAGCAGATTGTCTACAATGAAGACGTCCTCATCACCAAGTCAGACCTCGAGGAGAAGGTGTGTGTGTGTCTGGCAATCACCCAGGCAGATAACCAGCTCATGCCTACTGCTCAAAAGTAACAGTCTGTGTGCCACAACCCGGTGAAGTGTGGTCATCCCAATGGCCTTCTCTAGCTGCTGTGATCCTCACTGCCAAGGCACCTACCTGCTGGATTGTGCCCAGAAAGAAGTGTCACATGGCCAAAATATTGTAGCTGACACTCCCTCACAATCTCAGTGATACTTCTCATCTGAGTAATGTCAGACCAAACAGGATCCTGCTGCTAGTTAACATTGTACCCTTGTTCAGCCTAACACATGGCCCAGTAGTCGGTACCTAAGCCCACTCCCCCACTCGCGTTCATGCTGGTGAGGAGGGTGGCAGTGACCCCCAGCAGGACGAAACACAAGGCCTGTCAAAGGGTGAGCGAGCTCCTTGTGAGTCAGTGGCCATCATGCTTTTATGTACTGACTGAATGAAATCCTAACCATGCCAGTGTGCACTGTGGGACATCGTTGCCTCTGAAAGGGACTGATGTAGCCCAAACAGAAGTTTTTAAATTGACCACTTGGGCCAAAGAGCTTCAGCAAGAGCTTGAGGCAAAATGGCATGTAATGTGAGCCCACACACTGCAGGGCAGTGTGCTGCCATTTTGAGGTATATAAATAAAACTGCAAACCATGCAGGCTTTGCGTCACTGCGAAAGGAGGCCAAAATTAACACACAAGAACTACCAAACTTTTGTTTGTGTCAGCAAAACAAATTTGATAGAAAATACGACTAATCTCCAGTTGGCGATGTAGGTTGATGGCTTGGTACATTAATTTGTGTAGATTACACATTTCATGTTTCTGGTCATATCTGGCCCTGGCTTTCAGTGGAAATTCATCATAATGCTGGTTTGACATTGTGGTGCTGCTATAGTCCAACGGATGCGCCTTTGTTTTTAGTACCTCACAGTGCTTCCCAGGCCCCTGTTGGCCGAAATGGGAACTATCAAAATTAGTGGCTGTGTAGATATCCCTTATCATCAGATCATGCTTCTAGTATTGTGAGTACAGTGGAGCTCAGGGCCCAAGTTTGTGGGCATGCTGGTCTGTCACCAAGGGTTGAATCCACAACAGTAGGAGACTGTGTCCTCACGTTTACTTCCAGTGTGCTGATTCTTTCCAGATGCACATGTCACTCTTTTTTTTTTTTTTGTAACACCTGATGCACACAAAGTTTTTCTTGGTCACAGTGTTGACATAACTGGCTCTCCTTTGTGGCCCAGCAAAGAGTTGGTGCCATTCTGGAACCGGTTTGCATGGCTGAGAGCCAGTTCTTTCAGACTCAGACTCACTTTTATTGTCACTCGACCCTTACAGGCAGAGTGTGTCTCTGGAAATGTGAAGACCTGGTTTAAAATTTGACACCGGCTTCAATTCAGCCCTGAAACTGCATCAGAGTGAAGGAGTATGACAGCAAGCATTTTCCTTTGGGAGCATTGTTTTGAACCAGCCCATTTGCAGAGAACTGTTCTTTCTTTACTCACGGACATGAATGAGCGAAGCTCGTCAGCATCTAGCCATGTCATTTAGACCATTCAGACTTTATTTTGAGTAAATGCTTCAGGGGAGCATTAGCATAGCAAAAACCTTTCAGCTTCTGGGGGAGCTCCGCCCCCCCGCCTTTTTTTTAAATCAGAATGAATGTATTGTTATTTTTCAAAACATACAAAGAATGTTAAGAGCTGGCAGTGACATTTAGAGATAATTCTAAAGAGTAAAATGTTTGTGCAGAATGTCCCACCAGTTCAAGGTCACATGTACAGTAAGTAATGTGAAGTTTAAAAAAAGAAAAAAAAATCAATACAGAACAAAACACACACACACACAAAAGCAAAATATTAAAGTAATCCCACTGTTGTGAAAGTGTAGTGACACGGACCCACAACAGGGGGCGCAAATGAACGGTCAATAGATGAGCCAAAAAATAACAATTTAATGTTGTGAAGGTGCACAACGAATACACAGACAATCTCAGAATGTGAATACAGTCAATCCACAAAGGTGACGTGTGGGCAGGCTCGAGGATAGAAGACGTCTGTCCTGAGAAGAGCCGGAAGCACACGATTTCCGCCGCCACCGAACCTGGTGAATACTGGAGCCGCCAAGTCCCGAATTCCCAGGTGATCACCGTCCCCGACTGTCGGATCTGGTACTGCTGGCGAAGAACAAAGACAGTCAAGTGTGGGTGTGTGTACACCCAGTAACAATAACGGTGGGAATGCCACCTCCACCTCTCACTCAATATGCTGCTGAATTTCCAGTGATCCCTCAGAGGAAAAGAGTGCCGTCCTGCACTCACTCAGCCTCCACAGGAAGAGGGACCGGTACTCCTGCAAACACTCACAATATACAGCTTATAAGTTAACACAAATGGCTGAGGATATTACCTCCATTGAAGTATGATATCTCGGCGATGAGGTGGAGATGACGTCTGGGTTTTATGGAGTGGGATGATGAAGAATGAGTGACAGCTGTCACTCCCGGCTGTGTCCGTGGCGGCAGTGCCCTCTCGTGCCTGAAGCCCGCACTTCAGGCAGGGCGCCCTCTGGTGGTGGGCCAGCAGTACCTCCTCTTCTGGCGGCCCACACAACACCCACCCACCCTCCCAACCTGTCACCACCAAGATAGGATATTAACAACATGTGCCATAGATACACAAATGCGACCATAAAAAAAAAAAATAATAATAATTTCAAAGAGCTGGATACAATTGCATAAAACATCTCCATGTGTTCTCAAATCCACTGAGATTCTGTTTCAATGAAAACCTTAATTTTTCTAGTTTTAGACAGGACATGACATCCTGTAGCCACTGTGAGTGCAGAGGAGGGTTAGGATCTTTCCACTTGAAGACAATGGCTCTACGTGCTATAAGTAATGCGAAGGCCAAAGATAGTTTTTTCCTAGCGCTCACATGTGGCTGATTTTCCAAAACACCAAAAAGTGCGAGTACAGAGTTTTGTTCCAAATTAATATTGAATGCCTGGGACAAAGTGTTAAAAATGTTCATCCAGAAGACCTGAAGGCATGAGCAGGACCAAAACATGTGACAAAGGGTGGCCTCAGTCAGATTACATCGAATGCACAGAGGACTTCGGGATACATCGTAGACAACCTGGCCCTGGAAATGTGCGCTCTGTGCACCACCTTGAATTGAATCAGACGGTGCCTAGCACAAAAGGAAGAAGAGTACACAAGTTTAAGTGCAGAGGCCCAGGCATCATCTGACACAGCGTGACCCAGTTGAATTTATCAACTGGTGAACTTTTAAGATCAAGCATGATGTTATACAACTTAGAGATGAGACCTTTGGAAGGTTTAGATGATAGTATTTTGTCCACCATGGTCTCCTGTATAGGAACCTGAATGTTAGACAATTGTGTGGTGAGAAAATGTCGCAGCTGAAGATAACGAAAAAAATCTAAATTTTTAAGATTAAATTTCTCCTTCAGCTGTGCAAATGATGCCATGGTACCATCCTCTAACAAATCTTTAAAACGTTTAACCCCCTCATGGTGCCATTGTCGAAAACCCACATCAATAACAGATGGCTTGAATAAATGATTGTTAAGAATGGGGCTCCAAAGTGGAAAAAGTGTCCATGCCAAAATGTTTTCAAAATTGTCCCCAAATCTTCAAAGTGTGTTTAATCACTGGATTATCAAATAGAGTGGTGGGGGGTAAAGGCAAGGCTGAACCAGCTGAGGCCAAAGGAGAGATGCTCTGTGAGAAGAGCTCTAATGAGACCCAATCAGGACAGTCCAGCCGGTCATAACAGTGGGACCAATTTATCAGACATCTCAGGTGGGCTGCCCAGTAATAAAAATGAAAATTGGGAAGGGCAAGACCCCCCTGATATTTAGATTTTTGAAGGTGAATTTTACTTAAGCGAGGTTGTTTGCCCTGCCAAATGTAAGAGGTTATGATTGAGTCCAACTGTTGGAAAAAAGCAAGTGGAATAAAAATGGGCAATGTTTGGAAAAGATACAAAAATTTGGGTAAAATTACCATCTTGACAGAATTTACACGGCCCACCAGAGACATCGACAAGGGTGACCACTGCGACATCAGCTGTCTGGCCTGATTTAATAAAACAGTTACAATTTCTTTAAAGAGGTCTTTATGTTTTTTAGTGACTATGACTCCCAAATATGAAAATGTGTCATACTCTACCTTAAAATTTAAATTAGAGAGATCAATATGCCGTGCTTTGTCATTAATTGGAAATAGCTCACTCTTGTTTGTAGCCTGAAATCGTGCCAAAGTTATGGAGCAACGATAATGCAGTAGGAATTGATTCAAGTGGGTTAGACACATAAAGCAGGAGGTCATCAGCGTAAAGGGAGACCTTGTGCTCCACACCCCCCCTCCAAATTCCAGACACCTGACTACATGTACGAAGTGCTATAGCAAGTGGTTCTATAGCCAGATCGAAAAGCATGGGACTCAATGGGCACCCCTGACGAGTGCCACGGTACAAGCTAAATGGCCTGGATAGTTGAGAGTTGGTACGAATCATGGCGGTAGGGTGGGAGTAGAGCAGTTTGATCCATGAAGTAAAAACGGGCCCAAATCCGAACTTGTCCAGCACCGCGAACAGGTACGGCCACTCAATGCGGTCGAACGCTTTCTCCGCGTCAATGGAGACCACGCATTCAGGTTGGTCTTCTTTAGTGGAGTACATAATATTTAAGAGGCGCCTGATGTTGAAGTAAGATTGCCTGTTTTTAATAAAGCCAGTTTGGTCCTTGGATATAACAGATGGGAGAATATTTTCCAATCTGTGCACTAACGCTTTAGCCAGTATTTTAGCATCTGTGTTGAGGAGAGATATGGGTCTGTAGGAGGTGCACTGTGAGGCATCCTTTCCTTTTTTTGCAATGAGTGTAATGCATGCCTCCAATAGGGACTGAGGTAGTTGGCCCTGTTTGGAGGACTCCGACAAGACCAAGCACAGCAATGGAGAGAAAATTTTGGAAAAAGTTTTAAAAAATTCAGATGGGAACCCATCTGGGTCTGGACTTTTAAAAGACTGCATTGCATTTATGGCTTTGATTATTTCCATTTCAGAAATGGGCTTTTCAAGTCTTTTTGTGAGAGCTTCAGAGAGTGAAGGGATGTTAAGTTTATTGAGGAAGTTATTAATTGTAGTTGAATCTGAGTTTAATTCTGAAGAGTATAGTTGAGTATAAAAATCTTTAAAGGTTATGTTAATTATTAAGGGGTCAGTGGTAGTCTGGCCAGGGCACAACTGAATTTTTGATATTGCTTGTTTGGCTCTGAAGCCCTTGAGCTGATTGGCTAAAATTTTGTCTGATTTGTCCCCATGCATATAAAGCCTCGTTTTATTTTTTAGGAGCAGTTGTTCTACACGGTAGGTGTTGAGCATGTCAAATCTGGCTTTCAACTCGACTCGCTGTTTAAATAGATCAGGACATTTATTTTGGGAATATTGTTTGTCTGTTTCTCTTCTTTGCCGTAGAAGGTTGTATTGTTCCAGACTGGACTTATGTTTCATCCTTGCTGTGTAAGCGATAATCTGCCCCCGAAGGTACGCTTTAAGAGTATCCCATAGAGTAAGATAGGAAATGTCGGCAGTAGAATTTGTGTCAATGAAAAAGGCGACCTCTTTCTCAATAAACTCTATAAATTTAGCATCTGATAACAAGGTTGAATTAAAGCGCCACTGTCTGCTCCTGGGTGGGAGGCCCGGAAGTGAAACAGAAAGTGTTAGAGGGGCATGGTCGGATATGACAATTGGGTGGTACTCACAGGAATTAACGAAAGGAAGAAGTCGGTGGTCCAGCAAAAAGTAGTCGATTTGAGTATATGAAAGGTGCACTTGAGGAAAAAAAGGAAAATTCTTTGTCTTTCGGGTGTAGGAATCGCCAAACATCATAGACACTAAAGTCAGAGAGAAAATTATTTATAAGACAGGCCGACCTGCCTGCTGTGCTGGGAGTACATGAGGACCTATCGAGAGCTGGGTCCAGCCAACAGTTTAAGTCAGCACCAAGGATAAGATGGTATGTACTCAAGTCTGGCAGAGATGAAAACAAACGCTTGAAAAAGTCTGCATCGTCTGTATTTGGAGCGTATACATTAAGTAAGACCGCTAGCATATTAAATAATTTACCTGTGACCATTACATATCGACCATTTGGGTCTGATGAAACACTGTGCACTTCAAATGATAAATCATGTGAGATGAAGATAGAAACGCCCCTGGCTTTGGCCTGAAATGTGGAATCAAAGGATTGCCCAGGCCAATGCAATAATCTGTTTAAATCTGAAGTGCAGACATGGGTTTCTTGTAAGAATAGTATTTTGGATTTTAGGTGCTTAATGTGAGAAAAGACTTTCTTTCTCTTGACAGGGTGGTTTAAGCCCTTTACGTTCCAACTCACAATGTCTAAACCATTCATCATGGTGCATTTTTTAACTGGTAGATATGTAACTGTTTACAGCAACTTGGTGACCTATAATAGGTAAAATGACCAGCGTTTTTCCCCGTTTTTACAAAATAGTGGTGACAGGTACCCACCCACTCCCCCCCCCCCCCCCCCAAAAGACAGCTGCTATTATTAAACAAAAAAGCAGCAAGCTCTTAAAACAGAAAAACTTCAAAAAACTCGTCCGCCAGTAAAAGCCTAACATTCGAGCTATAGCTCCAGCATATAGAAGGGAATTGAAATCAAAATAGCTGCCCCTTTTATGAAAGTGAACATATCAAAAATGAGCATAACTGAGAACAATTGATATTACCAACAGATAAAACAGGGTGCCGTTTGCAGTACAAAATGCTCAAATAACAGTATTAAACAAAGCATTTAGCAGGAAATATTAAACTGGCCAAATATAATCATTGTACAAATAGAAACCGCAACTTATATACATTTGTGGATAGAAAAATATGTAAGCTTGATGGTGACAGTGCTTACTGTATTTTACCCACTGTTATGAAGTCCAGGTCTGATCCAAGAACAGTTCAGTCTCTCCATCTATGTAGCATTAGGTCCAAACGGTCGGTAGGGGGTGCTCATCGATACGTTTTTGTGCTTCCTTCACCATGTTGATCCATTTCTTGCTCTCGCTGGGCAGCGTCAGGCGGGTAGAGTAGAGCAGGCTTCATACCACGTTTGTAAAGCTCCGCCATCACGTCTCTGTACTGCGCTCTTTGGGACATAACTTCAGCACTGTAGTCCTCTACAATACGAATCTTCTGGCCATGGTAGTCAAATGTACCCCTGCGTTGGGCTTCTCTGATCAGTAGGTCTTTGACTTGGTAGCGGTGTAGGCGGAGGATCACTGGCCGTGGCCGCACACCTGGACGCGGTCTGGCTGCGCCTATGCGGTGGGCTCTGTCAAACTCCGGTGGGGATGGCAGCGCGTCTTTTCCATATACATCCTGAAGCAGACGTGCAACCTCCGCCAGCCCCAGGATGCTCACGTTTGAGCGTCTTCCTCTGTCCTCCAGTTCTATAACTTTGGCTTTAAGTTTGGTGTTGTCGTCCCGGAGCGACACGATGGCGTCTTCCAGCTCGCTAACGCGCTGGCTAACATCGTCAGATGAGAGTTCCAATGACGATATGCACTGGTTGTGGTCATCCACCAGCAGTTTGTACTGGTCAAACTTATTCTCTAATCCAGTTAATGATGCCTTGAAATCAGCAGACAATGATTCACAGAGTTTATCGAGCAGCGCGGAGATAGCTTCCACCGACAAGCTAGCGCTAACAGTGCTACCATCTTCCTTGTCAACAGACTTTTGACTCTTAGGCGGCATTTTGACAGAGGTTTCGGCCACAGCTGGGGAAAATGAAAAGCGTCAATATTCCCGAAGGAGCAGATGCCAAGACAGGCTTGTAGGGGCTCAATGAAAAAAGTAGTTTTAGTTATTTGCCGGAGTGAGCTAACCACGCGTCTACTCCATTAGAGCCACCAACCAGAAGTCTCCCATCCCCCGCCTTTTTAAGCATTTTCCTTATTTTGCCTTTCAGCTTCTGGAGGAGCTCTGCCCCCCATGCTCCCCACCTTTTTAAGCATTTTTCTTTTTTTGCTTTTCAGCTGAGCCCCCAATTACAGCCCTCTTAACCCCCTGCAACTTTAAGCATTTTTTTTATGTAGATGTAAATTAATATTCAAAGTTTTCAGCTAGTTGACAGCAGGGCTGTACAATATGTCCAAATTATTGTATCTCAATATTGTCATATAAATTGTCATGTAAATGTCACTTATATACATGCTGTCCATATTCTTGAGCCACGTAGGTGGGTAAGGAGAGTTCCCATGGGATGAAAAAGCTTTTCAACCTACCATCCCTGATTCTCAAGACCAGGCACCTAAGTGACTCTACTCTCTCTCTCTCTCTTTTTTTTAAAGATATTTAGGTGTACCTGTACCTTAGTAAACACTAGTAGAGTTCCACCTTGGATTTGGAAAGTATAATAGAAGATATAACTTACTGAATTTTCATATCAATATGATATATGATATGACTATGATTTGACACAAAGTGCAGCAACAGTGAAAATTAAACATTCTTAAACAAAACAGTAATAATACCATGCTGATTTTGTACTCATCATAAGGTTACAATACTGTGCCCTCCAAAAGTATCGGAACACTTGGAATTTCACACAATTTGTTTATGCCATTTTAAATACAACAAAAATCCCCCTCAAAAAAAGAATAAAATTTTCTAAAATTATTTTCCTCAAGCTCAAACTGAAAGCAAATCTCTAAAACTTGATCAAACCTGTCAATAATAATCAGTTTTTCACTTCATCAGGAAGCTGGATTTTATATTTTTAATTAATTTATATCAAGTTGTAGAAATTTGCTTTCAGTTTGAGTTAAGGAAGATAATTTTAGAAAAAAATATTTGAAATGGAATAAACAAATTAAAATGTGTGAAATACCAAGGGTTCCAATACTTTTGAGAGCAACTGAGAAACAGTGAGGAGCAGCATCTTACATCTCATATATAGTGCAGCAGATAAGAGAATATTTAGAGTGGAATCCTGCAAATGGTGATACAAGCATCAAATTTGGCACAACCCTTTGAATTTTCAATAGGCAGCCAGGTAGGGGTCAATTTGTGCTGAATTTGATGCTTGTATCACCATTTAAAGGATTGTTTCAGTTATCTGCTGCACTAACAAGCCAACAGAGCATGAACCAGCTGCTGTCTGTTAGCTTAAACATGTGTATATGAGACCCCCCCCCCCCGAATTAAAGGAGAAATGCTGCTTTTAACAACCTGGACCTCATTTCTGGCATAAAATACGGTTGTTTACTCAACAGTACAAGTTTGGTGTGATTAGAAGTCCATAGTTCAAATGACAATCAAATCTGAAGCAAACATTTTTATTCTTCTATTAAGGTGGATTAGAACTTTTTGTGGTACACAGCACAAACTACTGGACAGGAGGAACCTAGCAGTCAATGTGACTCACTAATTTCAAAATGCAGGTCTTTCAACCAGACGTGTGGTGCCGTGGCATGTCAATCATCTGTGTCCAATCAGATTTCAGGGGAGTCCAGTAAAACCCCGGCCTCCGCTATAGCTTCACCCATGCCAGGAAGTGTTCAACATTGGACATTTCCTGTTTCACTGTGACTGAGAATTCTGCACTTCCTGTTTGAGTGAGAGCTTGCTACTGAGTTCCCGCGAGATTCCATGGGATCTCGTCTGTCAATCCAGGAAGTGTTTGACATTTGAACATTTCCTGTTTTACTGTGGATTTGAATTTTAGCACTTCCTGTTTAGGACACCCTGTACCATGAGTGAGCTTCTCACCGCTTCGCTCATATTAGTAGAACTATTGCTCATTAAGCCACAATGTTAATGATATATTAACCTGAGTTTTATAAAGTCCACAGATTAAGCTATTTTGCTATTAATTGAGTCCACAGTGGTTGATAGGAGAAAAAAAAGATGAGAACGGCAGATAGTATTAATTTTTTTAAGAACATTGCACTGTAAAATTCTGTAAAATAATAACCTGACAATTGTTGTAATGTGATTTGAATACATTAACCTGTGTCTGGAGGAACAACAACAAAAGGCACAGAAATGATGCTTTAGTCATCCTGCTACTTAAGACCTGCTAAATGGCAACCAGTCAGAATTCCCATTCTGTTATTTATAACCAGATATCATCCAATCATAACGTCCTTTGTACACGTATGTTATAGAACCAGACCATGTTGAAGCAAAAGATGCGTCTAGAGGAGATTGAGATGCAGCACGAGTACCTGCTCAGTTTGAAGGATGTGGACTACAACAAGAAGATAAAGGACATTTCTGACACATATATTCAGGAAATGGAGTCTCTGAAAATGGCACAGCAGGTGTGTTGTACACTGTATCTCACACACACATGCTGACTTTAGACACACATTAGCTAAAAACCTTTAAACTCAGTTTTGCTGTACTGCACATATTCCATTTTATCAAAGAATATGGGAGTTAAAAGTTTGCACTGCGGTGGTTTGAATCATATTTAGCTAATAGATTACAATTTGTTCATGTAAATGGGGAGTCTTCTTCACAGAATAAGGTTAATTATGGAGTTCCACAAAGTTCTGTGCTAGGACCAGTTTTATTCACTTTATACATGCTTCCCTTAGGCAGTATTATTAGAAAGCATTGTTTAAATTTTCATTGTCACGCAGATGATACCCAGCTTTATCTATCCATGAAGCCAGAGGACACACACCAATTAGTTAAACTGCAGGAATGTCTTACAGACATAAAGACATGGATGACCTCTAATTTCCTGCTTTTAAATTCAGATAAAACTGAAGTTATTGTACTTGGCCCCACAAATCTTAGAAACATGGTGTCTAACCAGATCCTTACTCTGGATGGCATTACCCTGACCTCTAGTAATACTGTGAGAAATCTTGGAGTCATTGTTGATCAGGATATGTCCTTCAATGCGCATATTAAGCAAATATGTAGGACTGCTTTTTTGCATTTGCGCAATATCTCTAAAATTAGAAAGGTCTTGTCTCAGAGTGATGCTGAAAAACTAATTCATGCATTTCTTTCCTCTAGGCTGGATTATTGTAATTCATTATTATCAGGTTGTCCTAAAAGTTCCCTGAAAAGCCTTCAGTTAATTCAAAATGCTGCAGCTAGAGTACTGATGGGGACTAGAAGGAGAGAGCATATCTCACCCATATTGGCCTCTCTTCATTGGCTTCCTGTTAATTCTAGAATAGAATTTAAAATTCTTCTTCTTACTTATAAGGTTTTGAATAATCAGGTCCCATCTTATCTTAGGGACCTCATAGTACCATATCACCTGAATAGAGCGCTTCGCTCTCAGACTGCAGGCTTACTTGTAGTTCCTAGGGTTTTTAAGAGTAGAATGGGAGGCAGAGCCTTCAGCTTTCAGGCTCCTCTCCTGTGGAACCAGCTCCCAATTCGGATCAGGGAGACAGACACCCTCTCTACTTTTAAGACAAGGCTTAAAACGTTCCTTTTTGCTAAAGCTTATAGTTAGGGCTGGATCAGGTGACCCTGAACCATCCCTTAGTTATGCTGCTATAGACTTAGACTGCTGGGGGGTTCCCATGATGCACTGAGTGTTTCTTTCTCTTTTTGCTCTGTATGCACCACTCTGCATTTAATCATTAGTGATTGATCTCTGCTCTCTTCCACAGCATGTCTTTTTCCTGATTCTCTCCCCTCAGCCCCAACCAGTCCCAGCAGAAGACTGTCCCTCCCTGAGCCTGGTTCTGCTGGAGGTTTCTTCCTGTTAAAAGGGAGTTTTTCCTTCCCACTGTCACCAAGTGCTTGCTCACAGGGGGTCGTTTTGACCGTTGGGGTTTTTCTGTAATTATTGTATGGCTTTTGCCTTACAATATAAAGCACCTTGGGGCAACTATTTGTTGTGATTTGGCGCTATATAAATAAAATTGATTTGATTTGATTTTGATTTAAGTTCCTTTATGCTGCATTCACAAGTCAGCTGTAAATGGCAGATGGCAAACAAGATGTTACATTATTTTCAATGAGAGGTCAACCTCTGGCTGTGACCACTGCAGCCACACACTGTGACGGCACTTGCTATCAAAAGTTAAACATTTTTGACTTGCCATTTACTGCAGCAAAAAGGACAAACTGGATGTTGTTTTATCTTCACTGAGGATTAAAAAAAATAACAGCAAGAGGTGAATTATTTGCCTGCATCTCTGTTTGAATCAGGTGAATGTGAATAAATTATGTGATATTACAAAGAGGAATTTAATTAGAATAGTCTTTATTGTCATTATATGGGGGGGGGGCAACAAAATTGCTGTGCAAAATGCAAAAATGCTTGTATTTTTCAATTAAATATATTATTGTCTGTCTTGTTAGTGCTGCAAAATGACTGCACCTCACATCATCACTGCTGCAAACAACAAATTCTGCTGTGACGACTGCTATGATGGCTTTTTCTGATGCCGGCATGAACGCAGCATTAGAATATATACTTAATTTCAATATATAAAGTGATTTAAAAAATAATAGCTACTAGCTTTTATTCACGATGCTACATTTTCAGTGGGATATCAATTGAGATAGATATATATATATATACATATAGGGGGAAGTGATGGTCTTAGTGGTTAAGGTGTTGGGCTTGAGACCAGAAGATCCTTGGTTCAAATCCCAGTCTAACTGGAAAATCACTAAGGGCCCTTGGGCAAGGTCTTTAATCCCCTATTGCTCCCGGTATGTAGTGAGCGCCTTGTATGGCAGCACCCTGACATCGGGGTGAATGTGAGGCATAATTGTAAAGCGCTTTGAGCATCTAATGCAGATGGAAAAGCACTATATGAATGCAGTTCATTTGCCATTTATATACCAAGAACAATTTTTTTATGCAGCATGACAAATTCCAGAAAATTCCACAAAAGGATGGAATGACTTGTAAAAGCCTTATTGGCATAATTCAGGATTAATTGGGGAAATTTCTTTGTATTTAAGGGTCTAACTGAAGAAGCCGTTCATTGTCTTTAAGAGCAGGTAAAAGAAAAGGATAACAAATTAAGCTTATGTTTCCAGAGCACAAATTTGGATATCTGCAAGTGTAATTCATGCATATGAGTTATGTGGAAGATTCAGTGTACGACAAGCACAGTCTTTTATACAAAACGTATAAGACCTTGGAACCATACAGGCTTTATGTCATTGAGTGGTTAAGGGTTTGGGCTTGAGACCAGAAGATCCTTGGTTCAAATCCCAGCCTAACTGGAAAATCACTACGTTCCCTTGGGTAAGGTCTTTAAGATTCAAGATTCATTTATAAGTGACTACACAGCAAGTTGGTGGAATTTGTTTCCAGTACAGCATGGGGCGCCGCAACGCGGTCGGGGCGCACTGGGCACAGTCCGCCCCAGTCGGCAGTCGCAGCGGGAGTGGAGGGCCCCGTCTCTCCAGTTGTCCCCCGCGGTGATGGGTGTGCGTGCCCCCCGACCCCCGGGAGGGGGTGGGGGTAGGGAGCCTCTGCCGCCAGGAGCGGACAGAGGGCGTATTGCTCTCGGTGTGTAGTGAGCGCCTTGTATGGCAGCACCCTCACATCGGGGTGAATATGAGGCAAAATTTGTAAAGCGCTTTGAGCGTCTGATGCAGATGGAAAAAAGTGCTGTATAAATGCAGTCCATTTACCATTTCAAAAATCAAATCAAATCAACTTTATTTATAAAGCACTTTTAAAAAGAACAGCTGCAGCTGAAACAAAGTGCTGTACACAAGGGGACATATAAAAGGCAACAAACCACAAAGTACAAATAAAAAACAAGGAGGAGTTGATCAGCTGACCAGAGGTGGCGAGCACGGACGTAACAGTGAAACAGCTCAGAGAGGTAGGGTGGGGCAAGGCCATTTAAAGATTTAAAAACAAATAAAAGAATCTTAAAATTAATTCTAAAATGCACAGGCAGCCAGTGGAGGGAGGCCAGGGTAGGTGTAATGTGCTCCCTCTTACGTGCACCAGTTAGCAGATGGGCATTCTGAACTAGCTGGAGACATGCAAGGGAGGACTGGCTAATTCCATAATAAAGTGCATTACAGTAATCCAGCCGGGAGGTAATAAAAGCATGGATTGCTGTTTCAAAGTGCTGCTGTGCAAGAAAAGGCTTAACCTTAGCAAGCTGTCTTAATTGAAAGAAACCCGATCTGACTACTGCACAGATTTGGTGGTCCAGTTTAAAATCGCTGTCCATCTTAAAACCCAAGTTTGTGACAGTAGATTTCGAAAAGGCTGACAAAGGCCCCAGATCGACATGTGAGGAAGAACAGGAGCTGCTAGGGCCAAAAACAATCACCTCTGTTTTCTTTTCATTAAAATTAAGAAAATTCAGTGCCATCCAGGCTTTAACATCCTCAAGCCAGGACAAAAGGGGCTGAAGAGAAGAGGCATCATTTTTCTTTAGGGGGACATATAGCTGGCTGTCATCAGCGTAGCAGTGGAAGCTGATGCCATGCTTTCTGAGAATGGACCCCAGGGGAAGCAAATACAGGGAGAAGAGTAGGGGTCCAAGAATTGAACCCTGTGGGACCCCATATAAAAGTGGAGCGGAGAAGGACTCACAAACCCCGAGGCCAATGCACATAGTCCTACCAGTTAAGTAGGACCTGAACCAGTCCAGGACACTACCACCAATACCCACAAGCTGCTGCAAACGATTTATCAGTGTGTTGTGGTCAATTGTATCAAAAACAGCACTCAGGTCAAGCAGGACAAGATTGGTTGCCGCTATCATTTGCCATTAAAATGTCATTAAAAACCTTTAAAAGGGCAGTTTCTGTGCTATGCAACATTTTAAAACCAGACTGAAAAACCTCTGAAATGTTATGTTCATCAAGGTAAGTTAAAGTTGTGCATAGACAATTTTCTCGAGGATCTTGGAGACAAATGGCAACTTGGAGATAGGCCTAAAGTTTGATAGTTCAGTGTTGTCGAGGCCAGGCTTCTTCAGCAAAGGCTGAACGACTGCATGTTTAAAACTAACAGGGACAACATCGGAGGATAGGCTGCTGTTTATAATGGTCAGAACAGACTGCCCTAAGGTAGGAAAAAGTTCTTTAAAAAAAGTGGGGGGGGGGGGGGGGGGGGTTGGTAGGATATCACGAGGGGAACCCGATGTTTCAAATGAGCCACCACATCCTCTAACTGTGACAGAGTTGCAGGTTCAAATCTGTTAAAAACCGCAGGGCAGGGAGCAGAGACAGAGGGGTCAAAGGTGGGTGGAGAAATGAGAGCGCTTGCAGAAGCAACCTTGTCAATAAAAAAAATGTAGAAAACTGTTACATAAGTCAGTGGATGTTTCCAGACAAACAGGCTGTGGTACATGCAGGACAGATTCAATTGTTCTGAACAATACAAGGGGGTTCTTGTAGTTTTCCGTTACAATGTGTGACAAATACTCTCTTTTGGACTCTTTGACAGTGCTTTGATAATGGCCCCAACGGTTCTTTAAAATTAGAAATGAAACCTGCAGCTTGTCCTTCTGCCACCTGCATTCAGCTCTGCGACATTCCCGTCTGGGAGCACGGGTTCTCTCATTAATCCAGGGTTCAGATCTAGACTTAGACCACTTTGAGGAAGGAGGCCAAAATTAACACCCCATGTATTACCAAACTTAAGTTCTAAAGGACCACTAGAACCTCAGGACCACAATAAAAGAACTGATGAAAACATTTGAGGCATCAGATAGAAAACTTACATTGTCCCCCTTTAAAAGAGTGCTTTTTAACCATGGCCTGAAAGTCTGTCTCCGACCAAGGAGGAAGGTATTAATCCAAAATCAACATTAAAAAGGGGCTTGACATTTGTCCTGGTGATCAACATTTGTCAAGCTTACTTTGTCAGCTTCAGAGTATTACTTCATCCTTGGTCGTCTGTCGTCTCGGTCATGATGATGATATTTGAAGGAATGTCTACATCCATTCGTGACTAAAGATGGGAGCGAAGAGAGAAATCAGGCTTGCACACGTGTGCAGTTTCATGATCATTGAGATTTATAAAAGTGGACATTGCAACTGGAACAGTCTGTCCCTCAGTGGGTGTGTCTCACAGAATAAGCAAGAGTTTGGGAGTGGAGTTCAATAAAAGAAAAAATTTCAGGACAAACTTGTGCAGTGTAACAGAAGTTATATATAGATGAGTGTCCCCTGTACCTTCTGAACCTCAAATTTCACATCTCACCTTTCTTGACGTTGCTGATAAAACAACAGGCTAAATATGCAGTTGCCCAGTTCCTCTAATCACATCTGCAGAAGCCTATAACTCCTTCAGGGTTGTCATCAACTGGTGTCTTGGAAGCTTCCCTCAGTAGTCTGCTTCATTCATGGACACTGTTTTTGAAGTGAGCCTGCCCTAAACAAAATTAAGACAGTACCATACTGGAAGAGGTGATACAATTTAGAATTATCTGACATTTAGACAATACAGCACAGAAGCGTACTTACTTATGTGGTATACTGTATATTTGTAGACACAGGGTTGTAGACTTTGAATATGTTTAATGGGAAACCTCAACAGTATGTAACATTTATTTTGCACAGTGTGATCCTTTTCATGCATTCATTGTGTGTTCAAAACATGTGATATAATTCTAGGCCATGAAGATGGAGATGGAGAGGCAACAACATGAACACGAGAAGAGGTGTGCAGACATGGCTGAGAAACATGCAAAAGAACTGCAGGATTTAGGTATGAAGAGGACAGGATACTTACTTTTTGTGTACTTAAAACACAAGAAGAAAAAACAACATAGACCATGCAGACTGTCAAGCCCGGCGCCAGAAAAAAATATATTAAGGGGGCGATGAGTTTATCACAGCCACCCCCCCCCCCCCCCAAAAAAAGTGCGCACCGGAGGGAACGTGCCTCTGAGCATGCGTAATGAATTGGGTGCACTTCTGGAAAGCTCATGTATTTAAGCTACACTGTTGTAAGAGACTGACTGAGTAAGAGTAAAGAGTGATGACTATTTTTTAATTATTATTTGAACGTATCAAAAGTTCACATTCCCTGGTGAACGTATAGACCCTCGGTCAAGTGATCTCCTGCTTACCACAAAACCAAACCAACAACTGATCTGAGAAATGACACGAGACAGTAGATTAACCCCACATACAGCCCTCCATCACAAGCGCAAACACAGCGCAATTGGCCATGTGCGCCACTCCATGGCACAGAGCCCAACTACGCATGCAGTCACAAAGTTCTGAAAAACTGGAGCGATCTGAATTTGGTTGGATGAATATGGGTGTGTGTGGAGACAATTCACCTCGTTCACAATGTGACAGAACTTAACGATGCGCTGTTACGCACAATAGCGCGCAACAACACGGAACACTATTCTTGACCGCGCGTAATGGTTCCTGATAATTCTCCAGCAACACGTGCCATTAATTGTAACGTGTGGTAACAGATTGCAGCAGTTCCTGAGGACACCTGACGCCTCTGCCCAAATCATCACATTCATGATCAGCGGCCAAGAATGTGTACTTCGTGGCATTCGTGACTTGTCGTCGTTATGTGTAAACGCAGCATTAACACCCTCCCCAAGTGAGTCATGCTGCATGATCTGCCTTTTGCTTGGTGGACTTGACAAATCCCAGGAACTCCAGCTCTGACACTGCTTGAATAAATCGAGCATGCTTTAGTTCGTCCACCTTGCCATAATCACTGGACTCAGGATCCTTGCCCTCTGCCGCACTGACAAGCGCAACCCTCAACCTATCAAATCATTTGAACACAGACACACGCCATATCCGTTTGTTTTAAAATTAATTACTTTAGTTAATTAATTTGGTTTATTTGTTAAATACGTGATATTATTGAATAACTAATATTTAGCTATATTTTCCAGTATTTCTTTTTCTTTCTTTTTTATTTTTATTTTTTGATAACTCTCACATCCGAGGGGGTGGGGTTGATGACGTGAGGGGGCCCCCTCGTGGCGCCGGGTCTGCAGACTGTGTTTTCTTGTAACATTTGCAAAGTACAGGGTGGGCCAATAAAATGTTACCACTTTTTGATTGTACACAAGTTTTTGAAATGAGAACTTACTTGAAAATTTTATTTACAGACTTGTAACAGAAGCATCAAATTAACATTTGATACCAAAGGTTTCCCACTTTGTCTCTTGTTTTCCGGACAGTTCAATAATTGATGACATGTTCAATCCATGCTCCTCTTCTTTAGATTACAAAAGTGGTAACATTTTATTGGCCCATCCTTAAGTGTAGCAAGATGAAGGTCCGGGCTTTGATCCCACCGCCGTCCCGGCCACAAAGGTCCTACGGTTATAGTTGGCATTGTCAGCAGGATGTGGGTAGCCACAGAACATGCTTAAATGCACCTGTGACTTCGGGACAAAGTCAAAAATGGTGGGGCGATATGTAGCAAGATGAAGTACGTGGTTCAATCCACATGGCACACAGCAACGCCGTGGTGAAGCCTCACGGGACATGTTCTGGCATGTCCAGGCACATCCACAATTTCTTGGATAATCACTCGATGGAAAAACCACAGACAGCTGTCTGAACGCCATCTCAAAGCCGTCCTCTGAGACCAAAACGGAGGTGTTCCTTTGTCTCGCTCCATCAACAAATTGGTCGTGACGCGCGAAGCCTCCGCTCGGCTTTCCATGACAAAATCTCTTGTTAAAAGGGAAATCTGACGGAAAATGGTTGATGTCCAGCTCTTGTGATAACCAGAGAAAGTGCACACGACGGTCCGGCTCCACAGAGCCATCTGTTTAGAAATGATCCGGTGGTTTGTGGCTCTCGATGGCGGCATGGAGCGGCGCGCCGAGCGTCCTTAAAGCCGTCCTTAAAGCCGGCCTTAAAGCTGTAGTAACAGTCCTTATTCTCTGTGAAGCCCGTAAAATTTTCACCGAAAGCCAGATAAATTTTTCGAATGGTTTCCAGCTGCCAGTCTCTGACAGTTTCTGAAAAAATTCTGATGGAAAAAAAGCCCAAATCATTGCGCCACTTCCTGACAATGAAAATCCGCAGAGGGAGTGGACCACTCCTCACTCAAAGCCTGATCACAGGCGAATGATGCAACCGACAGGCGTGGAAAAACTCACGCATGCGCACAAGGGTTCAAGCTTGTCTGACAGAATCACACGTGATTCAAATCCATATGGTTTTTGAAAAAAATAATAAGGTCAGATACTTTTCTAATAGACCTCGTATTTGCACCAAATTTGGTGCTTGTTTCATTATTTGAAAGATTCCTCTGTAAATATTCTGTTATCTGCTTCACTACTGGCATAATTCTTTTTGTTTTTTTTGTTGGGTTTTTTGGGGGGTTTTTTTGTTGCCATTTTTCAGAGAATATGAACAAAAACTTTTTTCACTCATGGTTAGTGGTTGTGTGAAGCCATTTATTGTCAAACAACTTTACTCTTTTTAAATCATAATGGCAACAGAAACTACCGGGTTACTACTCAAATGTTCCTGATCAAAAGTTCACATTCCCTGGTGATTTTGGCCTGATAATATGCACGCAAGTTGGCACAAATGGGTTTGAATGGTTACAAAAGGTAGTCATCCTCACCTGTGATCTGTTTTCTTGTAATCAGTGTGTGTATATAAAAGGTCAGTGAGTTTCTGGGCTCCTGAGAGACCCTTGTATCTATCATCCAGTGCTGCACTGACATTTCTGGTTTCTGAATCATGGGGAAAGCAAAAGCATTGTCAAAGAAAAGGTAATTGTATAAAACAGGAAAAGGATATAAAAACATATCCAAGGGATGGGACTGAGAATGTCAATCAGCAGTGTCCAAACTCTAATTAAGAAGTGGAAAATGAAGGATTCTGTTGGAACCAAACCACAGTCAGGTAGTCCAACAAACATTTCAGCAACAACTGCCAGAAAAATTGTTTGGGATGTAAAGAAAAACCCACAAATGACTTCAGCTGAAATACAGGACTCTGAAAAAAAGTGGTCAGCCTGAAGAAGACAAATGAACAGCATGAGAGGAATCTGCTTAAAAAAAATGAAAGCATGACCAGAATGTTATTCTTAAAAAGAGGATATGAAATGTTATCATTTGCATTCTGACAAACCCAAGTCTAGATTTTGTGTGTCCTCTTTCCATTGCTTAATGATTGGTTGAATTGCTGTTGTCCAATCACACACAGAGTCATCCTACAGCCAGAAGCTGATTGTGGAGCATGAGAGGTTCCTGGATCTTCAACATAAATGTCAAAGCATGCAGGACGACTATGAGATGCAGTTGCAGGCTGCACAGGAAAGCAAACATGGAGCTCTGGAGGAGCTCACACAGCTGTATGAGGCCAAGTTGCAGGCGAAGAAGAACCTCCTCACTCAGGTCAGTCATGAGGGGAGAGTCTGGGAGGATAAGCCTTGCTACTGATTTCAAATAAGAGCCGAAAAAAGGATGTCTCAGTAAACAGCTGAAGTTCTTGCTTCCGGTTTTCTTTTTGTTTTGTTTTCTGCAGCGCGAGGAAAGAACAAAGCAGCAGGGCCATGAATTGAAAGAGAAGGCGAAGGAAATAGAAGAGGATGAGGACCGGCTGATTAACGACATCCAAATGAAGTATGAGAAGAAACTTCATTCAGAGAAAGAGATCAACACAGATCTGAAGAACGAAACTAGTGTCATGTCACAGAAGGTGACCAAAGCTCCTGTCAGTAGATGATGTATTTGTCTTTCAGTCTCTTAACTTTGTACATTTCTTCTCTCCTTGTGATGGTGTGATAACAGCTATACAGTCTGCAGCGACAGATTGATGACAGATGCGCTGAAATAAACAAGCTGAAGCAGGAACGGCAGAGGCTGCTCGGGTTGGTTCGATCCATGGAGAGTGACATTGAGGACCTGAAGAGGCAGATCTCTGGGCGCGAAAAGACAAACCAGGACAAGGTGGAGGAGAATCATACTTTTATATATTTATTTTACTCAACCCGTATTGATTTGGAGTCTGGTGTCTCCATCTACCATCATTTTGGTTTTAATTATTTTTATACATTTGTAGCTGTAAGTTTTGGTCAAGATTTTTATTTTTTTTTTCTTAATCTGGGCAGGTCATTCTAAAACAGGAATTATTGGAAAGAAATAGATTAACTGAAAGCTAAGTATAAAGAAAATAGCAGAGTGAGGCCTGAGATACTGAGAACAGTAATATTGATTGATATGAGCCGTTCATGAACATATTGGTATTGACATCATTTTAGCAGATATGAAAACTTATTTTACAGTACAGACAATGCAGAAAAACACTTTGGCTATTTGGAAATCGTGTCATTACATAGTTTGTCTAGCACCATTGTTTACAGTGCTCTCAAGCATGGCTGGGACTCCCATCACCCCATAGTCACATTTGCTACAAAAGACAGAGGCAAAGGGACCAGCTGCCATTCACTGTCAATCAGAGTCTGTGTTTTACAGTGTTGAGAGAAGAGTCGTCACTATGCTGTCAGCCGGGCTGAGTGCAAATAGGCGAGAAGGCTATTTTATGCAAATGCTGAGTGATGTGACGTGGCGACTGCCAATCCGAGTGAAGGCAGCGTAACACACGTTGGTTGATTACACTTCTAGTTATTATAGAGCTTATGTTTAAACTGTAAAACATCAACCTCAGTTAAATTTGTTTATATGACACCTACATTGTCCCATTGTATAAATGACATCATTACTGTGCATTTATGGTACTATTTGCTGTGCATTTTTCTCCCATCTGTTTTGCTCCACTTCATGTTTCGATTAGCTTTTCATAAAAATGCTTCCATGATGGGAGGAAGTCAAATCCAATAGCCACAATGTTCGTGAGGACCTCTTTTGCGGCCATTAAAGCAGTGGCAGATGAAAAAATTGGACAAGTAATTGTAATTTTTTCACTGGACTTGAAAAAGCAAACATGTTTCCACATGCACCGTTAAGCTCCTCAGCACTGTGTTAGCCGAACTGCCTGCTGGACAGAATAGACTGCTGTGTCCTGCTGCCCTCCGATTCCTGCTCCAAGGAGAAAGGCCTCTCTAATTTTAAGTAAAATATCAATAAAATAAATAAAATTATGCTGATCTGCAGTGGCTTGCAAAATTATTTGCCCCCTTGGTATTTCATGCATTTTCATTTATTTATGCCATTTCAAAAACAAAAAGTAAATCAGGTTACTCAATATAAAAATTTGGAAAATTGTGTTCCATAAACTTAAACTGAAAAAAACTCTACAACTTGATATAAATTAATAAATATATATATACGAGGTCTGTGAGAAAAGTATCCGACCTTTTTATTTTATGCAAAAAATATATGGATTTGATTCATATGTTTTTACGTCAGCCAAGCTTGAACCTTCGTGCGCATCCGTGAGTTTTTCCACGTCTGTCGGTTGCGTCATTCGCCTGTGGGCAGGCTTTGAGTGAGCACTGGTCCACCCCTCTCGTCGTTGTTTCATTGCGAGGAAAAGGCGGAATGATTTGGGCTTTTTTTCCATGAGAATTTTTTCAGAAACTGTTAGAGACAGGCAGCTGGAAACCATTCGAAAAATTTATCTGGCTTTCGGTGAAAATTTTACGGGCTTCACAGAGAATAAGGAGCGTTACTACAGCTTTAAGGACGGCCCACAATGGCACACGGCTCGCCGCGCTCCGAGTCGCTATCGAGAGGCAGAAACCACCACATAATTTCTAAACGGATCGCTGTGTGGAGCCGGGACCGTCGTGTGCAATTTCTCTGGTTATCACAAGAGCTGGACATCAGCCATTTTCCGGCAGATTTCACTTTTAACAAGAGATTTTGTCATGGAAAGCCGCGCGGAGGTTTCGCGCATCACGACTGATTCGCTGATGAAGCGAGACAAAGGAACACCTCCGTTTCGGAGTGTTAAAGGACAAGTTGGGACAAGCCCAGCTCTCCACAATTTCTCTTATACTCACTGGACTGGTAAGCACTGAAAGCCGAGATAGGCATGTCCCAACTTGTCCTTTAACACAGCGATCCGTTTAGAAATGATGTGGTGGTTTCTGCCACTCGATGGCGGCTCGGAGCGCGGCGAGCCGTGCGCCATTGTGGGCCGTCCTTACTGCTTGCTGGACACTTAGAAAATGCATGGCCATTCGCGCTGTCAGCACGAAAATAGTGAGCACGCAACCACTTTTGAGCTGGCTGTGGAATTTGTCTCAGTGCCCCACCACTGTGGAGTTGCCAAGCAACACGTGGCGTGCCAGAGTGTCGGCTCCCCCTCAATCGCGAGTGTGTTGCGCCCCCCCCTCCCCCTCACAACACGTGGGTGCATGTGTTGGGCGACATCCCCCGCTCCCCCCCCCCAACACATGTGGCGTGTGGGGGGGAGCACACTTGCAAGACGTGTTGATATGTATGTACAGATGGGGAGCGGCCAGCCACATCTCAGCGCACACAGCACGGCGAGCCAGATCGCCAGACAGAGACTCAGTGACAGCTGCAAATGATGGTTCAGCACAAAACACAGAGACCACAACCAGTGCGCTGCAGGACTACAAGCCAACAGTGTGACAAATACGCCACTTTCAGTCACGTATCACCAAAAATACACCGTAACAAATGCCGTTTTGTCAGTTATTGCGGCACTTTTTTGCCGTTATTAAAGGCTTCCTCTTCGTCTACATCGTCTAATTTCTCTCTTTTTTTAAATATGTTTAATTCCTTGTTGAATTTAGGCATTTTACACTCATGTTGTAGGACAGTGAGTAGTGCAGTGGTCACATTTCCGTCTGTTAATTAGAGTTTTTGTAAATTGCAGGTTCAAATCCCGCGAGTGGCATGTATTTTTTTTTGTTTCTCCACACCAGTGTGTGATGTGGTTCCACACATTCCAGCTAGTTTTTTTTTTTTTTTTTTTTACACAGCAGCTGCGCGATGTGGTTCCACACGCTCCAGCTGCTCACACTGTGTTCCCGCTATGAACGGTTTTGCACAAGTGTGCACAAAACCATCGGGATTGTTCGTGCCTGCCCGACCGTATGTCTTTCCCGACGTTGGCTCGATGTTTTCGTGGTTCGCTCATTCGGGCTGTTTCGCCATGATTCTACTTATTCGTGCTGTGCTATATGTGAAGGGGCCCTGACTCGCGGTCCAATTTTGTGCTCCCCAACTTGTGTGAGTTAACGGGGTTCATGTGTGTATATATATATATATATATATATATATATATATATATATATATATATATATATTTTGCACTGCGATACCAATTATATTTCATGCTTACTACTCTTTATTATTTTTGAATGTAGAATCTTCATCATAATTTTGTAGCCTCTTTCCTTTAAGAATTTTTAAAATCATATCCACGGTGTTTGCACAATACTCCATAAGAATTCTTAAAGTAAAAGCTGTGAATTTGCAGTAGCCAGAATGTTTTGTTCTTCAATATGGTCCTCAAGGTTAATACGCCCTGCACACATTCATACTCTTACAGGATAAGACCATCAGTAGTTTGAAGAACAAGAACCAGGAACTGGAGAAGTTGAAGTTCCTTCTTGATTTCCAGTTAAATGATCTGAGGAAGAAAGTTGAGCCACTACAAGGTGACATCAGTGACAAAAAGGAGAAACTCCAACAGGTGTGTGTCCATCATGTCTTAAAGTTGTCAAAAAAATAAAAAAACCCTCTCAGTTTATCTGAAAGGCTCAATACATTGATGACACTGGCATCACTACATCCCCTCAAACCAAAACAAGCCATTATGACCTCTGGTTCGATAGACTGAAGGCAACAGCTAAAGGCAGACATCAGTCTGTTTTTACAGTAGAAGGTTAATCAAAGATCATATTTCAGTCAAAAACACTGAAAAACTCTGACATCACAAAGATCTAGTGAAGGAAAATGAGTTAATTCTGATGCCCTTTTGAATATTCTTGATGAATTGTGGGCCACAGTGAAGGATTTTGAGAGTCGTTGCTGCCTGCGATGACATCTGAGTGTGTTGAAGGTGTTTATCTGACTCGTCAACTGTATCAGTCTTTGCTATAGTGATGTGTTGTTCTTGTTTAATTAGCTAGAAGACGAGCTGCTGAAAATCCACAAGGACAACTATCAGCAGAATCTCACCATTTCTGACCTGAGGCAAAAACTGGAGATCAGAAATAAGGAGATGCAAAAGGAGAAACAAAAGGTGAGTAAATCCATACATGGTTTCTATACTGCTTAACCTGGGAATATTGCCTAATCTCATTGTATATGTACAATGACAAATAAAGCTTTTATTGTATTCTTATCAAATACCATAACTGCAGTTTAAGATCTGAGATGGATTCAAAATGGTTTTAATAAATGATTACACATTAAAACACACTGGAGTTTACAACCAGTCCCAGTTGTGGTGTCCCTTATATACATCAACTTGTCCCGGTAGAGGGTACTGTTTCTGGAATTAGAAGTAAAACCATGGAGGAAAAATTTAAGAGTAGCAGTTCAGCTTAGAGACCATGTAATGTAATTATCCATGTAATGTGGAGTTGCATCAGTAAGGGCATTCAGTGTAAAACTTAATAAAAATACAAGTTGCAGACTGGGATAAACATCAATCAGCGTGTTATGTGCTGACGCGGGTCAGAGAACCGAACCAGCATCTGACAATGGCCCAGCGCTAAATAACCAGAAAGCGGTTCCAAGAAACAAATTTATTCCCCCTCATGTGCAATAATCTGTGTACAACATAAATAGTCAGCTGTCTTGGCAAGGTGAAGGACGGCGCGCTCTCCAGCGCCCAAATGGATCAAAGCCCAGCACTTCTGGACTCAGATTCACCGCCGAACACCCCCAGGTGAATATGACAAACTGACTCTGTGAAGGACGGAAAAGGTGAGGTAAGTCAACAGAGCTACAACAAATATCCTTCAGAGGCACACACTATCAGCAACACATTCAGGTCTGAATTTAAGCCTTATGTAAATGAGCAGCTTCTCACAACAGGTGGAGGATCATCAATCTGTACGCCACGGCAGTGAGAACCAAACTGCACAATTCTCATCAATGTTCAAATATACTGCGTAACAAAACGCCAAATTACTATTAACGATTATTCAGACGATAATCACCTCTGATGTGTGCTGACAGCATGTGTCCCTCACCCGTCCTCCTTCACAGGCACGATGTGTCAAACCCTGGCGCGGCCCTCAGCATCTCACAACCGAACATCACAAGGTCGAGTTCCCGGCAATTCTGCTCAAATCACTCATGGTTTAAATGCAGAACGCCATCTCATTATCTGCTTCAGCTGAAAGTCTTTAAGTCTGCACGTGCGCATCATCCACAGGTGCTGCAAGTTGTTAGGCCTGCACGTGAACATCCTCCACAGGTGCAGCCAATAGTTCTGATGAGGGTGAAGGACTCTTCCGCCAGCACCTTCTCCACAGAAAAAAACAGTTTGCATACCACCTGGAGAGCAAAGAAAAGAAAACAGCACCCAAATGTCCAGCCAAACCCCCAACACACAACACAGCGCTTGTTTATTGGAGAATTAACAGTTAACATACTGCCATGCAAGATCAGGAGCAACTTGGGGATTAGTGATTTTGGTCAAGGGCACTTTGGTGATTTTCCTGAGGACGTAGGATCTTCCAGCCATCACGTCCCTGCAGGGGCGCTGAGAAGGGGAGACTAGGAAGAAGAATTCTAGGGGCCCATGATTGACGGTGGTCTAGAGAAGCCTCTAATACAATTAGAATACTGACAAAATAATATGACAGTTATAAACTTACAATCACACATATATTTTATTTACAGTGCATTGGTAACACCAAGTTTATTTGTTTTGGAAACATTTCTCAATACTCACCCCCCCCCCCCCCCCCCCCCCACTGATTCTATGTAAAATGGTTCAGTCAGATGGCTGCAAAAACTATTCACACAGCGAGTGCAGGAGCAGATGGAAAGACAGCTCAGAGACCAAAAAAAAAAAAGCTTAGATATGAGGAGAAAGAAGCGAAGGGTTGGCAGAATATCACCCAATTCTTTCATAGGTGTGGTGGGTCTGTGATGGAAAGTTCTGGAATGTTAGCCTGTTGTCTGTTCACTTAGAAAAGTGAACTAGTAAACTAGTTCACTTATCTCTCCATGTTAGCTTATATTTTTGAAGAAAACTCTAGATTTATGTATTTCATTGTTGTTTTAGTTAAATAATCAGTGCAGGCAAACGTTTAGCAAGCTTGCTCAAAAAATGACTCATATTCAGCACAGTCTTGGGTCCCTTTATTGAGAGAGTAGCCTCAACTGAGAACATGGAACCATTTTGGGGCCAACTGTGCTGAACTACTGAAGGAACTTTTGTTTGTTTTCAACATTTTTTTATCAGTTAACCACATACTGCAACACATCCAGGTACAAGTACTATCAAAATAAATATAAAAATTGTTAAGCTATCAAATTTACATACATTTACAATTCATGATAATTTATTTAATTTAAAGCCTGATTTACACTTTTGCAGGTCTGTAACTCCGTGTTATGCAATGATGTGCCTGACAGTTTTAAAGTTCTCCGTCAATGGATTATGCTTTATCCATTCAGGTCGACAACCGTGTGACATCACAGTTGTCGAATCACAACTTAACAGACTTTTCGGTTTTACAAATGCCTTTTTCTAACAAATGAAAAGAATTACATTTTCCAAAAGCACATTTATTTGTAAACACCAACACACATTACATTAACTTGTGTTGGTTTTTACATAGAATGAATTAGTCAATCAATCTGAGCAGAGGCTTAATTTACCCATAATCACTTTGGGCATCTGTGTGATAATGTTCAGATCTTCAGAATTAGTGCACTATTTTAAAATTAACAGATATGTTATATTTTCACTTTGTACATTTTAAGAGTTGACGTTAATGTAGTTATTCTATTCGGATTAATTTGATTTATAAATCAAAACCATAAGTCAAACCTGATTTCTTTTACAAGATGTCTGCCTCATGGCTAGACCACTGTATGCTGTCAAGGTAAATGACACTTCCTTACAGCAGTGGGCAGGGTGCACAATGACAGAAGCGCAGACTCATTGGAAGTGTTTGGTTTTGTGATCACCTTTGATTCTATCAAATGCGTTGGTGGTGTTACACTCAAAATCGGCATGTTAGTAGGTGAGAGTGCACCGGAGACAAACTGAAAATTATCAGTTCGCGGTTAGCTGTAGCTTCGATACATTTTTTGGTGGTTTATCGGTTTAGCGTTATAAAAGATAACTTTTCAGTTAGCGGTTACTGAAGCTAACTTTTTCGTTAGCTGTGCCCACCAATGCTTTTCGCATTTTTTCTCTTGTCAGGTGAAAGATTTTGAGACCTATGTGCAGCGGTTCAAAGCCGATCTCCACACTTGTGTTGACTTCATTCAGGACCCAAAGAAACTCAAGGACAGTGTGCAGATGCTGAATACCCACTACGTGTCCCAGACTGATGTGGTGAGTGTGCCGTAACATAGACTTAACTCCAACTGTGTTTGAGTTCACAGAGGATTATGGAGCTGCTGTTCCCACAGTGGGTATCAGTCAGGACTGTCCACGTGGTCCTGTGGGGTGCCTTCAATCACATTTTATGGAGAAAAGAGAAAAATAAGTCAGTATACACAATATGATTTCTGAGTGAAGGCTCATGTTTTCTGGTCACAGGAACGTTTCAGCTCCACTGCAGTCTAAAGTGTCAGTACTCAGAGTGATGGAAAGATTTTATTATCCATTTTCTCACCTTCTACAGTGCTGTGAAATTGTTTGTGACCTCTTGAGTTCTTCATTGCAGACAATATGAGCCCAAGGTATTTCATGATTTGTGTGGTTACTGTAAGAGGGTTCCATGATGCATAACACAAAATGGCTGACGCACATCCAAAATGTCCTTGTATTTGGTAAAAACTATCTGATCTTTATACAACTGTCTAATTGATAAAACCATCTGATCTTTTTATAGATGTTTATGTAGCAGGATGACGTTCCTGGGTCCTGATTGAAAAGACATTCCCGCTAGCTTGGCTAACAAGGATTTCCCCTTTGGCTGACCTGGTACAGGAATGGTCTTTAGTGCGAGCTGTCCGGGTTTCGATCCCACCGCTATCCTGGCCACAAAGGTCCTACGGTCACATTTAATTGATAAAACCAGTCAGCATGATGGAACACTGTTTTATTGCGTGACATTACACTACATACATAAACACACACTATAAGATTTTTACATAACAACCATGAACGCGCTGCGAACAGACGGCTGCCTATTTTCACTACACTTTGCAGCCATCTCACGTAGACACTGATTCAAGCCAGTAAGGACTGCTTATATGGGGGTGGCTTAGGCTGAAGGAACAAAAGGTAGTGAAGGACAAAAATCTGGGTTCTTTGTTCCAGGTGTTTGCATGCGACCAGTTCAAGATCCCAGCGCTGAGATAACTCTGTAACAGTGTAACAACTCTTTACAACATCTAAACTTTGAAGTCCGTTTCCTGCCCAATTCTTTGAAGATCTCTCACCATGATAAAAGAACCTAACATTACCTTTGTTTAATTTGCTAATAGGAATCCATTTCTGTATTTCAGGCATGCAACACATTAAAAAACAAAACTGTGACTTGGCCAATTTACAAAACTAAACAATGATGTTATTTCTAACAGGTAATGACAGCAGGCGAGTGGAATTATGATTTGTTACAAAAGCAGTATTAGCAGTATACCAAAGGCTGCATCTTTGAGGAGCAAATATGGGTGTGAGAAAATTATTGAAATGTTTAAAACAATGTTCCTCAAAGAAAGATTGGAATGGATTTCTCCCTCTATGGTGCATAGCAGCATGAAAACTCAAGAGTTACATTCACAAATACCACTTAAAACTTTGCTGTGTAAAAAGAAAGCTTCATGTTCACCTTGTCCTGAAGTGGTGTGAACGTCTCTGGTCTCCAAGGCATCTGGTCACACAGTGGAACTATGTATTGTAGTCAGATGATTCAGTATTCCAGATCTTATTTGGAAAAAATGGACACTGCGTGCTTCATACCAAAGACTAATAAGGCCATCCAGACTGTTATCACCAACAAGTCCAAAAGCCAGGGTCTGTCATGCCATGAGGTTGTGTCAGTGCTCATGGCGAAGGTAATTTACACTTCTGTGATGGCAGCATTAATGTAGAAAAACACATTGAGATTTTGGAACAGTACTTGCTGCCTTCAAAATGACATCTTTCCAGGGGCCTCTATGCATTTTTCAACAAGACAAGGCCAAACCACTTTCTGCACACATTACAAAGGCAGTGCTGCAGAAGGAGGAGGTGCAGATACCAGACTGGCTGCCTGCAGTCCTGATCTGTCCACAACAGAGAATGTGTGGAGAATTTTGAAATGAAAAATGCAATGATGGCGAAACAGTGGCTTAGTGTTGCTTCCCGCCTGGTCTTTTCTGCCCAGAGTTTGCATGTTCTGCCCGTGTTTGTGTGGGTTTCCTCCAGGTGCACCGGCTTCCTCCCACTTCCAAAGACATGAGGATTAGGTGAATTAGAAACTTTAAATTGACAGTGGGTGTGCTTGCATGTTCTGTGTGTATGCATTTCGATAAGGGCCCTTTCACACACACACAACACGATTGAAGCCTACTAGAGCACAGAGGAGGAATTGCATGCCATTTGTGAAAAATCAGAGCCGCCTCAAACGCCCCGTACAGCTGTCACCACAACATTCATGCACACAAGCAGATGAAAGACAGCGAATGCCCTGCACATGCTCATTCGATCCCTCTCTCGGCAGGTGTTGGCCAAATTCCAGGTGTCACACACAAACATCTAACACCGCTCACTGGGCACTTAGAAAATGTGGTGCCATTCATGCTGTCAGCACGAAAATAGTGAACAAATAATCACTTTCGACCTGTCTGTGAAAAGTGTCAAAGTGCAACACGAGTGTGACGTCACATGGCAACACACATGGGTGTAACTGTGAAGACCCCCCCCCACCACACACACACACACACGTGGCGTGTGAAGTGTGTCGTCCCCCACACCAACACACACACCATGAATCAACATTGTCAGCTGTGGCTGAAGGTCCCAGGGTCCAGTCACTTTGCTCATACGCTTTGCTGTGGACACACAGCGACTGTCAGCTGACTGCAGACTGTCAGCTGGATGTGACCGTGCACGCAAGGTGTCAAATTAAAAACCGCTGCACCAGCACACCGCAACGCTGGTGAATATCGTGCCATGCAGGAAATCACCCCCGTGTTCTCTGTTATTACGCTGCTTTTTTCATTGCAATTAAAGAATTCTTCTTTGTCTACATCATCTAATTTCTGTTTTAAAAAATAAGTTTATCTCCTTGTTGATTTCAGACATTTTACGCTCATGTTACAGGACAGCAATGGTAAAGTTTCCATCTGTTAATCAAAGCTTTTGTAAACTCCAGGTTCAAAACCCGTGGGTGGCATGTGTACAACCCCTGGCAAAAATTATGGAATCACCGGCCTCGGAGGATGTTCATGCAGTTGTTTAATTTTGTAGAAAAAAAGCAGATCACAGACATGACACAAAACTAAAGTCATTTCAAATGGCAACTTTCTGGCTTTAAGAAACACTGTAAGAAATCAGGAAAAAAAAAAAATTGTGGCAGCCAGTAACGGTTACTTTTTTTAGACCAAGCAGAGGGAAAAAATATGGAATCACTCAATTCTGAGGAAAAAATTATGGAATCATGAAAAACAAAAGAACGCTACAACACATCACTAGTATTTTGTTGCACCACCTCTGGCTTTTATAACAGCTTGCAGTCTCTGAGGCATGGACTTAATGAGTGACAAACAGTACTCTTCATCAATCTGGCTCCAACTTTCTCTGATTGCTGTTGCCAGATCAGCTTTGCAGGTTGGAGCCTTGTCATAGACCATTTTCTTCAACTTCCAAAGATTTTCAATTGGATTAAGATCCGGACTATTTGCAGGCCATGACATTGACCCTATGTGTCTTTTTGCAAGGAATGTTTTCACAGTTTTTGCTCTATGGCAAGATGCATTATCATCTTGAAAAATGATTTCATCATCCCCAAACATCCTTTCAATTGATGTGTCAAGTGCCCGTGGCTCAGAGGACAGTGACAAGGAGGAGACACAAACGAGAGGATTAGAAAAATAGAAGTATTTATTTACAATAGTTTAAGTCAATAAATTAAAAAGGTGCAAAGATGTGCAGCTGTGCAAAAAGGCGCTCTGTTACCGGTCGGCGCAGCGAGACGTCCTAGAAAGAGAGAGGGAGAGAACAAAATGAATTAGTTGGGCCCACTTAAGAGACAGGGACACCGGGCCCAGGTGCCCCTGATTATGGGCCCGCCCCGCTACAAGACGGCGGGGACCGTCACACCCTCCCCCTTGAAAAGGGAAGTCCACCTAAGGACTTTCCAAACCAATTGCAAACAGCACAATTCTTTTTTTTTTTTTTAGTAGTACATTATATTTTTTGTTGCACCAAAATTACAATATTATTTACAGCTTACCTATATTCAGCTATACATTTTTTTCCTTTACAAACTACTTTAAAATCTGATAGGACTAAGTTTTCTTCTTCTATTTTCCATTATCAAACAAGAGAAATTCTACCATTTACAAGGAATCAAATTAGACTTAGCTATACAAAGCTAAAGATGACACCAATTGGTAAAGTCACAAGCTTAGCACACATGTCCTCTGCTGCACCTCCAGAGTTCTGGCGCCTGAAACTGGGGAGAGGCAGAAGAGAGACAGGCACAAAAATTAAGGCAACTTTGCTTTTTCCTTTTTTAAACTGGCGCACGTGACAAAGCATCAGCCAACAAGTTATCAGAACCTTTAATATGACGAATGTCTAAACTGAACGGCTGTAAAAACAGTGCCTTCAATATTTTCTTCACACCCAAGTGACCAGAGTCATCATGGGCAACTCTGAGCACATCATCACGAAACATCTCAGGAACAACAATCTGAAAAATGGGCTCACCAACGAAGTCACCATGACATGGGACCCACTTACGCACCAAGAGACCCTCCTGCATGAAGTACCCATGAGCAGCACTCTGTACCTTGTCACCTGGAAGAACATTTTCAAACAAAACTGAAAGAGTTGGATCAGACTTTTGATGCTGACTCCATTCCTTCACAGAGACAGATGCGGGGAGCTCAGGCAACAAGACTGAGCTCTCAAGCACATCCGACTCAGACGCACGAAATTGAGCGCGCGTCACGACACAAGCCGGAAACACCTCTAGACACTGCTATTCAAGCAGAGACGATGAGCGTGGCTCAGGGGTCACCACGGGCAAAGGGGACCTCAGCCACACCGCACTACCAACCAAATCATTGCCTAAAATCAATGAAACCCCAGGAAGCAGCAGAGCGGGGCGCACGCCAACAATCACCAGACCATTAATAAACCTACATTCTAACATAATTGTGTGCCTCGGCACAGAGACCACACCCAGCTCCATCCCATGCATAAGGACAGAGTCACCCGTTTCTGTAGCAGAGGAGAATGGAAGCACAGAAGCCACTATAAATGAATGTTTAGCCCCTGTGTCATGCAGCATCTTAATATGAACACGCTGCTCGCTCCCCACAACGGACACACACGCATCATGGATAAAAGAAGCAAAAGCTTTATCGAACGTTTTCCTGTACTTATTGTTTGAAGCTAACAGAGCAGGAGCTGAAGGTACGTACATTTTACGCCTGCTTTTAGACTTAAGCACAGGACACAGACTTCCAGTGACCCGTTGCCTGACAGTAATTACACCTGCTAGAGTGCCCTCTGAATGAAGCAGAGCGACCCTGCGCAAAGGTCTGCGAGTAGGAGCGACTTTCACTGACTATAGGCTTGGTCCTAGATGGAAAAAATTCACCCACAGCCCCCTTGTGAGTCAGGACAAAATCATCTGCCAGCTCTGCTGCCTTCAGAGCGGTGCTGGGTTTCTGTTCAGTAACATAAGTAGCTACATGCTGAGGAATACAGTTCTTAAACTGCTCCAAGATCATCAACTCTGACAAACCCTCAAAAGTGTCAGTATTCAAAGCAGAACACCAACGATTAAATTGACAGGTTAAATCTCTAACGAATTCCACATGAGTTTGACGTTCATTTTTCTCAAAATTCCTGAATTTCTGGCGATAAGCTTCTGGGACTAATTCATAGGATTTTAGAACCGCAGCCTTTATTTTGGCATAATCCAGACACTCTGCAGCGCTCAACGCAGAATAAGCCTCCTGGGCACGACCAGTAAACACGGACTGCAACAACAAAGCTCTATCACAATCCGCCCAATTTTTAACATCTGCAATGCGCTGAAACAGAACGAAAAAAGTATCTGGATCTCTTTCATTAAACTTTGGCATTAGGTGCAGACTAGCACCCACGTTAAACGCGTTAGGAGCAGGCCTACAAACAGCAGAGGAAAATGATTCTTCACTCACCTGATGCCGGTATTTGGTTAGACTCTTTCTCTCCGATTGTTCTGTCTGAGTTATTTTCATTAGTTACTTCATCCAAACCATCAACATGTTTATTAGACCCCATTCCTGCCAGGCTGCTCAAGGAAGTCCTACCATTATTTAATGCTTCAATCTTAAATATGATCAATCTATCTTTGTTAGTTGGTTATGTACCACAGGCCTTTAAGGTGGCAGTAATTAAACCATTACTTAAAAAGCCATCACTTGACCCAGCTATCTTAGCTAATTATAGGCCAATCTCCAACCTTCCTTTTCTCTCAAAGATTCTTGAGAGGGTAGTTGTAAAACAGCTAACTGATCACCTGCAGAGGAATGGTCTATTTGAAGAGTTTCAGTCAGGTTTTAGAATTCATCATAGTACAGAAACAGCATTAGTGAAGGTTACAAATGATCTTCTTATGGCTTCGGACAGTGGACTTATCTCTGTGCTTGTTCTGTTGGACCTCAGTGCTGCTTTTGATACTGTTGACCATAAAATTTTATTACAGAGATTAGAGCATGTCATAGGTATTAAAGGCACTGCGCTGCGGTGGTTTGAATCATATTTGTCTAATAGATTACAGTTTGTTCATGTAAATGGGGAATCTTCTTCACAGACTAAAGTTAATTATGGAGTTCCACAAGGTTCTGTGCTAGGACCAATTTTATTCACTTTATACATGCTTCCCTTAGGCAGTATTATTAGACGGTATTGCTTAAATTTTCATTGTTACACAGATGATACCCAGCTTTATCTATCCATGAAGCCAGAGGATACACACCAATTAGCTAAACTGCAGGATTGTCTTACAGACATAAAGACATGGATGACCTCTAATTTCCTGCTTTTAAACTCAGATAAAACTGAAGTTATTGTACTTGGCCCCACAAATCTTAGAAGCATGGTGTCTAACCAGATCGTTACTCTGGATGGCATTTCCCTGATCTCTAGTAATACTGTGAGAAATCTTGGAGTCATTTTTGATCAGGATATGTCATTCAAAGCGCATATTAAACAAATATGTAGGACTGCTTTTTTGCATTTACGCAATATCTCTAAAATCAGAAAGGTCTTGTCTCAGAGTGATGCTGAAAAACTAATTCATGCATTTATTTCCTCTAGGCTGGACTATTGTAATTCATTATTATCAGGTTGTCCTAAAAGTTCCATAAAAAGCCTTCAGTTGGTTCAGAATGCTGCAGCTAGAGTACTGACGGGGACTAGCAGGAGAGAGCATATCTCACCCGTGTTGGCCTCTCTTCATTGGCTTCCTGTTAATTCTAGAATAGAATTTAAAATTCTTCTTCTTACTTATAAGGTTTTGAATAATCAGGTCCCATCTTATCTTAGGGACCTCGTAGTACCATATTACCCCATTAGAGCGCTTCGCTCTCAGACTGCGGGCTTACTTGTAGTTCCTAGGGTTTGTAAGAGTAGAATGGGAGGCAGAGCCTTCAGCTTTCAGGCTCCTCTCCTGTGGAACCAGCTCCCAATTCAGATCAGGGAGACAGATACCCTCTCTACTTTTAAGATTAGGCTTAAAACTTTCCTTTTCGCTAAGGCTTATAGTTAGGGCTGGATCGGGTGACCCTGGACCATCCCTTGGTTATGCTGCTTTAGACGTAGATTGTGGGGGGGTTCCCATGATGCACTGTTTCTTTCTCTTTTTACTCCGTATGCATCACTCTGCATTTAATCATTAGTGATCGATCTCTGCCCCCCTTCACGGCATGTCTTTTTCCTGGTTTTTTCCCTCAGCCCCAACCAGTCTCAGCAGAAGACTGCCCCTCCCTGAGCCTGGTTCTGCTGGAGGTTTCTTCCTGTTAAAAGGGAGTTTTTCCTTCCCACTGTGGCCAAGTGCTTGCTCATAGGGGGTCGTTTTGACCGTTGGGGTTTTTCATAATTATTGTATGGCCTTGCCTTACAATATGGAGCGCCTTGGGGCAACTGTTTGTTGTGATTTGGCGCTATATAAGAAAAAAGTTGATTGATTGATTGACCTCACCCATAACCTTACCGTCCCGAATCAAATTCAATTTATAGTGTTCCAATTCCAATCTCATTTTTTCCAGTCTCTTGTCTGACACATTCCAATTGAACCTTTTTCAGCTTCAGTTCTCAGTCTCATTTGTTCCAACTGAAGTTCAGCATCTTTTCTGCTTTTCTCTTGTTCAATATGCAGCAACATTAATTCCTTACGCTGATCAAAACTCAGTCCATCAAACAAAACAGACAACTTGGGTTTAGAATTGACATAAAAACCCGACTGTTGCTCTCCCCCTCTCAGGACACCTTTATTAAAAAGCGCAGCAGTGATTATATCTCTAACATCATCTTTGCGTGTATTATTTCCCACTGTAATGCCATAGTGTTTAGCTATCTGCAATAAATGTTTCTTTTGACAATTTTCCAAAAAACTTTCGAAGGAGTGGAGAAAAAATGCGAAACAGAAGCCATGGTTACAAAAAAAAGTAATGTGAACCGAACTGAATACAAACTGCCAATCTCATATCACCGAGGCTGAGGGCCAGCGCGTCCCTCGGAGTCCCCCGCCCTGAACTACTTAACCCCAAATCTACCTGCTTAACCTAGTCTTCTTGCGGCCTCATATGGTGGGTATTTATGCGCTAAAACCCGATGGGTCTGAGCAGCGACCAGCAAGCTGACAAGCCCCAGAACACCAAGGACACGCTCCCAAGCCGAAGCTTGTAGCCACGTTCACCGCTGCCCTCACAAAACAAAAGCAGGCAAATCTCCTTATGAGAAAAGCCATTAAAGCCTAACGAAGGACTCCGAAACACCATGCAGCACGAGACAGCACTTACCTTCACCTCGGATAAAAAAAACAAAAACACAATTTAACTTCAAACCTCTCGTGTGTCCCCACAAACAAACGAACGAACGCGCAATCAGCAGGTGCGCACCGGATTCTAATCATGTAATCAGCGCGCGGCAAAGCCCTGACACAAAAAACAGGCCTAAAAACAAACTTTAACCAAATAAATTTACAAAAACTAAATGCGCTGACTACAAAAATTAAATTTAAAGGTCGAGCCCCCACTCTTGTCACGTGCCCGTGGCTCAGAGAACAGTGACAAGGAGGAGACACAAACGAGAGGATTAGAAAAATAGAAGTATTTATTTACAATAGTTTAAGTCAATAAATTAAAAGGTGCAAAGATGTGCAGCTGTGCAAAAAGGCGCTCTGTTACCGGTCGGCGCAGCGAGACGTCCTAGAAAGAGAGAGGGAGAAAACAAAATGAATTAGTTGGGCCCACTTAAATAAGAGACAGGGACACCGGGCCCAGGTGCCCCTGATTATGGGCCCACCCCGCTACAAGACAGCGGGGACCGTCACAGATGGGATAAAATATTGTCCAAAATATTAACGTAAACCTGTGCATTTATTGATGATGTAATGACAGCCATCTCCCCAGTGCCTTTACCTGACATGCAGCCCCATATCATCAATGACTGTGGAAATTTACATGTTCTCTTCAGGCAGTCATCTTGGAACGGCACCAAACAAAAGTTCCAGCATCATCACCTTGCCCAATGCAGATTCGAGATTCATCATTGAATATGACTTTCATCCAGTCATCCACAGTCCACGATTGCTTTTCTTTAGCCCATTGTAACCTTGTTTTTTTGTTTAGGTGTTAACGATGGCTTTCTTTTAGCTTTTCTGTATGTAAATCCCATTTCCTTTAGGCGGTTTCTTACAGTTTGGTCACAGACGTTGACTCCAGTTTCCTCCCATTCGTTCCTCATTTGTTTTGTTGTGCATTTTCGATTTTTGAGACATATTGCTTTAAGTTTTCTGTCTTGACGCTTTGATGTCTTCCTTGGTCTACCAGTATGTTTGCGTTTAACAACCTTCCCATGTTGTTTGTATTTGGTCCAGAGTTTAGACACAGCTGACTGTGAACAACCAACATCTTTTGCAACATTGCGTGATTTACCCTCTTAAGAGTTTGATAATCCTCTCCTTTGTTTCAACTGACATCTCTCGTGTTGGAGCCATGATTCATGTCAGTCCACTTGGTGCAACAGCTCTCCAAGGTGTGATCACTCCTTTTTAGATGCAGACTAATGAGCAGATCTGATTTAATGCAGGTGTTAGTTTTGGGGATGAAAATTTACAGGATGATTCCATAATTTATTCCTCAGAATTGAGTGAGTCCATATTTTTTTCCCTCTGCTTGGTCTAAAAAAGTAACCGTTACTGACTGCCACAATTATTTTTCCTGATTTCTTAGTGTTTCTTAAAGCCAGAAAGTTGCCATTTGAAATGACTTTAGTTTTGTGTCATGTCTGTGATCTGCTTTTTTCTACAAAATTAAACAACTGAATGAACATCCTCCGAGGCCGGTGAGTCCATAATTTTTGCCAGGGGTTGTATTTTTTATTTCTCCATAGCAGCGCGTGATGTGGTTCCACACATACCAGCTGTTTTTTTTGTCTTTGTTTCACAGCAGCTGCACGAAGTGTTTCCACATGCTCCAGCTACTCGCACTGTTTTGTGGCTCCCCATTTCGTCTTTGCTTCACAGATTTTCTTTCCGTTTCTGCGTCTTTCGTGTTATGTGTGAAGGGGCCCTAAGACTGGTGTCCTGTGCCGGGTGTACCCCACCTCTAACCCTATGTCTGCTGGCATAGGCTCCAGCCCACCGTGACCCTTGATTGCAGTAAGCGACTTTACAATATGAACAAATGAAAATGCAACGACGATATCCTCATACTGTTGCACATCTTAAGATGTTTGCAAAAAGAATGGAACAAAATAACACCTGAAAGGCTTCATGGCTTAATATTCTCATTGCCAAAATGTCATTTAAGTGTTGTGAGAAGAAATGGCAACATTACAAAGTATTTAATGCTTTAATACTCCTACTTTTTTGGAATGTGTTGCAGGTGTTAATGTTTAACAAGAAATTCATTTAAAAAGGGAAAAACATGAAATATCTATAGACTTCATACTGTCTGCAACAAAAGAGAAGTCAGTGTCAGAATCACTGTGGGATTTATTTATTGCAATTTCCATACCGTCCCAAATGTTTCTGTTTTGGGGTTCAAACTGTGCCGTCCTGTCAGTGTAACTGTTTGTGTTTGGTTCAGTTCTCACAGTGATACACGTGGTGGTTACTGTGTACCAAATAACAAAGGTTCTTTGTGACAGTGTTTGTGATTGTGGCCCAAAGGTGGTGAAAAGCAGAGCAGATGAAGATGTTTACGCAGCGTTCTCCCGCCAGCGCGAACACCTCGAGAAGACAGTCACTAATCTGAAAATGAAGATGACCAAAGCTGATGCTGACCACGAGAAGAACTACGTCAAAATCATGAAGGTAAATCCTCATGTGACAACTCTAAACTAAACTGAAGTCCCAAACATTGCTCTTTATTTGATAGGCACATAGCTTTCCATTATGGCAACATGGACGGTTAATGCCAAACGTGAACAGAATTTGACTGAAGAAATTCTAAGTGTTCACCATCTGCTCTGCAGGAAAATGTTTCTCTGATTAGTGAGATCAATCACCTACGCATGGAGCTATGTTCAGCGAAGTCTCAGGCTACGGATTTGAAAGCAACGCTGGCAATGTCCAAGAAGTCCAAGCCACGTCCTGACTCAGAGGACAGGCCCAAAAAGGTGCCTGCATCTAGGGACATCAGCTAAGCATTTAACTGCAGAGACAGAAGAGAGTCGATGTCCTTCACGTCCAGATGTATCCAAATCTTTTTTCCTCCGTGTAGCTCTTGACATCCATAATTATAGAAAACTAATCCAGAGGACCCTTTATTGGCTAATATATGACAGACTTCAGACTCTCTGCACTGGAAGATTTCCATGTGTTAACCAACACATTTGTAATTCTACAAGAATTAAAATATATATATATAAATAATTCTGAAATGTTATGTCACTGCAATAAAAGAAATAAAAATGACTGTAATTCTGTTTTATTGCTAAGCGTTGTTTTTAACATAGCTCATTATAGTACTTTAGTATCAAGGATCCTGATTCAGTCAGGAACATGCATGACACTTTCTAAGATTTGGAAAAATTGCCAAACTTGCTGGACTCAAATATAAATGATTGATAAAAATAATTAAATAAATAAATAAATTCAAAGATGAAAAAACTCAGTTTAGCAGTTTCAGTTGTGCTGACCTGGCACGCCTGGGGATAGTAGTAAATAGTAGGAGGACTTTAACTGTCATTGTACATACATGGATATATGCAAGGAGCTTTGTTCTCTGCATTTAACCTGTGCTAAATCAGAAATTTAGGGTCTGCTTCTTTCTCTGACCATGACCAAGGCAACGTGTCGACATCTGAAGTGGGTCCCCGGACACCAGACTGTGGCTGCCCACTGCTCCTAGTGGTTGGATTGTGTCTAAATTGGGTTAAATGCAGAGGACAAGTTTCATTTTATGCATTTACAATAACAATAAAGGCCCTTATATATATATATATATATATATATATATATATATATACACTCAACAAAAATATAAACGCAACACTTTTGGTTTTGCTCCCATTTTGTATGAGATGAACTCAAAGATCTAAAACTTTTTCCACATACACAATATCACCATTTCCCTCAAATATTGTTCACAAACCAGTCTAAATCTGTGATAGTGAGCACTTCTCCTTTGCTGAGATAATCCATCCCACCTCACAGGTGTGCCATATCAAGATGCTGATTAGACACCATGATTAGTGCACAGGTGTGCCTTAGACTGCCCACAATAAAAGGCCACTCTGAAAGGTGCAGTTTTGTTTTATTGGGGGGGGGGGGGGGGATACCAGTCAGTATCTGGTGTGACCACCATTTGCCTCATGCAGTGCAACACATCTCCTTCACATAGAGTTGATCAGGTTGTCAATTGCAGCCTGTGGAATGTTGGTCCACTCCTCTTGAATGGCTGTGCGAAGTTGCTGGATATTGGCAGGAACTGGTACACGCTGTCGTATACGCCAGTCCAGAGCATCCGAAACATGCTCAATGGGTGACATGTCCGGGGAGTATGCCGGCCATGCAAGAACTGGGACATTTTCAGCTTCCAAGAACTGTGTACAGATCCTTGCAACATGGGGCCGTGCATTATCCTACTGCAACATGAGGTGATGTTCTTGGATGTATGGCACAACAATGGGCCTCAGGATCTTGTCATGGTATCTCTCTGCATTCAAAATGCCATCAATAAAATACACCTGTGTTCTTCGTCCATAACAGACGCCTGCCCATACCATAACCCCACCGCCACCATGGGCCACTCCATCCATAACATTGACATCAGAAAACCGCTCACCCACACGACGCCACACACGCTGTCTGCCATCTGCCCTGGACAGTGTGAACCGGGATTCATCCGTGAAGAGAACAACTCTCCAACGTGCCAAACGCCAGCGAATGTGAGCATTTGCCCACTCAAGTCAGTTACGACGACGAACTGGAGTCAGGTCGAGACCCCGATGAGGACGACGAGCATGCAGATGAGCTTCCCTGAGACAGTTTCTGAGAGTTTGTGCAGAAATTCTTTGGTTATGCAAACCGATTGTTTCAGCAGCTGTCCGAGTGGCTGGTCTCAGACGATCTTGGAGGAGAACATGCTGGACGTGGAGGTCCTTTACTGGCTGCCACAATTTTTTTTCCTTATTTCTTAGTGTTTCTTAAAGCCAGAAAGTTGCCATTTGAAATGACTTTAGTTTTGTGTCATGTCTGTGATCTGCTTTTTTTCTACAAAATTAAACAACTGAATGAACATCCTCCGAGGCCGGTGATTCCATAATTTTTGCCAGGGGTTGTATAGGCCCAATACCACAGTAGGAGAAACATGCCCATATCATGATGCATGCACCACCATGCTTCACTGTCTTCACTGTGAACTGTGGCTTGAATTCAGAGTTTGGGGATTGTCTCACAAACGGTCACAAAAAGAACAATTTTACTCTCATCAGGCCACAAAATATTCCTCCATTTCTCTTTAGGCCAGTTGATGTGTTCTTTGGCAAATTGTAACCTCTTCTGCACATGTCTTTTATTTAACATAGGGACTTTGTGGGGGATTCTTGCAAATAAATTAGTTTCACACAGGCGTCTGTCACAGCACTTACAGGTAACTCCAGACTGTCTTTGATCATCCTTGAGCTGATCAATGGGTGAGCCTTTGCCATTCTGGTTATTCTTCTATCCATTTTGATGGTTGTTTTCCGTTTTCTTCCACGCGTGTTTTTTTTTGTCCATTTTAAAGCATTGGAGATCATTGTAGATGAACAGCCTATAATTTTTTGCACCTGCATATAGGTTTTCCCCTCTCCAATCAACTTTTTAATCAAACTACGCTGTTCTTCTGAACAATGTCTTGAATGTCCCATTTTCCTCAGGCTTTCAAAGAGAAAAGCATGTTCAACAGGTGCTGGCTTCATCCTTACATAGGGGACACCTGATTCACACCTGTTTGTTCCACAAAATTGACAAACTCACTGACTGAATGCCACACTACTATTATTGTGAACAGCCCCTTTTCTACTTTTTTTTTTACTAATAGTCCAATTTCATAGCCTTAAGAGTGTGCATATCATGAATGCTTGGTCTTGTTGGATTTGTGAGAATCTACTGGTACCTCGTTTCCCATGTAACAATAAGAAATATACTCAAAACCTGGAGCAATCTTTTTAGTCACATAGCACTATTATTCTGAACACTACTGTATATAGCTGTCTGTCACACAAAGGGGCCACACCCCTAATGTGTTATGACAACTGGGCTTTGTTGCATGATGGCTGTGAACATGACGTCTGATAGACAATAAATCGATATTTAAATATCATTGGCTTTGATCAGACATGTATTTTGTTTGTAGTTTTCATTTCTTCAGCTTGCTTCAGCAGCGCAATGGGCAACAGTACTTTCAAAGATGATGGCAATAATCATTGAAAAACACGGGCTCGGGCAGCGCTCATTTTTTGTCAGACAACAAACAGTTAATTCTTTGACTATTGAATATGATCATTGCATTTATTTATTTAAATCTTTTGCATTATGCATTCTAAGCCACGGGTATTTCTGCTAGTCAGTAATAAGCAGAGCTTCAAAGCAACACAACTCTTATTAATTTACATTCTCAATACATAGCAGGTTTGAGAGGATGCAGGAGCAGCGGTGGGGGCTGTCTGTGGGTCGGGTGAGAGATGGAGGTTCTACAGGAACCTTTGATATCTGCTCCCCTAAAGGATCTGCTTATGCACTTTTATTATTTTGTGAGAAGCTCTGCTTCATGATAAAACCTTTGATTCGACCCTGCTGCTGAAACAGCACACCACGTTCCACTGCCTCCGACCCTTAAAGGGAACGACCATGATGACAGTCTGACTAGTTTCACTCTGCACCTTCATTTGCACTCACACTACATGCCGTGTACATCGCAAAATGGAGCTGACGTGCCTAAAATACAACAAAGTGCAACACAACAGTCCTGGAACACTATATTCTACCTGCTCGTACAGTATAGTATAGTTCACAACGCTAATTCAAGGATTTGAAAGTTTGTTGTTTTTGAGTAATTTCTGATGGTGTTTTAGAGTTGATTTTACTGCATTGCATTAAGTTTTAAAGGTTTTTATTCTTTCTTTAGACATAAAGAGGAGTCAGAACATTCAAGAAATATTTTCAGAGTAACATTTTTCAATGACGGCAGCGGTCTGTCAACATCAGCTACAAATGATTGCTTTGTGTCAAGTGCTGTGGTCTTCAGGTTGTGTGAGACTTGGGTCCAGTGGTCCTATCTTCAGAAATCTGTGCAGTAAAATTATTCAGTCCTGGCATGACTTGTGATATAGCCCAAACATTTTTATTTATTAAATAATACAACTACGTTAAACATTTTATATAACAGTTAAGATGAGAATGGCTACAAAATGTTTGATTAGTAATGTAATAAGACCGAAATGAATGAAGACCCAAAATCTAAAAACTTGCAGACATCTTGGTGATGTCTTGCTTCAGGTCCATGAAGTTCGCCTCAATTCTCTTGTGCAGTTCGTCCATAGAGATTGACAGGATGTCATACAGAGCCTAGACACGTGAAGTAAGAAAAGCATGTGTAAAAAAGCCGACACGTGCGCACTCTGGTGTGCAAAGCTCTTGTTGCGGTCGTACCTGTGCTTTCTTCGTCTCTTCGCTGCAGACGTCCCTCAGACTCTGGATCTTGGCCTTCAGTTGCTGCGTCTCTCTGGAGATCTCCTGGATTCTGTCGGACATGGCCTCGCGCTTCTGGTGGATTTGGTTGCACTGCCTGGAATATGGTGAAGCTCATTTCACACAGTCACAAGGGTGGTGACGCAAAACTGCACCACAATCATAAACATGTCCACAGCTAATGCATTAAAAAAAAAAAAAAAAAAAAAAAAAAAAAAAATCAAATGTGGTATCAGATTCTACTGCTTGGAAAAAAACAAAACAAAAAACAAAGAAACAAAAACTAATTATCAAGATGCAAACCTCATTTTCTATAAAGCTGCGGTCAGATTAGCAACAAAGGCGGGCAGCAAATAGTTGACATATGACACTTTCAATGATTAAAGCAAAAAAAAAAAATTCTTCTGAATGAGGTTTTTTTTTTTTTTTTGAAATGGCCAAATCATAAGCTGTTCACTACCTTTTTATAGAAACCCTTTTAGCCCTTTGCCCTTTTGCTGTGGCACCATATTCACATTGCAGTTTGGTGACTCCGTCTTTGACGCGCGGCTCTGGGTTCTCCCACTTCACTGACAGGCGCAGCATCTCCTGCACATCTTTGGAGGTGCACTGCATGTCACTGCTGAAGACCTTTTCAAGGTGGTTTCTGCTCCTGCGTGCCGCTGCGGTCTGGTGCTTTTCCGGTGCGTGCCCTCTGCCACGCCGCGGACAGGAAGAGACGGAGACTTGGTGTGCAGCCAAAAAGCAGCAGCAGCCAAGATTATTGATTCTTTTAAAATTATCGTCAGATCTGCACTGATCTCACATATGACCTTTTGGCAGCCCAACTGATGGAAATCTGTTGTAGCGATCGAGAACTTGAATCCCTGCACTTGATGGACGTTCCAGGGCGTGGTGACTGCGCACACCATTTAAATGATAGATTATACAGAATGGGGGAAAACACCACAGTCACTGTGAGCTTTTCCTCTGTGCTTGGCTGCTTGACGGAACCAAACTTTCAATTGTTTCAGTAAAACGCGCCACAATGACATTCCTGTATTGCTAGTTAGCTTGTTAACATCTCTGGAAGCTGTCTTCTAAATCACCTCAGAGGTATTAATCTGGTAACAAAAACAAGGTTTTGAGATTGAAGTGTTTGTTTCTCACTGTGACAAAATGTCAAACGTAAGACTTATACAGAAATATAGCTGCCTGGGAGTGGATTCCGCCATCTTGATTTATTTTATTCAACCAAAGTACTGTACACCTTTCTGCTTTCACTCAGATGGGCACTTGTCATGTTGCGACACTCAGCATTTGCATAAAAAATAGACTTCCCATCTACTTTGGCCAAGCCTACCTTATATTATGGACTGTAGATGATAGAATCCCTAAATTCCTTGCAATTGAATGTTGATAAACATTGTTCTTAAACTGTTGGACTATTCTTTCATGCAGTTGTTCACAAAGTGGTGATCCTCGCCTCATCTTTGCTTCTGAACGGCTGAGACTTTTGGGGATGCTCCTTTTATACCCAATCATGACACTCAATAACACTCATGTGTCCTCAGTTCCCAAACGCTTATTGAGTGTTGTTAGAAGGAAAGGTGATGTAACACAGTGGTAAACATACCACTGTCCCAGCTTTTGTGAAACTTGTTGCAGGCATCGATTTCAAAATGAGTAAATATTTGCACAAAAATTACAAAGTTTATCAGTTTGAACATTAAATATCTTGTCTTTGTGGTGTATTCAGTTGAATATAGGTTGAAGAGTATTTGCAAAACATTGTATTCTGTTTTTATTTACACTTTACACACCCAACATCACTGGAATTAGGGTTGTACTTCATTCAATTGCAGAACATTTTGGGGTTTTGAAATCCAGGGATGAATTCTGGAGGGATTTTTTTAGGACTATTTTTCTCACCTCGACACCCCCCCCCCCCCCCCCCCCCCCCCCATTTAGTTGTTCTGCTTAATGTGCATTGTATTTGTATTTTCTTTTGGGCATTTTCACCTTTTCTTTGATTTGAACCAAAATATCAAAACCAACGTTTGTTTGCTAAGATTACTAACCACAAGAGCCGTAACCATTTTCATATTTTTGGTTCCCCTTGTCCTAACTGACCCGATTTTAAAGCCAGAACCCCAAACAGACCCAGTAATGCCTGAACTTAGACATTACATAAAAAAGATACTGCATCACATCCCACTTTAGTTATGCAGAAAAGTTAAATTATGTAAACTTATTTTTTTTATGGCTCCTCAAACCTCGCCCAGAACTATAGTAAAGCCTAAACTTAAAAAACCTGATTAAATACAACCCGCCTTTTGTTCAGTGATGTTTCAAAGAACCCGAAGAAAAAATTTTCAGTTTACTGTCAATAAAAAGGCGCATGGTTGACTGGCACACTCCTGACTGATTGGCCAGCTCATTCTGGAATGCCCTCGTTCCCAGGAAGCCCGGCGTGCTCAGCACCTGTGTGGGCACAGACAACCCCTGGCTCCTCCCCTTATTACACTCTGGGCCGGCTGCAGTTCTGCGCACAACTCCAGTAACAGTGTCTTTGGTAAACAAAATTGGCTTATGAGCCAATTATCGTCATTTGCAAGTAAAGGCTCGCATTTTGGGCACATTACACAGCAAACAAAGTGAAAATACAAAGAAAAATTGAAGATGTGGTGAAAAATGTGTTGCGGTTTATTTATGACCTGGAGTTCAAACATGTCGATGCGGTTGTGCAGGCGTCGATGAGACCGCAGCTACTCTGTCCACCTTCAGCTCCTCATTATTCACATTAAATCTCGCTAAAACTTACCGACACGACCTCTCCCATTTGCCTTGTCTTCCCTTCTCCACTACAAACCAAAAAACAAAACAAACAAACAAACAAACAAAAAAAAACCTCCTGCACTATTCGTGACTGCTTCGGTGATTGCAGCCAAAAACAAAACAGTACACTATCTTTCCGTGCAGCCAGATCACAATCAAGGGGTACAGGTTAAGCAGATCTTTGTTATATGTGATTTACAATTTAATGTCTTACCAGTGAACGATTTGCATGTGTTTGTTAGTTTCATGGTACTGAAATGAACCACAATGCACAGGTTGGTGAAATTTGCAATGTTCTTTTTAAAATTATGGTGTATTATTAAACAAATAGAAACCATTGTTTTGATGTTATTGTGGTGCTGATTTCATCAAAGTACTACAAAGAATGTATCTTATATGCAGAAAACCTTCGGCAAACAATGTTTAATACTTCTGCAAGTTAAATTTGGTTGTTGGATTGGTAATGTGTGATTTGTATTTTACTTATTGCTGAGAAGCAACACTGATATGACCAATTGTATTCATGTTTGCCGTTATGAAATCAATCTTTTTCACGTCATGGACAGAAAATGTTCCATTTTAAAGTAAATATGCATATTTCTGAGTGACCATAACCCTGTTATTTGATACACAATGACACTTTGATTGATCGAAATAGATTTTGTGATTGTTGTCTCGATAAATGGATTTATGTCTCGAGAAATATGATACTTAATATTTCACAAAAAAAAAAAAAAAAAAAATCAGTGTAGTGTCCTTACACCACTATTTAAATGGTTTAGATTGATCTAGCTTAGCATTATTTCAGTGAAAAGTTCAAATTTCTTTAGTAACAACTAAAATTATATTTACATGCAACAACTGATATTTAGTATAAATCAGCAAGGCTGATTTGGAATTCAGGTTTGCAAAATGTAGTGTCCGTACACCAAGATATTTTGTGCTGCAAGTCTGGTCTACAAATATAGAAACCAGTTTTATTAGAGTTACAATAAATAATGCAAAGCTCACTTCCATGCTGTAATGTATGTAACATTCAAGTATGTATGAGAAAACATGTTATATTTTCCCTAATAAAGAAACACCACTAAATTATATGCTGCCCCCCACCCACCCATTCACCCGCCCTTCACACCCCCAACACACACACACACACACACACACACACACACACACACACACACACACACACACACACACACACACACACACACACACACACACACACACTAAAGATCATTTCAGGTTGGTTCTGGGTTGATCGATCCTTCATAATAAATGATACCACTCTTGTGAGGCAATATGCCTGTGGTAATGTTCTGTATATTTAGGACCAGTTTTTAACCCTGGGCCCTGTGCATCACAGTGTTATCAGTGCTTGAACGTGCATTTGATTGCTGCAGTTCTAAATGAGTTTTAAATGAAAAGCAGTTTTAAATGAACAAAGATTATATTCTATCCACCTAGAAAACATACAGTACTGTTCAGAATAAAAGCGCTATATAAATGCAGTCCATTTACCATTTAGTTTGGGAGGTCCTGCGACTTATACTATGGTGCTACATACAGTAGTGTTCAGAATAATAGTAGTGCTATGTGACTAAAACAATTAATCCAGGTTTTGAGTATATTTCTTATAGTTACATGGGAAACAAGGTACCAGTAGATTCAGTAGATTCTCAGAAATCCAACAAGACCAAGCATTCATGATATGCACACTCTTAAGGCTATGAAATTGGGCTATTAGTAAAAAAAAGTAGAAAAGGGGGTGTTCACAATAATAGTAGTGTGGCATTCAGTCAGTGAGTTTGTCAATTTTGTGGAACAAACAGGTGTGAATCAGGTGTCCCCTATTTAAGGATGAAGCCAGCACCTGTTGAACATGCTTTTCTCTTTGAAAGCCTGAGGAAAATGGGGCGTTCAACACATTGTTCAGAAGAACAGCGTAGTTTGATTAAAAAGTTGATTGGAGAGGGAAAAACATACGCAGGTGCAAAAAATTATAGGTTGTTCATCTACAATGATCATGAAAAACTGTGGTTATACAACTAAATACTAGTTTAGTGATTCACAGGATTGCTAAAAAAGCAGTTTGAACATAATAGTTTTGAGTTTGTAGCGTCAACAGCAGATGCTACTATTATTGTGAACACCCCCTTTTCTACTTTTTTTTTTTTTACTAATAGCCCAATTTCATAGCCTTAAGAGTGTGCATATCATGAATGCTTGGTCTTGTTGGATTTCTGAGAATCTACTGAATCTACTGGTACCTTGTTTCCCATGTAACAATAAGAAATATACTCAAAACCTGGATTAATCTTTTTAGTCATATAGCACTACTATTATTCTGAACACTACTGTATTAGATATATGCATCACATATTTAAATAACAGCACCTTATCATTGAACAAATGATGAAACTGTAGTGTCCGTACACCACACTTTGGCACAAAAAACATGCATTTCAAAACCATCTCTAGCTTTTCAGGAAGTGAATTTACTAAAAAGATATTCTGTCATTTATTAGACAACACCTTCAATAATTTTTTTCTGAGTGTAAATAATTTAATATAGGAACATCAAATTTCTACCCTTAGTGTACCCCACTGGTACCTCTTGACTGTGATCTGGCTACATGTGAAGTGATGCTGTGTTTGTGTTGTGCACTGGCAGGCTGTCCCCAGATGTGGTCAAATCCTGTGATATCAGGGGTTCAAATGGGACTGCGCTGCCCCAATGTTCATCAGCGTGTCCCTGATGTGCACATCACTCTGATGACTTTGTGTTTTTGCACCAAACAGTTTCCCAGCATCACCTACCTGTCGGCAGTGGAACAATAGCTGTAGATACGTGTGTATGCCAGCTGTGAACTTGGTGTGGCGCACCGCACATTTCCACTCATTTCACTTTTGATACATCTGAAGGTTAGCGTGGAGACGCATGTACGCCACATATTTGTGCATAAACAGCCTTTAGTAGAGAAGCTTGAATCTTCGACTGGACTGGGTTAAGATTCAACCCAATCTTCAATCGAAGATTCAAGCTTCTCTACTATGGAAACCACCTGGACAACTGAGAGCCTACACAGAAACATAAACAGCCTTTGTACACGAGGCCCCGGATCTCTGAATTTTCCAACATTTTATCAAATATGGAAACTTCTGTCCATGGTTCTGTTCATACCCCATCACATCTTGTACATGCTGCTCCTTCATCTCTTTCTTCTTCTGCCTGCGGATGTTCTGTTTGGACTCTTTGTCCAGCTTCATGCCCAGAGCTCTTTTTAGCTGGGTTTGCTCCGCGTACAAATTCTTCAGCTCCTTCTGGCTCTTCTCATACTGAGCTGTCAGTTCTTGGTTCTGCAAACAAAACCACAAAGACGACCTCAGTCACAGCCTCAAACGTTTAACACAAAATGAACCGGTACCTGTGTTGTTGCATTCATTGTTGCATGAACTCACTGACTCACAAATTAAACCGGTACCACAGAGGATCAATTTTAATGGGGCAAAATTATTTCCTGTGTGTGTAGTTTAAACATCACCAACAAGTGTGTCAATGACAGTCTTAATCTGGCTTTAATCTCCAAACTATTTCTCCAAACTGTGCAGTTGAAGAAATTGATGATACACTGTAAATAAAATTATTTACCATAACTAATGTTTCATTTACACTATTATGTAACTATGTTTTTGAATAAAACCTCAACTACCAAGTGAAATGCTTGTAGTTGAGATTCTCCTCCAAAATCTTTAGGACTATATAAATTTTCTTGAATGTTGTCTTGTTTTAGGAGAGGATTTTGGTCCAAATATTTGCTCATTTTGAAATGGATGCCTGCAACGCGTTTCAAAAAAGTTGGGATGGGGCAACAAAAGACTGGGAAAGTTGATGAATGCTCAAAGAACACCTAATTGGTGACTGTCATGATTTGTATAAAAGTAGCATCCCCAAAAGTCTCAGCCGTTCACAAGCAAAGATGGGGCGAGGATCACCACTTTGTGACCAACTGAATGAAAAAAATAGTCCAACAGTTTAAGAACAATGTTTCTCAATGTTCATTTGCAAGGAATTTAGGGATTCCATCATCTACAGTCCATAATATAATCAGAAAATTCAGAGAAACTGGAGAACTTTCCACACATAAGCAGCAAGGCCAAAAACCAATACTGAATGCCCGTGACCTTCGATCCCTCAGGCAGCACTGCATTAAAAACCGACATCATTGTATAAAGGATCTTACCGCATGGGCTCAGGAACACTTCAGAACCATTGTCAGTTAACACAATTCATCGCTACATCTACAAGTGCAAGTTAAAACTCTGCCATGCAAAGAGAAAGCCATACATCAACAACATCCAGAAACACCGCTGCCTTCTCTGGGCCCGAGCCCATTTGAAATGGACAGACACAAAGTGGAAAAGTGTGCTGTGGTCTGATGAGTCCACATTTCAAATTGTTTTTGGAAATCATGGACATCGTGTCCTCCGGACAAAAGAGGAAAAAGACCATCCAGATTGTTACCAGCACAAAGTTCGAAAGCCAGCATCTGTGATGGTATGGGGTGTGTTAGTGCCCATGACATAGGCAACTTACACATCTGTGATGGCACCATCAATGCTGAAAGGTACGTCCAGGTTTTGGAGCAATACATGTTGCCGTCCAAGCAACGTCTTTTTCAGGGACGTCCCTGCTTATTTCAGCAAGACAATGCCAAGCCACATTCTGCACGTGTTACAACAGCGTGGCTTCGTAGTAAAAGAGTGCAGGTACTAGACTGGCCTGCCTGCAGTCCAGATCTGTCACCCATTGAAAATGTGTGGTGCATTATGAAGCACAAAATACGACAACATTGACCCCAGACTGTTGAACAACTGAAGTCGTACATCAAGCAAGAATGGGAAAGAATTCCAGCTACAAAGCTTCAACAATTAGTGTCCTCAGTTCCCAAACGCTTACTGAGTGTTGTTAGAAGGAAAGGTGATGTAACGTGTTGCAGGCATCCATTTCAAAATGAGCAAATAGCTGCACAAAAACAATAAAGTTTATCAGTTTGAACATTAAATATCTTGTCTTTGTGGTGTATTCAGTTGAATATAGGTAGAAGAGGATTTGCAAATCATTGTATTCTGTTTATATTTACATTTTACACAACATCCCAGCTTCATTGGAATTGGGGTTGTATATGTGTGTAATAATACACACAGACACATATATTAGAGAGTGTGTGGGATCACAGCTGTGTGAACACACTCATGTGCTGTTCACTATTAAAACAAATAAAACAAAAAATCTCATTTCAGACATTTATTTATTGTTCCATCCACATTACTTCAGCAAACTGCTGAACAATTAAACTGCACTCTGCCGTTCAAACACACAAACAACAGTTCTGCGTGTGCATTCCAACGGCAGAACAAAGTATAATTATTCACCAGTTTGCTTAAATATTGTGGCTGGAACAATAAACGTCTGCAAGTCTTCAAACGTGCTGCTGGACGTCTCACAAATGTTTGAAGAAATTCATCAATCTGCACTCATAAGAGTCCATATTTACAGAGTCATACAACCTGATATTAGCCCTGAAAAATTGAAACCTATCTTCTTTCTTGACATTTCTACTTAAAATGGCCAAAAAAATTTAAATAAATAAATAAATGAATTAATCAATCAAAAAACACTTTTCCCCTCAGGTGCACTGTTCTCACCTCTTCTTGTCGCTTCTTGCCGTTGTTCATGCTGCTCTCCAGGTCTTGCAGCAGGCTGTACTTCTGCAGGATCTCAGCCTCAGTGTGGGTCACACTCTGCACGATGTTCTGCAGCTCGACCACACGCTCGTCAGTTTGTTTCTGGTGTGAAGACAGTCACAGTTTAAAATAAGGCCTTTTCAGGAGCATGTTTGGATTTCAGCTCTTAACATTTCTCAAAGTCCTACATAAGCCAACAACTTGAATGCGGCATGACTTTTACGTTAACCAAAGCTAGACCTGTAACTGAAGATTATGATTACATGTTAATCTGTTGATTACTTTTGGGATTAATCATTTAGTTGATAAAGTCTAAGTAAATGTAGATAATAACAATAATAAGAATAAGAAGATACAATCAGAAGAACATAGAGACGTTTTAAGAATCCACTTTCAGCAGTTTTGCCATGTAAAATATTTTTTAACAGCAAAACTTATACTAAAGTCTAATCAATAGTTTCAAACTATTTTTATCAGATCATCTCAATTCCATGAAAGTCAGTGTAACCGATGTTAATGTTGGCTGAGAGCTGTTTAGAGATAAACTGTTAACCTGTTTGACATCTTTAAAACCATTTAAGATCAATCAGTCATACTCGATGAGGAACACTTTAAAATAAAATGGAGTCTGTCTAAAATAAAACAAAATGAGGAAAGCACCTCATTAGAGAACATTTCATAAGTTTAGTGACTGTATTTACCCCTTAAGGTACTTAATTACCACATCCTCAGAGTATAAATTGTGAGGGGGGAGTTATGTATTTATTTTCACTAGTTTGGAAGGTCCTGCAATTTATACTCTGGTGCAACTGGGGGTGAGGAGATAAATCACACATTTGTTATTAATAATAATTACCTATACTGGAGCTTTCCCAAAAATTAAAGCACTAAACAAAATAAACTTAAATAATGAAAGAATAAGTGCTAATTATAAAAAAGTGCACTACAAAAATCCCAAACTAAAAAGTTGATCATACAGGAAAAAACAACAAAAAAAACCTGTTAGACTTATACTCTGTGTGGCTGATGCTCTAGAAAATATGGTAACTGATTATAAAAGCGGTTTGATCATGTGATAAGTGTTTCATCAGCGGATGCTGACAAAATGTCACATCTAGTTGTCAACATCATTGGACAACAACTATTGTCCTGATGACGGCTGATGGTCAGTCCCATAAATCAGCCCTAACCACACTCTACATCTCACGGTCTGCTGGCGTCTCCACTCACAATGCAGCTTTTGATGTTTTTAACGTTCTCCCTCATCTTCTCCATCTGACTCTTCAGCTCCTCAGGAGATTCCACGATCTGAGACTTGATCTTGGTGATGTCTTCCTTCAGGTTGCTGATGTCCACCTTCAGCTGGGCCTGCACAGACAATCAGCTTCTTCACCCAAATGTTTTAAGTGAACGGCCCTGCACTCAAAACATGGCAACGCTTGACCTTCATCTTTGTTTACCATTTGCATTTCAATCAGATCACCTGGTACTGTGGCCTGATATGTCATGAAATCAGCTCCTGTAGGATTAATTTGCGAAATTATTATAATTTTTTTTTTTGGGGGGGGGGGGGGGGGGGGGGGGATTCCTTGTTGCAACACCCCCAAAACTAAAGGTCACCCATATAATGGTCAATAATGAACCAATTTACTTGATCTTGTGTTTGTTTTAGGTTTTTTTTCAATAATGCCGACTCCATTTATGGCACTTTAAGAGTGACCAGAAGTGGCCTTTACCAACTTCCGGTCACAAACTGCTTCTGATTATGAGCTCATCAATGGTTGAAGCTGCTTTTATCACGGTGCTACATATTTTTTTTTTTACTACCCGTTTTTACTGCCATTCATACACAAGGAAATGAACTGCATACTTGATTTTGCAGTTATATTACCCTGTTATAAGTGACAGTGATAACCAATGGAATATCAAGGAGTACATGGTCATTATAATGCTAAAGGGAACATTGATTCAATGTATACCATATTTACTGTATAGCAACATAATAGATTAAATTACATGGTGGAATGTTGACTAGAAAGAAAATTATCACAATTATCAACAACAAACAGAAAAAAAAAAAATCCAGAATTCTCAGCAACACAAGGAACTACGAGGTCTGTGATGAAAAAAGCGGTCCTTTTTATTTTTTTCAAAAAATAAATGGATTTGATTCATATGTTTTTACGTCAGACATGCTTGAACCCTCGTGCACATGCGTGAGTTTTTTCCACGCGTGTCGGTGACGTCATTCGCCTGTGGGCAGGCCTTGAGTGAGGAGTGCTCCACCCAGCCCGTCGGAATCTCTTTGTCTGAATAGCGGCTGCGGACGGCGCGCGTTGCTTTATCAACATTTTTGCTGGACCTGTGAGGAATATCCGAGTGGACACTATTCGAGAAATTAAGCTGGTTTTCGGTGAAAGGTTTAACGGCTGATGAGAGATTATGGAGTGTTTCTGTCGCTGTAAGGACTTCCCACGGAGCGGGACGTCGCGCAGTGTTTCCAGGCGCCGTCGTTGGCCTGTTTCGACCTGAAAACATCCTAATTTAAGGCTTAATTCACCCAGGATGTCGTGAGAGAACAGAGAAGATTCAGAAGAGGCCGGCATGAGGACTTTATGCAGACATTCCACTGTTTAAGGACATTTTTTAATGAAAGACGTGCGCGCAAATTCGCCGAGTCGTTTCCGTGACGACTCGGCAAATCTGTGTGCGCCGCGACAGGAAAAACACCTCCGTGTTGAAAACCATTTGTAAAATTCAGGCGGCTTTTGATGGCTTTCAACAAGTGAGTAACTGAGAAATTGTTTAACAGCTTGGGCATGTTCCAACTTGCCCGTTAAGGTTTCCAACGGAGGTGTTTTTCCTGTCGCGACCCCCCGCGGTCGGGTCCGGCCCGACATGCAACTCTGCCTGCACGTTCTTTCATTAAAAAATGTCCGTTAACAATGGAATGTCCGAATAAACTCCTCATGCCGACTTCTCCTGAAAGTTCTCTGTTCTCTGACAACTTCCTGGGTCAACAGAGCCTGAAATGTGGAAGTTTTCAACTTCAAAGCGCAGATCACCGTCAGGCGCCGTGGGCCGTCCTTAAAGCGACACTACCAGACCAAAATCTCTCATCAGCCGTTAAAATTTTTACCGAAAACCAGCTGAATTTATCGAATGGTGTCCACTCATTTGTGCCTTACAGTTTTGAAAAAATTTTGATCAAACAAAGCAGCAGTCTCTGAGCCATTCCTAAACAATGAAAAAACGACGAGAGGGTGGGCGACTCCTCACTCAAAGACTGCCCACAGGCGAATGACGTAACCGACAGGCGTGAAAAAACTCTTGCATGCCCACGAGGGTTCAAGCATGTCTGATGTAATCACACGTGATTCAAATCCATATGGTTTTTGAAAAAAATAATAAGGTCCGTTACTTTTATCACAGACCTTGTAAAAGGCCTGTGATGCCAAAACTATAACATCAAAGGATTATTCTTAATGACTACAATGAACAAAAGAAGTCCCTCAGTGAGTTTTATATCTATAAATGACATCCGCTACATCTCTACATGGACGGATTATTCCTGAGTAAATGACTGCATTTATATAGCGCTTCTCCATCTGCATCAGAAGCTCAAAGCACTTTACAATTATGCCTCACATTCACCCAAACACACTCGCACACCAACGTCAGGGTGCTGCCACGCAAGTACTCACTACACAGCAGGAGTAACTAGGAGATTAAACCTCGCACACAGATAGAAACCAGTTAAATATTTCCCATCACATACCAGTTTCTGAGTCTTCTCCGCGATTCTGGTTTTCAGCTCTGTAATGGCATCATTGATCACATTCTGGAAGGAAATATTTAATTTCACTCTCACTAACAGGACACAAGCATAGGTGCTGTTTACATTGTGTTCCTGCAAACTGCAGTTTATTTAAAATCCCCACCCACCACTTCTTGATACTCGTGCATGGTGCTGGTCTGCAGTTCTGCGAGCGCAGCTGCTAACTCATTAGCCTCCGCCTGCTGCTCTGGCGGGATAGTCCTGAAACAGGAGAAGACGAAAAACAATCCTTACGTATGCCACGATGCAACCTTTACCTGTGTGTGTGTGTCTGTTTCCTGAGAAGAAAATGTTTGTTGAATGAACATTTTTCAGTGGTGTCCCAGATGTGTTAAGTGCAAATGAACCTTGGGAGTCTGGATTTATTTATTTTTAAATGGTGAACATTGGTCGTATGTTTATACCTGAAACAAGGCACCAACATAGCTCCAAAAATATCAATCAGTCCATTTTCACATTCAAAAAAATACATTAAAAATAAATCCAGATGAAAGTGAGCCTGATTCTTGCTGAATTTATTAAAAAATGTAATATCTAATTTTTGTACTTATTATCACTAATACAAAGTAACCAGTAGTAACTGCTGAAAACAACTTTGATCTAAAATTTTCATTGTTGTTATTAAAAAGGGAGCATGTGGTAGCGATATGACACAACACCACTTTTTCATGTCCAATATGTTACAGATACTGTGACCTTCAGTATCTACCGAAACATTTTCCCCTGTCTTAAAACAACTTTTTTCAGCTTCTCCCTCTTTTACTTGGGGTCACCACAGCAGATCTGACATAGATTTGCATGTTTATTTGGAACAAATTCTACATCAGATGCTCTTCCTGGTGCAAGTCAACATTATATGTAGAACAGGCGTCTTGAACCAGGAGCCTTCTGCTTTGGAACAGAGTGCGCCGACTGTCTGACCGTGACGCTGCACCAATCTTTGAACACAAATATTTGTCGAGAAGTAGGTTATTAACCATCATCTCAAACTGTGAACCCCCAAATGATCAAATTTGATTTTATTTAAAATTTTTAATATCTGATCTGGCAATCTTGGCCCTTATCAGACAGATACAATCCAAAATATCAGCGCTGCCATTCTGCTTTGTGTACACCTGATCCCCTCAGATCTGAGAAATGAAGCAGAACACGATCTGATTAGTACTTGGCAACCACTTGGGAAGACCAGGGGCTGTGTGCATTTCTGTGGGAAGAACTAGAGTTGAGCCAGGAAGAGTACCCAGTGTAAAACCTGTGCCAAATCTCAATGAAGATTGAACTGTGTACCCCAATTATGGAAGCATAACCCCTCATCATAGCTTTTTTTCTCCCTGAAACGGTGCATTCTGAGTTCCACTGCTCCAGCAAATGGGAATTGGTCGGTAATTCATGCAGATACAGTTTGTCCACAGTAGGTTCTGTGATGAATAATATGCGCACAACTTTATCATTGGTCTTATCAGACGGTTTCACCGTGCAGCAAAGTACAGAAGAGTTGGGAGGGAGACGATTAAGACTCAAAATGTCCAATATTTTATACTCACCTTTTAACAGATGTGAGGATGCTGATGCATTTGTTTGAATGTCAGATGAGCTCACATCATGGACTTCTATCAGGTTAGGGTAATAGCATGATGAGATAAGTTTAAAAAATGTAATTTATTTGTAAGTTACCTCACATTAAACTCTAATAAGACCCCTGCCCAATAAATTTTGGCTTGCAACTGCAGTTCAAACAACAAAAAGTACACCCTCTAAAACAACACATTCAATGAAAACAGAAAATTAGAATCCTTGTAAAATTATTATTTATTTGTATGTTGAATGGCTTGCCCAATCAGACAATTTTTTTGTTTGTTTTTTATTGATGGTAGATGAACTGGTTTCATATGAATGTGAACAACTCCATTTTTTTCTGCACCTACTAGGAGGGGGATTTGTCCCACAGTTTGAGAACCATAGCTGTGACCTAAAATATTATTGTACAAATAAATAAGCCATTTACAAATTATTATATTTTACAATATTCAAAATAATAAAAAGCATATTTCAAGACTTACGTCAGTATGTCAATTTTCTTCTCAGCATCCTTAATGTTTCGGTTATAAGCCTGCAACTTGTCCAGGTCCGACCTCTGAAAAAAAGGAAACGTTTTCTTGAACAATATAAGATGAAACTGCAGCATAGACACACACACATGTATTAGAGACCCAAGATGGACCCTATTTTCAATTAAGGACAGTTTTTGTTGCTGTTCTGCTTCTTCTTTTTGTAAAAAAAACCTCTCGTATAATTTGTAAAAACCTTGTAATTGTTAGAATGGCCTAAGCAGTGGGTCACCCCTCTGGGTTTGGTTTGTTTGAGGATTCTTCCTCATTAAGACCAGAGCGAGTTTTTCCTTACTACTGTCACCTTTGCGCTTGCTCAGGGGGTTTGGTAATGAGACCTTACTCGTGTGAAGCGCTTTGAGGCAGCGTTGTTGCGATTTGTCGCTATACAAATAAAATTAATTGAGATTGAACTGAATATTTTCTTTGTTACTTGTGGTCTCCAAAAATTGAAGCACTGCCTATACAAATAGCTGTAATTCCTAAATGGTTAGCACAGTATTTTGAAAAACCCCTTCAATTAAAGCTAAAATTCTACACTACAAGCATGTTTGTTTCATTTCAACTCCATTGTGGTGTGGATGTGTCACTGTCCAGTTACAGACATGTACATGAATGAGTTCATGAGACATGTAGACTTTGTGTCCAGTGACATGAAACAGCACACGGGACCAGAAAGCGGTTTAGTTAAACCCAGTTTGTCTCTGACCCCTAAATGTAAAGAAATTTTTTATTAAGGGGAAAAAAAAAAAAGTAGATCAACTACTCATGCTATTTTTACGGAATTAATTACAATCTGCCCTTTTTTTTTGCTGCGCTGTCCACAAAGTTCACTCACTCACCTTCAACTGCTTAGTCCAATCATGGGTTGCGAGGGGCTGGAGCCTATCCCAGCAGTCATAGAGCGCGAGGTGGGGTACACCCAGGACAGGACGCTAGTCTGTCACAGGGCCACAAACAGACAAACACATTCACACCTACTCGCACACCTACGGACAATTTAAAGATTCCAATCCACCTAACCCGCATGTCTTTGGATGTGGGAGGAAACCGGAACACCCGGAGGAAACCCATGCAAACATGGGGAGAACATGCAAACTCCACACAGAAAGGCCACAGGCGGGAATTGAACCCATGACCTTCTCGCTGTGAGGCAACAGTGCTAACCACTAAGCCACCGTGCTGCCCCATCCACAAAGTTAATATCTGTAAAATATAAAATCTCTAGCAGAGGTACCCATCTTCAGCCGGGTGAAGAATAAATAAAACAATTGATAAGTGCAGATTAAATATTTCAGTCTAATTTTGCAGAACCTTCATAAATAGTCTAAAACAGTGAGTGCTCTTATTTTATTATAGCCTTTAAACACCATGTGCTTAGATTTTTTTCTATGCCCTGTGGTTATCATGTTTTAAGAGTTTTACCTTGGTGGGGGTATGCACTCTGTGAGTGCTATGGTTTAATTTATAGCCTAAAACCACTGCGTTCATGCACTGATTCCAACAGAACATTCCTGTTTAATCTACCATTGTCCCCTAAGTCTACCTGTGTGGTCAATGAAACATACACATTTGCTCTGCTTCTCCAAGATCATGTCCATCCTCTGTTTTCTGAAGTTAAGGAAGTTCATGATGCCACTTAGAACAGTGAGTGTTTTCTGTTTTTCTGTAAAGGAACAGAAAGAACATTACCCACAGTCTTCATTCACGAGCAGTTATAACCAGATATCAGGTCTGTAAATATGTGAAAGAAAAATAAATAAATAAATAAATGCTTTTCAAACCCATACTGAAAAACATACTCACTTGGAAAGAGGAGGTCATTCAATGAGAAATCATACACCAGGCACATGGGCAAGAACTGTCGCCTGAAAAAAGGACAGGTAAAAATGTTTTTAAATGAATATGGTTAAAAACAAATAATTACATATACTACATATACTGGATTTTACAATGAAAAAAAAAAGAAGAAAGAAATTACACACTGTCAAAAAAAAAACCTCCATAAAACTAATTCATGTTCAACTTTTAGTGTTTCCTCTAGACTTTTTGTTTTTCAGGCCTAGTGCTCTTTGGTGCATACAGTGGGAACGTGTGAGCCTCTCAAAAGACACAAGGCATGAGCAAAAAAACAAAACATTTAAAACAATTACAGTACTTTATTCTAATTGTTTACCATAAAAATGTAATAGTTACAGTATTTTACTATATAAAAATAAATTGTGTTACTTAATTGTTAATTGTGCAAAAATGATACATTACAGTCAGCAAAATTCATTGCTGCACTTAATCTTACTTTGCTTAGAAAATTTTTAACTGAAATTTTTTTTCCACACCCAAACTATATCCTGAATTAACATTGTGTAATTCACCAGCAAGGGTTGTGCGAGAAGATTTTAAATATGGATGACGTGATGGATGTGGCTAAAAAGACTGCATGTTCTGTTCAGGCTGGGAGTTTGCAGAGGCGATTATTCCATGCACAACTGGAGGAGCCAGCTGCAGAACACACAGATCTACTGCTGCACACAGACATTCGATGGCTCAGCAGAGGTCAATTTCTGGAACGGTTCTCTGAATTGTTGCCCAGAACTAAAGAATTTCTGAAACGCTCCGTGCACATACTGAATGTGCACAGCTAGAAGACAGTAAGTGGCTCTTGGAATTAGCCTTTCTTACTGATCCGACTGACAAGCTCAACAACTTGAATCTAGAGCTGCAGGGTAAAGACAAAACCAACATCAACATGATTAGTTCTGTGAACGTGTTTAAAAGCAAGTTGCACCTGCTATCAAGCAGGTTGAAGCAGTGTGCATATTATGATGATCAAGTGCAGAGCATCTTGTCAGAATTTGACAGGCACTTTACTGACTTTGCATCACTGAGCCTGTTGTCAGTTTTCTCTGTTTTCCATTTGAGGAAAATACAGCTGTGGACTGTATAACATCCAAAGTGGTATCACTCTTCAACCTGGATAGCTGTTGACAATAAGATCCTCACACTGAAAAATGACACTGAACACATGGCATGAATGTCCACTTTGGAATAATGCAGAAAGAGAAGCACCCCAGCCTCAGACAAACTGCACAGAATTTGACTGCACTGTTGTGTTGTTACAGGCCAGTCCTAGGCCTACTTGTGCTTATTCTTTGCGACACGCACATTTACTCCAATAATATATTGTTTTTGTTAAAACTTTAGCTTTGTGCCAGAAAATTGTGTTATTATATTGGTGCACAATAAATTGTAGCTACGCTATGGCTTTCGATATGGCTTGGTAACATAGATCTTGTTAGAAGAAGATCTTGGTTCAAAAAAGGTTGGGCACCCTGAGCTAAACTGTTGAGGCATGATCACCAAACAAAGAATGTGAAGAAGAAAAAGATGCAAAATAACTGCAAAAGACTTGAGAAGAATTAAATAGGACAGCACCATGAACCCATGATCCTCCAGTGCCACCATATTCTAGAACTGCATCCTACCTGAGATCTCCAGAAGTACAAAGTGACAACATTAAAATTTGTCATGAGCTGTTTATTGTTGTTCCAAGAAACCAAACAAACAAACAAACCACAGCCAGTCAGTCTGCAGTTTTTGGCTTGCACATTTCCCACTGCAAAAGTGTTGTTTCAGTTCATGATGGAAAGAAAAAAATGAAATTGTTGAAATAAAAGAAATCAATAATGCACAGATAAAAGGTTACAAGTCAAGCTAATGCATTGTTTATTAAGGCAGCTAAAACTTTTTTTTAGCTGCCTTAATAAAACAGCTAAAAGTTCAAATCATCAGATGACTTGTGTGTGACTTCATTACGTTCAATCACAAATATTTTTGCTGATCAATATATGCTTTCAATCATACATCCAGGCTTTTTGGTTGCTGAATTACATTAAAAAAGTGTTTGTTTGTTTTTCTGAACACATTTTCCTTCACCTTTGACCAAACTACTCCAAAACTGAATCACTTCTTGACATCTATTCAAATAATATTCCCACCAAGTTTGATGGAAATCCATCCAGCTGTTTTATCTTGTATACACACGTGCACGCACGCAAACTCTGCTCGCTTCTTTGTCGATGTGGAAGATAATGAAAATAACTGCAATAAAGCATTAAGATAATTCATGAGACTCACAAAAAGCTCTACTTTCAAAAAACTCTTGAAGCCTTAAAATCAAAATCTGTCAAAAGCATCAGATAGAGTTTTAGAAATAGCTTTATATCTGCCCATTGATAATTCTGGAAGGATCAAAAAATTTAACACATCAAATTATCAGCAAAATTATCACGGATATTACAATCAAATCAGTTATGGTTGAAATGTACATAGGAAGAGAGCAAAAAGACAACAATGACTTACATGCGAACATAGACACTCATGATAGCTGTTGCAGCCTCATAGTACGTTGGATATTGAATGTTCTCCAGAACTGGAACCTGTTGACAATGTAAATCAAGAGTAACAAGCCTGCATCACTCACACTATACAAATAAAATATATCCAAATTAATGAAGTCCAAAAGTACTCATTCCCTTCAGCACAGAACCACTGAAACATCATTTTTATAAAGAACTGGTTTAAGACAAGTCAAGACATAGATAAAACATTTCAAAGTCACTGAGTATTTGTTGAGTTTGGTTCAATGAATCAACAATTAAAAACAAGAGAGAGAAAAGCAGAATTCTGGTCACCCTGTTCAGAGCAGGCCATCCTCACAAACTGAAAGATCACAACTGAGCGGCCAAGTCTTGTGCGTAGATGCATGGATTTGACAATCCATGGGTAAAGTAAAAGACAAAACATGCTGAATGTAGTTTCTCTCCAATCACAGCCACATTTGTCATGGCAGCTTCTCTTCATGACCACTACAGTATTAAAGAGGCGTTTATAGGAGGCCCTGCTCTAAACCAAACTCAAGAGATATTCAGTGACTAATATTTTCTTCTCCCTTTATATAAACCTGGTTGACTGAAATAGTGATTGTTTAGTTATAGCTCTCAATCACTGTACTTACCATGGAGTGACACTCGGGTCTGAAACGATACAGAATGTGCAGTACTCTCATGTACAACGTTTGAACCGCCTCTGCCTGAAGAACAGAACAGTTGAAGAGCTCCATCAGTCTCACTGTAAACACTGTAGGAATGTTATTCCATTCAAGGAGACTGTAGTTAATCTGCCTATGGACAGCTTTGCTAGTTTGGGATAGTTTTAGAATTACAAGTGTGGAAGATAATATATCTTTAGCTTTCCATGGTAGCAGATATGGTTTTCCCATTTCTGTTCAGCTCATCTTCACCAGAATTACTTTTTATGCTCCGCGCGGCATGAGGGCCGGTGATCTGGGTTGTCCGTCCTTCTGTTAGTTCGTCTGTCTGTCCAGCCGCAATGTAGCTCGGCACCTATTGCTCGCAGAAACTTAATATTTGGTGGGTACATGCCTTGGAGGAGTACTTTGCATGGGTTTGAAGGCCAGTGACCTTGACCTGCTTTTCAAGGTCACCAATGGTCACAACTGTCACATCCTTCGCTACAATGTAGCTTGGCACCTCTTGCTTGCAGAAAATTCATATTTGGTGGGTACATGCTTTGGAGGAGTACTTCGCATGTGTTCGAAGGCCGGTGACCTTGACCTACTTTTCAAGGTCACCAGTGGTTGCATTTGTTTTGAAGGCTGGCGACCGTGACTGACTTATGGTCAGTGTTTGTCACATCCTTAGTAGAGAAGCTTGAATCTTCGACTAAACTGGGTTGCTTGACGTGAGGACGTTTCGCTTCAAATACATTTTGAAGCGAAAGAGAAGAATAAATTTGAATTTATTCTTCTCTACAAGAGTCAAGACAGAAGTCAGACTACCAGAGCAAGAATTTTAGCTGAGGAAGCTTCTGTGATTTGAAGCGAAATGTCCTCACATCAAGCAACCCAGTCCAGTCGAAGATTCAAGCTTCTCTACTATGGAAACCACCTGGACAACTGAGAGCCTACACAGAAACTTTGTCACATCCTCTAAATAAATATTATGCCAATCTCCAATTTTTTCCATTGTATATCCCAGTCTACATCAGACACATAAGGCTTCAACCAAATACCCACCCCATACAAGTACATATTACTGCACTTTGCATGGAAAATAATATTGCATGCGAGGCATTTTGTGATGACTGTCTCTAGTTTATTTTTTTTTTTGGTGGTGGAGGGGTGGAACATAGGTTATAAGACCCTGATGAAATCTGTGGTGTAGTGTGAAATAAAAGGGAAAGCTAATATAATAAATGTAATAATCACTGTATTGTTTTTAAATTTGTATTTTTGATATATCTTCGATATATAAACCTGTTAAGGTTTTTGCAGGCAAGTCAAAGTTTGCACGTTGGCTACTTACTTGCTCCTACTAACAGTCCACATACAGTACATCCACAAAGTATTCACATCACCTCACTTTTTCCACATTTTATGTTACAGCTTTATTCCAAAATACATGAAATTCTTTTTTCCCCAAAATTCTACACACAATAACCCACAAAGACAATGTGAAAAAAGTTTTTTTTTTAAGATTTTTGCAAATTTATTTAAAAACAAACCAACAAACCAACAAAAACTAAGGAATTGCATGTACATAGATATTCACAGCCTTTTCCATGAAGCTTAAAATTGAGCTCAGGTGCATCCTGTTTCCACTGATCATCCTTGAGATGTTTCTATAGCTTAATTGGAGTCCTTCTTCTTCTTTGTCTTTCGGCTGTTCCCATTAGGGGTCGCCACAGCAGATCAATCGTTTCCATCTCACCCTGTCCTCTGTATCTTCCTCTGTCACACCAACAACCTGCATGTCCTCTCTCAGCACATCCATGAACCTCCTCTTTGGTCTCCCTCTTCTCCTCCTGCCTGGTGGCTCCATCCTCAGCATCCTTCTCCCTATATACCCTGGGTCCCTCCTCTGCACATGTCCAAACTATCTCAATCTCACCTCTCTGACTTTGTCTCCAAACCGTCCCACCTGAGCTGTCCCTCTGATATGTTCATTCCTAATCTTGTCCATTCTTGTCACTCCCAAAGAGAATCTCAACATCTTCAGCTCTGCCTCCTGTCTTTTTGTTAGTGCCACTGTCTCTAAACCATACAACATAGGTGGTCTCACTACTGTTTTGTAAACTTCCCCCTTCACTCTTGCTGATATTCTTCGGTCACAAATCACTCCTGCCACCTTTCTCCACCCACTCCACTCCACTCCATTTTGGAATAACCCTGTAACAACAAAATGGAAAATGTAGAACTGAAGTGTCGCTCTGTACTTAGATTGCAAAATGTCAGACACTTCAAGCCTCACAGAATTTCACTATTTTGACCCTTTCTGACCAACAAATCTCTAAAATTGTTGACAAAAAGAACAAATGATACTCACGGGCTCATTCATCAAAGTTACAGCAAATAATTCCACACAATTTTGGCAGAATTAGCCTTTTTTGTTCTCGCAGATTTAAACCCAAACTGTTCAGAATGCTGGCTGGTGGGTGTGTCGTAGTTCAAAACTCCGTTCTGCAGTTCATCGTTTTGTTGCTTGCAGCGACTTCAGGTCACTAATTTGACGGTTTCTTCCTTAAAAATAAACACTTTAAAGTGAGTGTGTGCGGTACCTTCGGAACAGGAGCCAGGTCGCTCTTTGTGAAGTGTTTCGCCTCCTGACCGCTGAGAATCTCTGTGCGGTAAAAGTTAACTATTGCGTCCAAACTAAAAATCGGAAAAGTGTTCTCAGTCATTGTCGCAATTTACTACAAGTTTAAAAAAACGAAAAGGTAGAGCTGTGTTTCATAAACAACAAATGCCGCTTTTTTTTTCTTACAAAACAGCCACAGCGAAATTGGCGCCGAAAACCACTTCCGCGTTGGCCGACAAAACAAAAGCTCTGATTGGTCAGCCTTCTTCTTCTTCTTCTTCTTTTAAATTTCCTATGGTTGGAAAACAAGCTGTTCTGCACGTTACCGCCACACGCCGACTTGCAGTGTGGTTCGGGTAGTTGACAAACTAATACGTACAGTAGTAAATAAATAAACACATTTAAAAAATGCGATATTGGCCTGAAAGTCTTGTGTAACCCGTCTCAGAAATGTGTGTAGTCCCATACCTATTTCCAAGTTTTTATAAGGGAGACTACATTCAGAGAGGAAAAAAGGCAATCCAGAGGCAATTTTTGTGTGACTCTTATTCCTTTGTAAAAAGGTGTGAGAAAGATGTGGAAGTTTGAGTGAAAACTGGAGTAGAAACTTGACAGATCTTCAAGGGATGCATCCTTGCTGCAAATGAAATCCATGGAAATCTATAGCGGTCAGTGTTCATCGTACATGGACACAATTTTTGGCTCTGTTACTTTCAAAGCTAGGCGGAGGCCATTCATCATCTGACTTGACCTTGGCCTTCAAGAGATGTGTCCTTGCTCACAATTTGGTAAACCTGTGTTACTTCTTTGAAAAGTCATTGGGAATACAGTGTTGTGGACATTTTTGGCTGTATGACCCTAAAAAATTATGTCAGTTGTCATTAAAGCTGGCTTAAGCCTTGAAGAGATGCATGTTAACTGTAAATTTGATGAACCTGTCTTAAAATCCTTGGAAAGATATTGAGAGTACAGTCTTCATCACCTCAAACATGGGATTGGGCTCTGTGACCTTCAATATTTGGTCAAGGTCACTTATCATTGAACTTGACCTATGACCTATGAAACGTTATAGGGAATACAGAATTTTGGGCTGAGAGACAGAAAGCATTTCCGTTGGGCTGACGGGGGACAATAAGGGTGTTTCTTTGAGAAAGTTGACTGTGTAGAAATTTTTTGCCCAATTTAAAGATGGTGATTTTATTCACTACTGATTTTATTGACTATTGATTTTATCTACACATAGTAACAAAAAACAATGACATGTCCCTTTCTTGCATTTTCACAAATAAAATAAAGCTTTCACAAACTTAAAGCTGTGTTTGAAGGAAACCTTAGCTTCTTTAGTATATTCAAGTCCCAATGTCACAACGAGGTACGGTACATTTGGATCTGGACCAAGTCTAGAGTGGTCCAGACGTAAAAACAGAACAACAACAGTGAAATGACACTTACTTTCATTTTCACATATAAAACTGTGTTTTTAATAATCTTTAGTGACTCTAGTAATACTATACTCCAGATTTAACAACTCTAGTGTAGTAATACTTGATCAGGATCCAGTGCAGTCCAAACGTGGATAAAACAATGAAATGACCCTTTCTTGCATTTTGACAAAGCTTTCAAGAAATCTAAAACTGCTTTCAAAATAAATATTCACCTCTCCAGTATAATCCAAGTCCATAACTGACAAATATAAGTACAGTAGTTTTTGATCTGGACCCAGACCAATGAGGATGCACATAAAAAAAGAAGCAAAATTACACTCACAAAAAAAATGACCACTGTCTCAAAATTTATGCACCGGACTGTAGAACTGCTATTCCTGAGGTCAGAGTTGCCCACTACGAAGTGTACTTGAAGTCACATATTTATGAATTTTCTCCAAAGATAAATAGAATGCTGGGATTTTCACACGTCTGCAAATCAAATCCTGCACTTTATTGTTCTGATAAATCTCGCATTCACACTCCGTAGCAGCAGGGGGCAGTGATGTCCTTTCAGGGATAAAGAAACACGTGATAACACGGAAGTTAGTGGAAGATTGTGTTTGTGTTGTGAACTGAAAAACAAAAGAAAAAAAAAAATCAGTTGAAGAAATTCGTGTCACGTATAAAGCGTCAACGAGCTGATAATTTGTTTGGGGTTTGAGTAGTAATGGAGGTGAAGTGGTCGGAGAGAGTGTCTGCTTTCCTCCGCAGCCCGTCGGATTTTCTTTGCGAGACTCAGCCGGAGGTTTTCCTCTCAGAGCTGCTGCGGGAGCTGCGAGACGACAGAGCCAGCAACAGCGTCAAGGTACGAAAATAATTAAAATAATCAAAAAAATATATGTAATCAGAGCCAGCAACAGCGTCAAGGTACGAAATAATTAAAATAATCAAAAAAATATATGTAATCAGAGCCAGCAACAGCGTCAAGGTACGAAAATCATTAAAATAATCAAAAAAATATATGTAATCAGAGCCAGCAACAGCGTCAAGGTACGAAAATCATTAAAATGATCAAAAAAATATATAATCAGAGCCAGTAACAGCGTCAAGGTACGAAAATCATTAAAATAATCAAAAAAAATATATAATCAGAGCCAGCAACAGCGTCAAGGTACGAAAATCATTAAAATAATCAAAAAAATATATGTAATCAGAGCCAGCAACAGCGTCAAGGTACGAAAATCATTAAAATAATCAAAAAAATATATGTAATCAGAGCCAGCAACAGCGTCAAGGTACGAAAATAATTAAAATAATCAAAAAAATATATGTAATCAGAGCCAGCAACAGCGTCAAGGTACGAAAATAATTAAAATAATCAAAAAAATATATGTAATCAGAGCCAGCAACAGCGTCAAGGTACGAAAATCATTAAAATAATCAAAAAAATATATGTAATCAGCGCCAGCAACAGCGTCAAGGTACGAAAATCATTAAAATGATCAAAAAAATATATAATCAGAGCCAGTAACAGCGTCAAGGTACGAAAATAATTAAAATAATCAAAAAAATATATGTAATCAGAGCCAGCAACAGCGTCAAGGTACGAAAATCATTAAAATAATCAAAAAAATATATGTAATCAGAGCCAGCAACAGCGTCAAGGTACGAAAATCATTAAAATGATCAAAAAAATATATAATCAGAGCCAGTAACAGCGTCAAGGTACGAAAATCATTAAAATAATCAAAAAAATATATAATCAGAGCCAGCAACAGCGTCAAGGTACGAAAATCATTAAAATAATCAAAAAAATATATGTAATCAGAGCCAGCAACAGCGTCAAGGTACGAAAATCATTAAAATAATCAAAAAAATATATAATCAGAGCCAGTAACAGCGTCAAGGTACGAAAATCATTAAAATAATCAAAAAAATATATGTAATCAGAGCCAGCAACAGCGTCAAGGTACGAAAATCATTAAAATGATCAAAAAAATATATGTAATCAGAGCCAGCAACAGCGTCAAGGTACGAAAATAATTAAAATAATCAAAAAAATATATGTAATCAGAGCCAGCAACAGCGTCAAGGTACGAAAATCATTAAAATAATCAAAAAAATATATGTAATCAGAGCCAGCAACAGCGTCAAGGTACGAAAATCATTAAAATAATCAAAAGAAATATTTAATCAGAGCCAGCAACAGCGTCAAGGTACGAAAATCATTAAAATAATAAAAAATATATGTAATCAGAGCCAGCAACAGCGTCAAGGTACGAAAATCATTAAATAATCAAAAGAAATATTTAATCAGAGCCAGCAACAGCGTCAAGGTACAAAAATCATTAAAATAATCAAAAAAAAAATATTTAATCAGAGCCAGCAGCAGCGTCAAGGTACGAAAATCATTAAAATAATCAAAAAAATATATGTAATCAGAGCCAGCAACAGCGTCAAGGTACGAAAATAATTAAAATAATAAAAAAATATATGTAATCAGAGCCAGCAACAGCGTCAAGGTACGAAAATCATTAAAATAATAAAAATATATGTAATCAGAGCCAGCAACAGCGTCAAGGTACGAAAATCATTAAAATAATAAAAAAATATATGTAATCAGAGCCAGCAACAGCGTCAAGGTACGAAAATAATTAAAATAATCAAAAAAATATATGTAATCAGAGCCAGCAACAGCGTCAAGGTACGAAAATAATTAAAATAATCAAAAAAATATATGTAATCAGAGCCAGCAACAGCGTCAAGGTACGAAAATCATTAAAATAATCAAAAAAATATATGTAATCAGCGCCAGCAACCGCGTCAAGGTACGAAAATCATTAAAATGATCAAAAAATATATAATCAGAGCCAGTAACAGCGTCAAGGTACGAAAATAATTAAAATAATCAAAAAAATATATGTAATCAGAGCCAGCAACAGCGTCAAGGTACGAAAATCATTAAAATAATCAAAAAAATATATGTAATCAGAGCCAGCAACAGCGTCAAGGTACGAAAATCATTAAAATGATCAAAAAAATATATAATCAGAGCCAGTAACAGCGTCAAGGTACGAAAATCATTAAAATAATCAAAAAAATATATAATCAGAGCCAGCAACAGCGTCAAGGTACGAAAATCATTAAAATAATCAAAAAAATATATGTAATCAGAGCCAGCAACAGCGTCAAGGTACGAAAATCATTAAAATAATCAAAAAAAATATATAATCAGAGCCAGTAACAGCGTCAAGGTACGAAAATCATTAAAATAATCAAAAAAATATAGGTAATCAGAGCCAGCAACAGCGTCAAGGTACGAAAATCATTAAAATGATCAAAAAAATATATGTAATCAGAGCCAGCAACAGCGTCAAGGTACGAAAATAATTAAAATAATCAAAAAAATATATGTAATCAGAGCCAGCAACAGCGTCAAGGTACGAAAATCATTAAAATAATCAAAAAAATATATGTAATCAGAGCCAGCAACAGCGTCAAGGTACGAAAATCATTAAAATAATCAAAAGAAATATTTAATCAGAGCCAGCAACAGCGTCAAGGTACGAAAATCATTAAAATAATAAAAAAATATATGTAATCAGAGCCAGCAACAGCGTCAAGGTACGAAAATCATTAAAATAATCAAAAGAAATATTTAATCAGAGCCAGCAACAGCGTCAAGGTACAAAAATCATTAAAATAATCAAAAAAAAAATATTTAATCAGAGCCAGCAGCAGCGTCAAGGTACGAAAATCATTAAAATAATCAAAAAAATATATGTAATCAGAGCCAGCAACAGCGTCAAGGTACGAAAATAATTAAAATAATAAAAAAATATATGTAATCAGAGCCAGCAACAGCGTCAAGGTACGAAAATCATTAAAATAATAAAAAATATATGTAATCAGAGCCAGCAACAGCGTCAAGGTACGAAAATCATTAAAATAATAAAAAAAATATATGTAATCAGAGCCAGCAACAGCGTCAAGGTACGAAAATCATTAAAATAATAAAAAAAATATATGTAATCAGAGCCAGCAACAGCGTCAAGGTACGAAAATCATTAAAATAATAAAAAAAAAATATATGTAATCAGAGCCAGCAACAGCGTCAAGGTACGAAAATCATTAAAATAATTAAAAAAAAATATATGTAATCAGAGCCAGCAACAGCGTCAAGGTACGAAAATCATTAAAATAATTTAAAAAAAAAATATGTAATCAGAGCCAGCAACAGCGTCAAGGTACGAAAATAATTAAAATAATAAAAAAATATATGTAATCAGAGCCAGCAACAGCGTCAAGGTACGAAAATAATTAAAATAATAAAAAAATATATGTAATCAGAGCCAGCAACAGCGTCAAGGTACGAAAATCATTAAAATAATAAAAAATATATGTAATCAGAGCCAGCAACAGCGTCAAGGTACGAAAATCATTAAAATAATCAAAAAAATATATGTAATCAGAGCCAGCAACAGCGTCAAGGTACGAAAATCATTAAAATAATCAAAAAAATATATGTAATCAGAGCCAGCAACAGCGTCAAGGTACGAAAATCATTAAAATAATTAAAAAAAAATATATGTAATCAGAGCCAGCAACAGCGTCAAGGTACGAAAATCATTAAAATAATAAAAAAAATATATATATGTAATCAGAGCCAGCAACAGCGTCAAGGTACGAAAATCATTAAAATAATAAAAAAAATATATGTAATCAGAGCCAGCAACAGCGTCAAGGTACGAAAATCATTAAAATAATAAAAAAATATATGTAATCAGAGCCAGCAACAGCGTCAAGGTACGAAAATCATTAAAATAATCAAAACAAATATTTAATCAGAGCCAGCAACAGCGTCAAGGTACGAAAATCATTAAAATAATAAAAAATATATGTAATCAGAGCCAGCAACAGCGTCAAGGTACGAAAATCATTAAAATAATAAAAAAAATATATGTAATCAGAGCCAGCAACAGCGTCAAGGTACGAAAATCATTAAAATAATAAAAAAATATATGTAATCAGAGCCAGCAACAGCGTCAAGGTACGAAAATAATTAAAATAATAAAAAAATATATGTAATCAGAGCCAGCAACAGCGTCAAGGTATGAAAATCATTAAAATAATAAAAAAAATATATGTAATCAGAGCCAGCAACAGCGTCAAGGTACGAAAATAATTAAAATAATCAAAAAAAATATTAATCAGAGCCAGCAAGAGCGTCAAGGTACGAAAATCATTAAAATAATAAAAAAATATATGTAATCAGAGCCAGCAACAGCGTCAAGGTATGAAAATCATTAAAATAATCAAAACAAATATTTAATCAGAGCCAGCAACAGCGTCAAGGTACGAAAATCATTAAAATAATAAAAAATATATGTAATCAGAGCCAGCAACGGCGTCAAGGTACGAAAATCATTAAAATAATAAAAAAATATATATATGTAATCAGAGCCAGCAACGGCGTCAAGGTACGAAAATCATTAAAATAATAAAAAAATATATATATGTAATCAGAGCCAGCAACGGCGTCAAGGTACGAAAATCATTAAAATAATAAAAAAAAAATATATATGTAATCAGAGCCAGCAACGGCGTCAAGGTACGAAAATCATTAAAATAATAAAAAAAATATTTAATCAGAGCCAGCAACAGCGTCAAGGTACGAAAATCATTAAAATAATAAAAAAATATATGTAATCAGAGCCAGCAACAGCGTCAAGGTACGAAAATCATTAAAATAATCAAAAGAAATATTTAATCAGAGCCAGCAACAGCGTCAAGGTACAAAAATCATTAAAATAATCAAAAAAAAAATATTTAATCAGAGCCAGCAGCAGCGTCAAGGTACGAAAATCATTAAAATAATAAAAAATATATGTAATCAGAGCCAGCAACAGCGTCAAGGTACGAAAATCATTAAAATAATAAAAAAATATATGTAATCAGAGCCAGCAACAGCGTCAAGGTACGAAAATCATTAAAATAATAAAAAAATATATGTAATCAGAGCCAGCAACAGCGTCAAGGTACGAAAATCATTAAAATAATAAAAAAATATATGTAATCAGAGCCAGCAACAGCGTCAAGGTACGAAAATCATTAAAATAATGAAAAAAAAATATATGTAATCAGAGCCAGCAACAGCGTCAAGGTACGAAAATCATTAAAATAATAAAAAATATATATGTAATCAGAGCCAGCAACAGCGTCAAGGTATGAAAATCATTAAAATAATAAAAAATATATATGTAATCAGAGCCAGCAACAGCGTCAACGTACATAAATCATTAAAATAATAAAAATATATCTACACTCAACAAAAATATAAACGCAACACTTTTGGTTTTGCTCCCATTTTGTATGAGATGAACTCAAAGATCTAAAACTTTTTCCACATACACAATATCACCATTTCCCTCAAATATTCTTCACAAACCAGTCTAACTCTGTGATAGTAAGCACTTCTCCTTTGCTGAGATAATCCATCCCACCTCACAGGTATGCCATATCAAGATGCTGATTAGACACCATGATTAGTGCACAGGTGTGCCTTAGACTGTCCACAATAAAAGGCCACTATGAAAGGTGCAGTTTTGTTTTAATGGGGGGGATACCAGTCAGTATCTGGTGTGACCACCATTTGCCTCATGCAGTGCAACACATCTCCTTCGCATAGAGTTGATCAGGTTGTCAGTTGTGGCCTGTGGAATGTTGGTCCACTCCTCTTCAATGGCTGTGCGAAGTTGCTGGATATTGGCAGGAACTGGTACACGCTGTCGTATATGCCGGTCCAGCATCCCAAACATGCTCAATGGGCGACATGTACATAAAAAAATATATATATGTAATCAGAGCCAACAACAGCGTCAAGGTACAAAAATCATTAAAATAATAAAAATATATATATGTAATTAGAGCCAGCAACAGCGTCAAGGTACAAAAATCATTAAAATAATAAAAAAATATATGTAATCAGAGCCAGCAACAGCGTCAAGGTACAAAAATCATTAAAATAATAAAAATATATATATGTAATCAGAGCCAGCAACAGCGTCAAGGTACAAAAATCATTAAAATAATAAAAATATATATATGTAATTAGAGCCAACAACAGCGTCAAGGTACAAAAATCATTAAAATAATAAAAATATATATATGTAATTAGAGCCAGCAACAGCGTCAAGGTACAAAAATCATTAAAATAATAAAAATATATATATGTAATTAGAGCCAGCAACAGCGTCAAGGTACAAAAATCATTAAAATAATAAAAATATATGTAATCAGAGCCAGCAACAGCGTCAAGGTCCAAAAATCATTAAATTAATAATAATAATAATAATATATATATATATATATATATATATATATATATATATATATATATATATAAAAAATCAGAGCCAGCAACAGCATCAAGGTACAAAAATCATTAAACATAATAAAAAATATATATATAATCAGAGCCTGCAACAGTGTCAAGGTACAAACATCATTAAAAATAATAAAAATATATATAATCAGAGCCAGCAACAGTGTCAAGGTACAAAAAATCATTACAAATGATCAAAATATAGATGGATTAATGTGATTAACTATCAGATGACAAGGTAAAACCTCTTAAATCATTCTAAAGTCAGTTTTAAGCAGAAATGAGACAATACTCGGTGACGCTTTGAAATGACCGGTGTCCTGTCGAGATGAGGTGAACGTCAAGATGAGGTGCCTCGCGCAACTGCACATCGGGAGATGATGTAACTCGCTCGACGTGCAACTGCGCATGCCCATTTTTTTTTTTTCCAAAGTTTTTTTTTTATTAATTGTATTCAGTGTATTTATAGCCAACTAAGTAAAACATTTTCTGTATTTTACGTTAGGAGCATAAATGTATGTATATGTATATTTTGCCTGTCGAAATAAGATAACTCCAGGTTAAAAATACTTATCGTTTTATAGTGAGTACAACCCCTGGCAAAAAGTATGGAATCACCGGCCTCGGAGGATGTTCATTCAGTTGTTTAATTTAGTAGAAAAAAAGCAGATCACAGACATGACACAAAACTAAAGTCATTTCAAATGGCAACTTTCTGGCTTTAAGAAACACTATAAGAAATCAGGAAAAAAAATTGTGGCAGTCAGTAACGGTTACTTTTTTAGACCAAGCAGAGGGAAAAAATATAGAATCACTCAGTTCTGAGGAAAAAATTATGGAATCATGAAAAACAAAAGAACGTTCCAACACATCACTAGTATTTTGTTGCCCCACCTCTGGCTTTTATAACAGCTTGCAGTCTCTGAGGCATAGACTTAATGAGTGACAAACAGTATTCTTCATCAATCTGGCTCCAACTTTCTCTGATTGCTGTTGCCAGATCAGCTTTGCAGGTTGGAGCCTTGTCATGGACCATTTTCTTCAACTTCCACCAAAGATTTTCAGTTGGATTGAGATCTGGACTATTTGCAGACCATGACATTGACCCTATGTGTCTTTTTGCAAGGAATGTTTTCACAGTTTTTGCTCTATGGCAAGATGCATTATCATCTTGAAAAATGATTTCATCATCCCCAAACATCCTTTCAATTAATGGGATAAGAAAAGTGTCCAAAATATCAACGTAAACTTGTGCATTTATTGATGATGTAATGACAGCCATCTCCCCAGTGCCTTTACCTGACATGCAGCCCAATGATGTCTTCTTTGGTCTACCAGTATGTTTGCCTTTAACAACCTTCCCATGTTGTTTGTATTTGGTCCAGAGTTTAGACACAGCTGACTGTGAACAACCAACATCTTTTGCAACATTGCGTGATGATTTACCCTCTTTTAAGAGTTTGATAATCCTCTCCTTTGTTTCAATTGACATCTCTCGTGTTGGAGCCATGATTCATGTCAGTCCACTTGGTGCAACAGCTCTCCAAGGTGTGATCACTGTGATTTTTTTCCCTCTGCTTGGTCTAAAAAAGTAACCGTTACTGACTGCCACAATTTTTTTTTCTGATTTCTTATCGTGTTTCTTAAAGCCAGAAAGTTGCCATTTGAAATGACTTTAGTTTTGTGTCATGTCTGTGTTCTGCTTTTTTCTACAAAATTAAACAACTGAATGAACATCCTCCGAGGCCGGTGATTCCATCATTATTGCCAGGGGTTGTAGATTTTATACATTACTACGTTCGGATGAGCAATTTCGACATTTACTTGTCCATCAAAATAAGCGAACTTCGTCAAGTAATTTCTTCAGTGCACACATATGCAGTTACGCGAGGAACCTCATCTTGATGAAGCACCTCCACTCGACAGTCTTATCTGTCGAGATGAGGTGCCACGCACAAAAAGGTCGACGACGCACCTCATCTCGACAGAACACCGGCACCCAGTGAACGCATCAGCTAGGATCTCATGTATCAGTGGAGCTCTGATCACTTCCTCTGTCTTTTATGATGAAATAATGCTGAATTTATGTGGAAACAATTATTATACAAAATGCTTCAGATAATCTGTCGCTGAGACAGATGATGACTGGAGTGTAGTTTGAAGCAGAAATGAGGTGATAAATTGTGAACCGCGGCTAATGACGCATGTGCAGTGAAGACAGGGCAGACCAAGTTTTGTGGGGACTGTTCGGTCTGCAACACCGGGAGGATACATCATCTCCTGATGACTCTTGTTTGGTTTGGTGCTGTTTGAACAGCTGCCCACATTGGAGTTGACACAAATAGTTCTGAGCTCCAAGTGCAGAATGTCAGTTACTTTTACTGTCTTTACCTTTAGCTCATGTGAACTGAAAGAGAAGTGGTTTTGGTGTTTTTGTGGTCTGCCCTGTGGTCATTGCCTTCATCTTTCTCAGGTTCTGCTGCTGTCCCCACTGTGTGAGTATCCAGCACTGCTGTGTCCCTCTGACTCTGTGGCTGAGGAGACGGCCCTGGAGCTCATGTCTGTCTTTGCCCAGTGTCCTCCCAAGGCCACACAGTTTCGATGTCACCTCCAGCTGGCTCTCACCACTGTGCTCATCTGCACTTCCTGTGTGAACAACTTCTCCCGTGCAGCTCAGGATTTTTTAGAGATGCTTCTGCAGATAGTCCAAGACACCAGTGATCTCCACGGTGACGGTGCTCTGCGCGCAGTGCGGGCCACAGCTTGCGATTGCCTCAGGGAGCTGGAAGCCTGCTGCCCCGGCCTCCTCGCCCAGCGCCTCGAGCTGTTGAGTGGACTTAGACAGCAAGAAATCTCCAGGCTCCACCAGGCCTACACAGGACTCCAAACTCTGGTGTTAAGAAATACTGTGTATCTGCTCACGCAGGAGAACGGAGCTGGTACTGAGCATCTGAAAGCTCTTCTGGGGGGAAATTCATTGTTTGCTTGGGAAGCGGAGCACGACCTGGGCCTGATGAACAACAAGGACTCTGCTCTGCTCTCATCCATCGTCGTTAGCCCCATGGGCACAGTGCCAGTCCTAAATACTGGGCCAGACTGTAAGGAGCTGCGATCTGTTCTGTCCTCCCTCTTGGAGGAGTCGTACCTCCTCACACCTCTGTGCCAGGCTGCACTCTTACACAGACTGATCGAGGTGGTTGTCATGGTGCCTGCAGTTCCTCCAGCCATATTCCGAACTCAGCTCCTGCGTCTGCTCGGCACCACGGAGGTTTGCGTTGTTGTCAAACACGAAAAAGTATATTTTGTTTGCGTGAACAGTTATAATTTGATTGTTTCAAGTAAGTGTTGTGATACTAGAGTGCTCTTTGTAGTACTTGTTTCATCAGACGTAGGCCCCATGTCCACCTCAGTGCTTTTCCAACAGGTAGGGGAACCAAAAATGCTGTATGGACACATGGTTTTATCAGGTGGTAATCTTTTTAAGAGCAACGTGCTGTGATATGTAAATACAGAAACATGTTAAAGAGTGTGAGAGCTCTTCCACGGTTTCCCCTCAGCTGAAACTCTGAATGGTTTGCACATTAATGATTTGGTCATTTCAAACAAAGCAGCTCACTTAGTGCAGCAGATAACTGAAACAATCCTCCAAATGGTGATACAAGCACCAAATTTGGCAAAAATACACCTCAGACATTAATGTTTTGAAAAAAACTAACTGGCCACTTGAATTTTCAATAGGAAGCCCGGAAGGGGTCAGTTGAAGAATTACATAGGGGTCAAAATTTAAAAATGCTCCAATCAAATTGACAACTACATTACATTATTTGTCTGATCCTAAAGATTCCAAAAAGGTATAGTTTGGACTATCTATGACTGAATGTTATGGAGATATGGGGTAAAAACTGCAAGAATGATCACAAAGGTCAATTTCAGTTTGTATAGCGGACAAAGTGATGCAAATTATTGGTTGAGCTAATAGGATTAATAAATGGAATAGTTTTGACTGTGTTGAATGTTTGGTCTCCAAAGTAAAGGTAAAACAATGTCGACGTCCATTGGATTCTATGACGTGACATATGTTACCCCATAACATGATAACTAAGCATGATACATGGTCCAAACTATTTTTGCATCACTCTTTACCAACGTTGGAGCAACTTCAGCTTTTGACTCCTGTACAACTGAAACTGACATTTGTCACCATTCTTGCTGTTTTTATCCCATAACCCCATGGAATTCAGTCACAGATAGTCCAAACTATACCTTTTGGAATCTTTAGGATCAGGCAAATAATGTGGTATAGTTTTCAATTGACCCCTATCTGAACGCCAATTGAAACATCAAGTGGCCAATCATTTTTTTTTTCTTTTCAAAAGAGGAATGTCTGAGTATTTGTGCCGAATTTAATGCTTGTATCACCATTTGAAGGATTCCGCTTTAAATATTCTCTTATCTGCTGTACCTCCCTCACATATACATTTTTAGACACCCTTTCTTGCATGCGCCAGTTGACACAAGGTGTGAAATGACATGAACAAAAATTAATTAGTCTTTAATTTCTTCTAATTACAGTATCTCATGTTACAACAAAGTGCTTTTTTTCCCCTGAAATTATTTTATGAAAGTTACATTATATCTAGAAAACTGAAAATGCAAAGGAAACACTGTAAAAAAACAAACAAAAAAACAACAAAAAAAAACCATCTGGCCTAATTTTCCTATTCAGCATGGAAATACCCAGATATCTAAATCAGAGACAACCTTTAGTGCAAGTGGATTTATTTTTTAGCAGTAGCTCGGATGATGATCAGAGCTGATGCGCACATATCTACTAGTGCCATGTGACCAGACAAGATGATTTTGACAAATGAAAAGACACTTTTTGACGAGCAGACATAAAATAAGAAAAATGACCTGTATTAACATTGTACATGCATGAGAAACCTGTTAGATTTCTCCTAATCCGTTAATGATCTTAATCCAATAAAACCATGTGAAACCAGAAAGGCTGGTGGTGCCATTACAGGTTTAGGTAACTTTAGCAAATATCTTTAAAACATAGTGTAAAGTGTAGGTGACACCAAAAAAATGTGCACAAATAATCACTAAAAATGACAAAATGTTGATATTTTAAAAAATATTCTGAAGAATAAAAGTCGATAAGTATGCAGGTGAAGGATAAACTACAGCCGTCTGAAGCCTGCGCTCTATTTCAGCCCCGTTCAGCCTTCAGCCGTATTGTTACTACGTCAGCACCAGAACGCCACCTGCTGATTCAAGCCCAAATCAATTGTAAACATGGCGGGGGTTGAGCTGTTTTTTATTGTTGTTGTTGTTGGTTTTGAGCCTTATTTAGATGACAGTAAACTTTGGAGGAAAACCTTCAGTCTGACAACAGTGACAATATTGGCAGAATTCAGAACAGAATGGTGATTATAAAAAAATAAATAATGCGGGTGATTTCGGCATGGGTGGAGGTGCTAAACTTTTTTTGCCAGCTCTGGTCATAATTAACTGATTAAAAAATAGCTTTACTGTCTGTGACATCAGAAAAAAGTGATGAGGAAGTGTGAATTTTTTTTTTTCCCTTAGAAACAATTTCAAATCTGAAAAATGTCAAGAGGGACTGACAATATCAGCTATTTTTTAAATAAATGTTTCCTTCTTGCGTAGAGTTGGTATACCATACGTTAGTAGCGTAACACATTATTAAATATTAAGACCATTCACACAAGAAGTACATAATAGTCTTACCTGTCCATTTCAGTGAGATCATCTTTAAACTTATCCACCTTTACAAAACGACATCTGAAAATAATTTAATTCCTTCTGTCTTGGCTGAAGAAAAGTCCATTTGTTACAAGGCACTTTGGTGTCAGCACTTTGGAGCCATCCGTTATTGCGGCTGATTGATTCTCTGTTGTTAACAATCCGCTTTGCACTACAAGTTAAAAGAGTCGCAGAGTCTCATGTACTCATAATGTCTCAGTCTGCACGCGACGACGTTATCCCATGATCCAGATTATTTCAGATAAAATAATCTGAAAATACTCAGTTTTGTGTCCGTGTTGAGTGGAGAAGCTGTGCATATGCGATCGTCAATATAAGTGTTCCACGTGCCATTCTGCCGGTGAGAATTAACCATTCTGACACCGAAAACACGGTGCAGCTCCGACCTGAACCACTTGGTGGAAACGGGGCTGTCACTAGCCTGTAAAAATCCATAAATTAATAGGACTACTAAAATAATGGTTCCAGAGCTGACGCTACGTCCTCCTTCTTCTCCAATGTCAGCACTCGCCGGGAAATTCCTGGTTTTTAGTGGCGCACAGTTCAAAATCTGAATATTTCTCTCTTCTAGAACTGTGCACCAGGAAAGGAAAAAAATTCAAACTGTTGTTTAATTTTAGTCTTAAATATTCATGAAAACATGGCATTATGTGCCACCTACACTTTAAGTCAATACATATTTTGTCTGGAAGCAATTTTAAAACATGGCATGTGCAGTGCTCCCCCATTCCAAGCTTTAACCAGATATGTGATCCATGGGAGTTTCTTGCTTTTTATTAAAATAATCATATAGTACGTAAAACAATTCAGGCCACATGAGTTGATTTTACACCTTATTTTTTAAATTTTACCATCTGAACACGTTATTGTTTAATAGGTGTGGAAATGGAGAAAAAAATGAATCTACAAAATAGGTTCATTTATATTTGAGGTTTTTTATTTCTGTACTTAAAATATAGGAATTCTCATAATTCTGACCGGGACTGTAGCTGACCTTTTATAGATGAAGTTAATAAACTAGCTTATACGCAAATTTTGAATTGGTGGTGACTGGACTGTGGTGCATTACAGTGAAACCATGGATGTGCACAGTGTGTTGTACAAGCCATGTGGTGCACAGTCAAACCATGGATTTGGGAGTGTTGTTTTATGACAATGTGCCTTTAACCCCTTTCACACCGGGCCAACATAGTTGCGTAATGCGGCATACCGACTACGCCGAGCTTATGCAGCCCTACCTGGCAATACATTGAGAGAAGCAAAGGGGTCTGTGAAATGGATGCAAAAAAAATTAAACGATTTATTTTTTCACGGACTTTCAGCGTAGAGCACTGGACGCAGTGCTCTACACAAGCCTACACAACACCGTAGTACTGTACACCATGCCTCCACAATTGTACACAACCCTACGCCAGTTTGGCAAAAAATCCTTTTATGCTGCGTTTACACATAACAATGGCAAGTCATGAATGCCACGAAGTATACATTCTTGGCTGCTGATCACGAATGTGATGATTAGGGGCAGAGGTGTCAGGTGTCCCCAGGAACTGCTGCAACCTGTTACTACACGTTACAATTAATGGCACGTGCTGCTGGAGAATTATCAAGAACCATTATGCACGGTCAAGAATAAGGTTCCGCATTGTTGCGCATAACAGTGCATCGTTACGTTCGGTCACGTTGTGAATAAGGCGAATTGTCTCCACACACACACACACACATTCATCCTACCATCAGTTGCTGAGCAATACAGATCGCTCCAGTTTGCTCCTAAAAATCCACAGCAGAAGAACTTTGTGATTGCATACTTAGTTGGGTTCTGTGCCATAGAGTGGCGCAGACAGGAAGACGAGACGGGGAGAGCCAGATGTGTGGCTTCACGCAGCTCTCGTCTCACTCGTTTTCCCAAACATCAGGCACATGCAGCAGGTGGAACACCTGCAGGAGCGCGTTGATGAGCATTGGAATGAGACATTTGGCCGACTTGGCGTCACTGTCTTTCTTCGGCATACTGCAGCAATGAAATTGAATGCGATGCAGGAGGGTTTAATTGTGCGCACGTCAGAGAAAAACGCTGTCACGCTCTATTAAGGATCACCACTAATCAAGACGGAGCAACACACTTAGTTGCAACCTCCACAACATGAGGCGAAATGAGGGTGGTGTGACATTCGTGGAAGATTTTTTTGATAGCCAAAAACATGCTCCAGGAAAATCATGAATATCACGCACCAACACGCACTATTAAGAAACCTATTCAGATGCCTTAAGTCACAGAATAAGAATGTCAAGAATGTGCCAAGAATGACGCAAATGACATTTTTTTAAATCAGTACATACGTACCTGCATTGCTAGATTTTATTCATCCCGCTGGACTCTGCTGGACTTTGCTGGCAGTGAAGCTTCAAAACCACGGAAGAACAGGCGGGCCAGGCTTCCCCCCTGCGTGCAACTTACACAGCCATTCCTGCGTACTAGATCCGCAGCACAATGTAACTCTACACCGGCCCGGTGTGAATGGGGCTTTAGAAGCAAACCTGTGCATACCATAATGCAGAATGTCTGAATTGTAGAATATTTTTGTTTCCTTTCAGGTTTGTCTCTTTCACGTAATTCTGATGATGAAGTCGGCATTCACAGACAGTTTGTTCAGTGCTGAAGAAGAAGCATTCATCCTCAAACGGCTGGTCATGCTTTCCCAGCATGCTCTGCTCAGTTCACCCGAGAAGCTGTTCTACATGCATTGTATCTTGCACTTTCCTGAGAACCGGCCAATCGACTTTAGCGATGGTGATGAGACCCTCCCTGTACTCCTGACTCCTCAGCTAGCGGCAGTCCTTGCGCCCACTGTCTTCAGTGACCACGCCACCATGCTAGCCCGATTCAACCTGTTGTCACTGGTCTCCCTGGAGGAGGGGGAGGAGGAGGGCAGGGGGCTGGTTTACCTCTACGAGCACCTCACCTCTCTGCTCCACATCGTGGAAAAACGGGGTAGCTGGGAAATGGTAGTCACCTTCTTTAGATCGGTCTTCATCTTTCTTTTGCACTTTGGCCACATGGGGAGCTACTGCCACAGCCTGACCCAGAAGCTGTGTCGGCTCTACCTCGGACAACCCCTGCTGGCCCCGCACCTCATCAACCTGTCAGACCAGGTCCAGGACAAGATCTGTGAGTCCAGCTGGGCTGTGGATCTCCTCAAAGGTTTGCAGAGAACCATCACTGAGGCTCCACTTACCCATGTCACTTTGCAAGACCTCAACTGGCACCTGAAGGTGTTGGGTCGAGTTGCGACAGAAGTGGAAATCCCCCAGCACACCACCCTCAGGTTTCTGTCCGGCATCATCACGCCATCTTCATCCTCACTGTGCGTGAACGGAGACTGGCATCTAGGGAACGGCATGCTGGGGGTTTGCCGGAAACTTCTCATACACCCCAGTCTGGACTCAATCTTCATCCCCCTGGCTGACATCCTGCAGCATCTCACCTGCCACTACGGAGACATAGACATCCAAGATCACTCCCGCCTATATTACACGCTCCTCACCACTCTGTCCCCAGAGAAGCTGGCTGAAGTGTTGGCACAAGGTGCAGTGGAAGGTCAACTTGTCAAAAAGCGCACACTGTCGGCCATTGTGGCAGAGAGTGATGGCTTGTCTAGTGCTCTAACTGTCCAACAGACTGATCGGCCAGTTTTTAAGCTGGTTGAGTGGCATATTTCCAAACCAAAACCAGACAAGGACGACGACCTAGAAGGGAAGCTTGACACAGGCACTAAGATAAATGAGACGGCGATCAGTGCAGGCGAAACGAATGCGAGCACAGCTTTGGAGGCTTACAGAGCTCAGTTTGAGAATCCCGACTTTGCCTCAGAAATAAACCTAGACTACCAGCTCATACATGCAAAGGTTCATGACCCCGGCTTTGATCAGGTCTTCAGCATCCGGCTGCACTTCAGCCTCAAGAACAGCCACTTTAAGGAACTGAATGATATCACTGTGCCATGTCTGTTCAGGGAGAGCGCACCACCCATGGTGACGCTAAGACTCACACCAAAGCAACCATTCCCCAACATCCTCCACGTCAGCGCCATCTTCACCAGCCAAGACGGCCTCTCCTGGCACACCAACCTCCCAGATGTCCATGTGGCTTTTCATCAAATCTTCATGCCTCTGCCTGCCCCACCCGCCTGGGGACAGCGTGACAAATTGAGCTTGTTTGAGGAATTATGGGAAGAAATCTGCTCCAGCGGTGAGAGAGAAGATCCCTCTGATTGCACTACCAGTCTGTTCTGTTGGCAGCTGAAGAATGCATCTCCAAGCGTCCTGGTGGAGAAACACTTTACTCCCTACCTCCTATCAGACACGACTGAGGGAGAATATAAAGTGCTTCTCTTCCTTCCGCCACATTCTCATGTTCTGCTGAAGATCAGGTCTGAGGAGGAAGCTGTGCACTTCCACATCGCCACAGACAACTGGCAGCTTCTGCCTTACATCAGTTCTTTTCTACTGATGAGCACATCTTCACTGCAGGACGTGAAGAGCTGACTGCAATGAATCCTGTTTTAGCCCATGATGGAACCAACACTGAAGTTGTTAAATTACTGACAAATTAAAATCACACAAAATAGTTGATTGAAAATAAATTGCACTTTAATTTTCTTGGCATGAAATTTAACACATGTAGAATTAAATAAATAAATTCTCTTTTCCTAAACAGTCGAGATGTTCACTCATTAAAAATAAATTTGCTTTACAGCAGAGGTCACCAATCCTGCTCTTGGAGATCATCTGTCCTTTACAACTCTTCCTGCTGCACTGCCAGCCAAACTCAGGAGTGCTCAGCCAAGCAAGAACCAGGAAATGGCAGATGTGACCAAACAGCTGTGGTTGCAGCAAGTTCACACGGAGAACCTGCGGGGCTGGTGATCTCCAGGATCAGGGCTGATGGTTTCACAAACACCACCTCCAGATTCCATCTTTGTGAAGATAAATCTCAGCTTAATGCACTTAGACTTCAGACATTTTAAGGCAAATGTTTCAGCAGACTTGAGTTGCTAAATACTCTATCCACAGGCTTAAACGAGGCAAAATCATTTTTTTCTGATCACATTTTGTAACATTGCATTTATTAAGATAGTAGTGTGTAATACACATAAGTCGTCATGCACATTTTTTGAGGAGCCAGTTCTCAAATGAACTTTTTTTTTTTTTTTTAATGAAAAGGAGCTGCTGCTTGCCACACCCCCTCTACCAGTTCAGTGGGCGTGTCTCTTAGCACAGAGCCCAGATATGGAGTTAAGTGAAAGTCCAAAATGTTTCTGTTTTTGTAATGGGATCGCCACAGATAGTGATGCACTGAAGGAGTCTATAATGAAACCTCAGGTTTAAACTGCACATCTCTGGTAAATGAACTGACTAATCAAAATAGAGTTATGGAAATATTGAGGTATTGTGCTTTAATTTTGGTGCCATATGCCCTTGAAACTGGAGTCGTAAACATGGGGAAATTAGGATGATTTCATCTGCTGCTGATAAACAGTGACATCAACCTGTCAGTCAAGTTGACTTGAGTGACTTGTCAGGAAACAGCCTCAGTGACACTGAAACAAATAAGGGAGAAAATTTTTTTTTTGCAGCTTGAAATCTTATTTTGGTGGACTTTTTGCACCCCTGGCCCACTTGGGATCCCAAAACCACATTTCAAGACATGAGGTGATCACTTCTTTGAAGCAGTAGCACTGAGGCTGTGGAACGCTCTGCAGCTTTCCCTTTGCCGTCTAATGCTGTTGATGTAATTTAAGAGCAAATGAAAAATTTACTTTTTAAACAGGCTTTTAGTTTGACAAGGTTTTTTTTTTTTTTTTAACATTTACATTTTATGTATTTTACCTGTTTGCTTTGTGAAGTACTTGTCACAGCTGTGAAAGGTGCTGCATAAATAAAATTTACATACAGTGAATATGTTGAAATGGTGAACAAGTGTGTTTTGGGAGGGCCAATCATAATCTGTCGTGGTGTTTATTACTTGTACTATGTACAGTGCATCCGGAAATTAGTCACAGCACTTCACTTTTTCCACATTTTATGTTACCGCCTCATTCCAAAATGGATGAAATTCATTTTCCTCTCAAAATTCTACACGCAATACCTCATAATGACAATGTGAAAAAACATTAAGGTTTTTCCAATTTTTTTTTATAAGCAATCACATGTACATAATTATCAGCCTTTGCCACGAAGCTCAAAAGTGAGCTCGGGTGCATTGTTTTCATTGATCATCCTTGAGATGTTTTGACAGTTTAATTGGAGTCCACCTGGGGTAAATTCAGTTGATTGGACATAATTTGGAAAGGCACACACCTGTCTACATATAAGGTCCCACAGTTAGTGCATGTGAGAGCACAAACCAAGCATAAAGTCAAAGGAATTGACTGTAGACCTCAGACAGGATTGTCTCAAGGCACAAATCTGGTGAAGGGTACAGAAACTTTTCTGCAGCTTTGAAGGTCCCAATGAGCATAGTGACCATCTTCTGTAAATGGAAGCGGTTCAGATCCACCAGGACTCTTCCTAGAGTTGGCCACCTGTCTAAACTCAGTGATCAGGGAGAAGGGCCTCAGTCAGGGAGGTGACCAAGAACCTGATGGTCACTTTGTCAGAGCTCCATTGAATCTCTGTGGGTAGAAGAACCTTCCAGAAGGACAAAACTCTCAGTGGCAATGAACCAGTCAGGCATGTATGGTAGAGTGGCCAGATGGAAGCCACTCCTTAGTAAAAGGAACATGGCAGCCCGCCTGGGCCTGTATCCACGAAGCAGCCTATGGCTAAAAATAACAGACTGACATTATTCTAAGAAAAATCTTAGAATTCCTCTAACTCTTAGCCATTTTTAGAATTTTCCCTTGGTAAGATGAAAGTTGTCCGCAAAGTACCTTAGGCCTTAAGAGAGCTCCTAAGGTGCCAAACTGATGAGAGTAGTGAGGAGGCCTTTTAAGAAGCCTAAGTGTGTCTTAAGTACAGAAGATGGCAAAAGACAGAGGAAGCAGAGATATTCTCCGTGTGCAGGATGACAGTGAGTCAGTAACATCCTACCCGCTTGATATCAAAGGAGTGGTTTCACTCCTGCCGCGGTCTCAACTTTACCTAAATTCTGGGTCTTTTAGTGAAGCTTAGGGCTAGTGGCCGGCGATCACCTTAGTATTTCCTGTTTTTCTTGTTTAATGCTGACAAATTATACAGTATTTCTTGTCTTTCTGATGCCTGATTTCTTTTTTCTCTCCATTTAAGGTGCGTCTCCATCCAGAGATGTGTGGTATTTGTGCTGGCGACCCTCCTGTCCTGTGCACCAACAGCATTTCCTATATATTTGTTTTGTGAATTGTTCTGTAACCTATGTCTGTAGCATGGCCCAAGCAGTGGGTCACCCCTTTGAGTCTGGTCTGCTTGAGGTTTCTTCCTCAGAGGGAGTTCTTCCTTACCATTGCTACTCTGGGGGTTAGTAAGGCTACACCTTACTTGTGTAAAGTGCCTTTAGACAACTCTTGTGATTTGGTGCTATATAAATGAAAAATTGAAATTATGTATGTGATTTCTTATTTTTATTTTAATACATTTGCAAAAAAATTTTCATGCACTGTACATGCCTCCTGGAGAGAGTGGAGAATTGTACCGCAATGTGAAAAATGCACTTCAAACACGACTTGGTGCCAGAGTCAGTGAGAAACAAGGATTTTATCCACATTTTTAAACGGTGAGAAAGTGAAGACTGCGAGAAACTGCTTTTGCAATCTTAACATGAGAGATGTGCCGTGGACATCAAACCCACCCCTAGCAATTTAAACAGTTACCTGAAGTGACAAAAATTAGCATAGCGACTCCTTTAATTGAGTGCATTGAAAACAACCATTTGTATGGTTCGTGTCAGCCATTCTTTGTTTTCTCACTTAAACTGATAAGCATATTAAAACTAAGATTTTTTTAAGCAGTCATTTGTTCTGACTCTGTGCTTCAGTCACAGACTCCTGTGTCCTTGGGGTCTGTGTAAGGTGGTAGTGGACTTTGCTTGCTGAGAAGTTTGGCCATGATGGCCAGATCTGCTTCCTTCTTCTCCACCTTGTCTAGGGGCATCCAGGACATGTCGTGTTGAAGTTTGTATCCACCGAGAAACTGATGAGGGCAACTCGGACCCCATTCCTTCAGGGAGAAGAAGAAACGAACTTGTTAGATACGCATCATGGGCTGCACCAAGATGACACACATACACATATATACACACATACATACATACATCACAAGGGAAAGTTTTCAGAAAAGTGTCATATTGCAGAAATAGTAAGTTTTTGATGAGAAAAAAAGTTTGAGTAGTCATATAAAAAAAGAATTTTAATTTTATCAAAGAACTCAAAAAAAAAATCACATGGGAAAATGTCAGGAGAATAAGGTTCAGTACATGTGGTCTCTGTGCCAAAACTGAGACCCCATCACACATACGCCAATTGAGGCCAAATGGCGTCAGATTGACACATCCAGCCACAATTGGGAAATTTTGAGGTGCGGTCTGAAGACCAACGGATGACTTTCTGTGAACATCTACAAATTTGGTCCCATTTGCTCAGCTGTCCCAAGTGTATTGCACATGTTCAAAACACTCTTGGCATGATCGAGATGCAACGCACATCTGATGGCGGTCTGTATGCAGTTGTTGCATCATCTGATCACAGTGTACATATTCTTCCGGCAACAAAACAGCATCTGAAAAGATCTGGTCGAAGTTGATTGAGCTCTGAGATCCATCGGTCACAGCAAAGCCTGCAGACATGTTTTGCCACATTTGTCCACCTTCACTGGACCCCAGCCAGGGAATGTTTATATACAATAGTATGTATGTAGCACTGTGCGAATGTCAGTGGCTCAGTGCAGCGCCCCGCAATGCTACAAAGTCTGTAGCAGGTATGATGTGGAAATGTTTCCCCTGGACATCAAAGCATAAATACACATGCAGCTCACCTCTGGTACCCTGCGTTCTACAGCGCAGCGCAGACAGCTGGTGAAGTCCTATCACCCAGCTGTCTGTGTGCTGGCAACGTCGATCAGATGACAAAAGCATAATCTACCTCTGGTATAAATAAATCCCATGTGAAGTGCCGTCATGCACCCATAATCCAACTGCGGTTGTGTTAAGATGCATATCAAGTAAAATGGATGGAAAAAAGTTTGAAAATGTAAAATTTTATTTCATAAGATTAATGTAAGTTGTCAGTCCATAAAGTTACACCATCCTACTTAATGCTCTTAAGTACGAAATAAATTCAATCTTTTGACAGTTATGAATTTATGAAAATTTGTTAAATATTAAAGGAAATTTTCAAAGAGTTTTCCTGACTCTTAATTTTGAGCAATGACCTAGAAAACTGAATCAGTTCTTGCCCATCAGGATATAAATCCTCTGTAAAAATTTCATAATATATGAAAAATTGTGGGCCGTTCACAAACAAACAGGGGTGAAAGCATTACCTCTGCCTCACTTCGTTGGCAGAGGTAATAAATAAAAAGATATTTGACATTTGAAGTTTTACCCAAGACAATTATTTAATGAAAAGCAAAGCAAAAATGCAATGCAATTGAAGTTTCTAAAATAATGCCCCATAAACCATGAAACCTAATCTATACAACAGGACAAATAATATAAAAAGTCAAAACCATGACAGGCATAAGTATACACACCCTTAAATATAAGGCAAATAAATGTTCACTTTTCAAGACAGTTTTCTTTAGACAAGCCTGAGGATGGATACATGAACATTTTCAAGTCACTGAATATGTCCTGGACTTTACTGACAACCTTTAAGAAATACAAACAGTATGGAAGTGTATGTAAATCTGTCTGGAGGAGGTAATGTGCAACAATACATTACTCAAAGTATGATAAGTAAACCCCATTTAAAGCACTTGTTCAGGTTTAAAAGCAGTGTTGGGACAACACCAACCTTCGGGGAGATGATGGAGAAGTATTTCTGTCCAGATGGTCGCTGATAAAGGTAATACAGATTGCCTGGTTTTTTCACCATGTTACAGGCAGCATGATGGAGGTCAGCATCTCTTTTGGCCTCTTCTAAAATCTAGTGGGAGACAACAGGAAATGTATGCACTCAATACATGCAACCATCCGTTTGTGGTTCAGAACAGCTGAAACACAAAAATGAGGCAAATATACAGTACCACTCAAAAGTCTGGCCTACAGGTGGTGTACAAAATTATGATAGTAAAAATATAAAGCACTGTGAAGTACGCAACATCAGTGGTTTAAGAGTATCACTTAGACATCTAATGATTCAAAGCAGTATCACCATTGGATAATGTTTAGAGAAAATGTTAAAAATACAGGCCCGAATGGAAAAACTCAACACAACAAAAGTCAGTGCAAGGAAGATACATGTTAGTGCACGTACAAATCCTGCACTGACTGTAGTCTGTTTCTTATGAATGCATGTACAGCTGCCAGTATTCAGCTTGTCATTGTTGAGAGGGAGTCATGGACAATGTTGCTAGGCACAGGTGTTGCAATCACTTTGCCTCTGTTGCTTCCTGTCACTTGTAGCTAATATGAGCATAGTTTTAATGGATGATGAGGTGGAGTGTGGGTAAAATGCTACTAGGGTCCCCTTATTCAAAGAGTAGTGTCTACTTAGAACATGGCGCCATTTTGAGGCCAAATGTGCTGAACTACTGAATGAACATTTTATGTTTAACATTTTTTTTTAATCATTTAACTACATACAGCAACACATTCAGGTGCAGGTGTTACCAAAAATAAATAAAATAGTTACGCTATCAAATTGATGTAAATTAGCAATTTATGATGATTTATTTAATTTAAAGCCTGTAACTCCGTATTACGCAATGACGTGTGTGACAGTTTTAAACTCCATCTCTGGATTATGCTTTATTCTGGACTAATATGTCCCTCAACAAGCTTTTCTTTCTACAATCATCACCTCCAGTTCAAGAGGTAAGATGTACAATTTTCTCTTTTTCTGACTCCGTGTCAGAAATTTGCGGACTTTTCTGCCAAATGCATGCGATCCTGAAATCTAATCAGCGTGCGCACTGCAAAATGATTAAAATATGATGGGAGATGAAGGAGTGAAAGCAGAAAAGTGCCAAATCACAGCCTTTTGTGATGTCTGATTTAACAGGTGCGGGTCAGAGTCAGCATTGCGTGAAAATAAATAAATAAATGGCTAGTTTTTTTTAATCACGGAAATTACTCCAATCCCACATGTGAGGGTTTTTTAATGGAAATATATTGCGATCAGAGGGGACATTTTATCCGATTTCAGTGTAAAATCCATTATATATGGTGTTTATTACATGGAAAACTATACAAAAACATTGTGACTTTTGTCTGGCGACTGATTATCTGATTTAGATAATGAAGGTTTAGGTGAGTTTTACTGTACATGGGACTGAACAATAAATTCACCTCAAAGCTTTAACGATGAAGTCGCTTCCATCCCACACGGCTGAATTTATTTTCCCAAATTTTTCTACTGTTTGGATCTGAAAGGAATCTGTACATCTTGAAGCCCTTGTGTCTATTTGTGCATCCAAATGCCCAACAACCCGGCATTTTCAGTGAATGAATAAATAAAATAGCTGGATTTACATGAAGACATCTTAACAGTGACCGTTTTTTTTTTTTTTTCGATTCGCCATGTCGCTACTCTCTGAAAAGTTCTCCATACCTGCTCATTGGTGCTAATATACAAAATAAATGTGACTAAACTTTCAGTTAAAGTTAATGCTGGAGCACAGACTTCTTAGATGAGAGCCTTTATTACAATTAACCACACAGCATGCTATACTGTCTTAGATATTTGCAATAGCAGAGGCCTCTGCTGGATATGGCTTACCAGCATACATTTGCCACTCTAATTATACATCATTTTAGGTTTAGAATAGCAAACTGATGACTTAAAATAAATAAATCACTCCCCTGTACAGATGTCAAGAACAGGGTCGTAAACATGTTTATTTCTGCTGTAAAGTTTTACATTACAAAATGGGGGAGAGACTTGCTTTTGGAGCCAAGCTCAAGTGGCCATTTATGGAACTGCACGCTTTAGCATTTCTCTGATGGCTTCATTTTTCAGCCAGGGAGCTTGGGGCTTGATGATGACTCTGAAGGACTTACAAGTAGGGCTGCAACAAATGATTATTTGTGTAATCGATTAATCTGATGGGGTTTCGACACGATTAATCGGATTAGCGGAGCATTTTTTAAAAATGTGCCAGGGAAACAATTTTTCTCTCCTTCCATCACTTTATTTAACAACAGAACATTATTTGAAAACTTAAAATACTTGAAAATCAACAAATTGTCAAATGTCCCTTGGCTGTTGAAATATAAAATAATAAAGAATAAAACAGTTTATAATAAACAAAAATTATTATTTCAAATGGCATTGCTTTATTAAAGGGCTGAGTTGCCATAAAACAACATTGAAACATAAATGTTATAAAATATATGGTGGAAAAAAAGAGGTATTTTTATTGCTGCAAATGAGCAATTAGCATAACCAGTTCACCATAAAACCTAAATCAAAAACTGTAGCCTGACTCATATGTGCAACATTCTCTGTATAACTTGTAAACTATGTGGTCATTTCACAATGACACACGTGACTCATCTCACATCTCTGTCTGTCTCTCTCTGTCTGTGAGGGAACGAGAGACTCTTCACTCTCATACCGTATTTGAGCAAACTTTGGAAACATGAAGGCTTTCAACTGTAAAATAAAGCCTATAAATGAATTTCTGGAGCTATACAAGCAGAAGCAGCTCGTTTTATGTGAAGACTGACAGTTTTTTTTCTGCTGCAGCGCTGCTCGGCTCTCTGTCTGCGGGGGACCAGCCAGTTCTGCACAGCCTGGCTGGATTTTAGAAAAACTACCTGATAGCACTACCAAACTACCTGTGACGGCGCTGTCAGAACACTGTGGCGCGGCGTCGTTGTTCCATTGTCTGGGGAGAACCCTGTGTTATCCTGTTTTCCGATTGTCCACTGCGTGGAGTGTGGCAGGAAAAACCGAAGACGCTTTCTCGTGAGGTGCGAGAAGAATTTGAACGTTTAAACCAAAAATAAATAAATAAATAATGCCACTTGTCCGGTCGGACAATGATTTAGAGCTATTACTTGTCCGATTTTACACTTGTCCCAGACAATCGGACAAACGTTAATGTTGATGGTAGGACTTTGACAACATTAATAATAATATATAAAAAAAAAAAAAACTGGTCGGTGCCGTTACTGTTCTTTTTTTCCTCACTCTCTGCCCCTCACCTCACTGCTCTGGGAGACGCGCAGACAGCCTGAGCCTGACTAGATCCAACCGTCAGGCTTCATATCACTGCCTGACTTGTCATGAGACGTTACGACTGCTTACACAAAAATAAAACATTTGTTAACTTGCCCAGACACTGAGCTCTCCCCTTCCTCGTTGATGACTCCGATATGCTTTCGTTTGAGATGCTGCATCATTACCGCCGTACTCCCGTGCCATGCGAGGTCCGACTTGCAAATGTTGCAGTTAACAAGCGTCTTTGCATTGTTTAACGTAAAGTGCTCCCACACTTTTGAAGTCTTAACTTTCTTTTGTCTACTTGCATCTGCCATATTCTAAATGTGTAGTTCTACGAAACAGGGTCTGCTCTGCTTTGTGCACTGGTCGCTACTGGCATCAGAAGCGGCCAGCAGCTTCTGACGTCAAAATTGCTCGACACAACGCATCGATGACGCAATGTGTTGCCAAACGATTGCTGTCATTGAATTTTATCGATTCGTTGTTGCGGCCCTACTTACAAGCTTCTGTGAATGTGAGTGGAGAAATGGGGCAGAAGGAAACTTTTGTGGTCAAGTGACGTAAAGATGGACTTCATTGAAAAGATGTAAAAAACTCATCTGTTTACCAAAAAAGTATAGAAAGACCCCAGCACGGGGTCTTCCTATACTACTTTAAACCTGTTTTAATTTCATAAAACTCTTTCTGCTCCTCTGCCACAAAGTTGTTTTGCTTAATTTTTTCCATGTATGAGTGAAGGGGGGCAAACTGACCGTTTATTCAAATATAATGGACAGCATCATGTTCATCATTTTTGTTGAAGATCTCACCTTTCTGGCCTGTTCCTGTAGGTATGTGATCTGGTCAGCAATGACTGTCAGTTTGTTACAAGCATTGGCTTTGATAAACTCATGTCCCTAAAAGAAAAAGAAAAAACATTTTTATGACTTTTGCATTCATCCCCACTGCGAAGTGTGCATGTGAGGACAGACACACAATCAGTGCGCACCTTCTGTACTTGTGAAGCAAGTGCAATCAGGTCCATGGGGTCTCCTACTCTGTGAGTCTTATAGGAGCTGACTAGTTCTAACCCACAGGGGCATTACTGCTCTCAACCAGCGTCACTGCAAATGCAAAACAAGTTACATCACATCTGTAGCATACATGTGAATGAACTTGATAAGAGGAAATAGGATTTGTCTGTCTAAAGTCAAGAATCCAGCAAATGTTCCACCTAATTTCAGGCTGACGCATGGAGGAGTACTAAGAATGAAGACTTCAAAACAGAAAATGAAACATTGTTATAAAATACTATATTTGAAATACTATGTATGAATACTTTCCAGATGCAGCACATCCAAAAGTATTCACAGCACTGCACTTTTTCCCATTTGTTATATTACGGCCTTATTCAAAAACGGATGAAATTCATTTTTCCCCTCAAAATTCTACACACAATACCCCATATGACAATGTGAAAAAGTTTGAGATTTTTTGCAAATTAAAAATACAATAATAACAAAAAACTAAGAAATCACATGTACATAAGAACTCACAGTTTTTGCCATGAAGCTCAAAATTGAGTTCAGGTGCATCCTGTTTCCACTGATCATCCTTGAGATGTTTTTACAGCTTAATTGGGCAGCACGGTGGCTTAGGGGTTAGCAGTTACCTCACAGCAACAAGGTCATGGGATCAATTCCCACCTGTGGCCTTTCTGTGTGGAGTTTTCATGTTCTCCCTGCATCTGCATGGGTTCCCTCCGGGTGCTCTGGCTTCCACATATAAAGACAAGCAGGTTAGGTGAAGTGGAAACTTAAAAAAAAAAAAAATATATATATATATATATTGTACAGGTCTCCCTTGTAAAAGAGATCTTGATCTAAATGGTACTAACCTGGTTAAATAAAGGTTAAATTACTTTTTTTTTTAAATATTGGAGTCTACCAGGGGTAAATTCAGTTGATTGGACATTATTTGGAAAGGCACACACCTGTCTACATATAAGGTCCTACAGTGACAGTGCATGTCAGAGCACAAACCAAGCATTAAGTCAAAGGAACTGTCTGTAGACCTCCAAGACAGGATTGTCTAGAGGCACAAATCTGGAAAAGGGTACAGGAACATTTCTGCTGCTTTGAAAGTCCCAATAAGCACAGTAGCCTCCATCGTCCGTAAATGGAAAAAGTTCAGCTCCACTAGGACTCTTCCTAGAGCTGGTCGCCCGTCTAAACTGAGCAGCTGGGGAGAAGAGCCTTCATCAGGGTGGTGACCAAGAACCTGATGGTCACTTTGTCAGAGCTCTAGCATTCCTCTGTGGAGTGAGAACCTTCCAGAAGGACAATCATCTCTGCAACAATCCAGTAATCTGACTAACCCAGGCCTGAATCTGACTGAACATTTCTGGAGAGATCTGAAAATGGCTGTGCACCGACACTCCCCATCCAACCTGATGGAGCTTGAGAGGTGCTGCAAAGAGGAATGAGCAAAACTGCCCAAAGACAGGTTCACCAAGCTTGTGGCATCATATTCAAGAAGATTTGAGGCTGTAATACAACCCCTGGCAAAAAGTATGGAATCACTGGCCTCGAGAGGATGTTCATTCAGTTGTTTAATTTTGTAGAAAAAGCAGATCACAGACATGACAAACTAAAGTCCATTTCAAATGGCAACTTTCTGGCTTTAAGAAACACTATAAAGAAATCAAGAAAAAAAAAAGTGGCAGTAACGGTTACTTTTTTTAGACCAAGCAGAGGGAAAAAATTATGGACTCACTCAATTCTGAGGATAAATTATGGAATCACCCTGTAAATTTTCATCCCCAAAAACTAACACCTGCATCAAATCAGATCTGCTTGTTAGTCTGCATCTAAAAAGGAGTGATCACACCTTGGAGAACTGTTGACTAACATGAATCATGGCTCCACCATGAGAGATGACAATTGAAAACAAAGGAAGAGGATTATCAAACTCTTAAGAGGGTAAATCATCACGCAATGTTGCAAAAGATGTTGGTTGTTCACAGTCAGCTTTGTCCTAAACTCTGGACCAAATACAAACAACATGGGAAGGTTGTTAAAGGCAAACATACTGGAAGACCAAGGAAGACATCAAAGCATCAAGACAGAAACTTAAGCAATGTGTCTCAAAAAATCGAAAATGCACAACAAAACAATGAGAGGAATGATGGGAGGAACTGAGAGTCAACGTCTGTGACCGGACTGTAAGAACCACCTAAAGGAAATAGGATTTACATACAGAAAAGCTAAATGAAAGCCATCATTAACACCTAAAGAGAAAAAAAAACAAGTTACAATGTGCTAAGGAAAAGCAATCGTGGACTGTGGATGACTGGATGAAAGTCATATTCAGTGATGAATCTCGAATCTGCATTGGGAAAGTGATGCTGGAACTTTTGTTTGGTGCCGTTCCAATGAGATTTATAAAGATGACTGCCTGAAGAGAACATGTAAATTTCCACAGTCATTGATGATATGGGGCTGCATGTCAGGTAAAGGCACTGGGGAGATGGCTGTCATTACATCATCAATAAATGCACAAGTTTACGTTGATATTTTGGACACTTTTCTTATCCCATCAATTGAAAGGATGTTTGGGGATGATGAAATCATTTTTCAAGATGATAATGCATCTTGCCATAGAGCAAAAACTGTGAAAACATTCCTTGCAAAAGACACATAGGTTCAATGTCACGGCCTGCAAATAGTCTGGATCTTAATCCAATTGAAATCTTTGGTGGAAGTTGAAGAAAATGGTCCATGACAAGGCTCCAACCTGCAAAGCTGATCTGGCAACAGCAATCAGAGAAAGTTGGAGCCAGATTGATGAAGAGTACTGTTTGTCACTCATTAAGTTCATGCCTCAGAGACTGCAAGCTGTTGTAAAAGCCAGAGGTGGTGCAACAAATACTAGTGATGTGTTGGAGCGTTCTTTTGTTTTTCATGATTCCATAATTTTTTCCTCAGAATTGAGTGATTCCATATTTTTTTCCCCTCTGCTTGGAGGTTACTGACTGCCACAATTTTTTTTTCCTGATTTCTTAGTGTTTCTTAAAGCCAGAAAGTTGCCATTTGAAATGACTTTAGTTTTGTGTCATGTCTGTGATCTGCTTTTTTTCTACAAAATTAAACAACTGAATGAACATCCACCGAGGCCGGTGGTATTGAGCAAAGGGTGTGAATACTTCTGAACATGATTTCTTAGTTCTTTTTTATATTTGTAATAAATCCCCCCCCCCCCCAAAAAAAAACCAAAACAAAAAACCAAAACAAAACAAAACACATTTTCCATGTTGTCATTATGGGGTGTTGTGAGTAGAATTTTGAGGGGGAAAAAAATTATTCACACCATTTTGGAATAAGGCTATAAGAAAATTTGGAACAGGTTTAGCACTGAACACTTTCTGGATGCACTGTATATGTTTAACACGTGAATAACCCCCTTTTAATCAAATATCTGGCAACATTATAAGCACGTGTACTTCCTTTCTTTAAAATGTTTTGTAAACTTAAATTTCTTAGTTTTTTTTAAAGTTATGATTTATGATATTGTAAATGTGTTCACTGCAAAAAAAAAGAAAGAAAAAAAAAAAGCTATTTATGCATGTTCACATGCAGGTGCAGTAAATAAGCTCAGTCTGTAAAAATATAACAGGACTAACAACAAGACAGAAAATGCTGAGAGGGTTAAGAAATATAAGTGTAAACTGGTTAGCAGCGAAATCTACCAAATCAACTAGCCATTTTAGAGATCAATTTTACAATAACTGCTATGGTTGCACCTGTTGAAAAATTATACATCAGAAGGTTAATATTTTGTTGAATATTATTATTGTTTTACAATTAAATAAATAAACAGAACACTGCCTTAGCCTTTGGAAATTGTAATTGCATTTTTCTGTGTTTTCTGAAAAATTTTAGCAAAGAAATGACTAGATGTTAAGGGCTTAACATTTATTGTAATTTCTTCGCTTGAAAATGTCAAAATGTCAGATTTATAATTGAACTGCGAGCCTTTTTGTAAGGCTGGGCATACACTGTATGATATTTTCAATCACTGTACTTGGCTCCAGCTCAAACTGTGCGACAAAACTGCAGGGGTTAAAAATTCAGAGCACACGATTCATGTTCTCACACTGTATGGCCGATGCTCTGATGCAATCTGACTGCTCACATTGTACGTTCAAAAACCACGTCGGAAGCTTTTTTTTTTTTCCTTAAAAAAAAAAATATATATAAAAAAAATAATAATAATTTCATGCCTCACTGTTTGCGAGTGAAATCAGGTGGGGGAGACTGAACGTATATGCGCGCGCACACACAGCAGACAGCTACATGATTCATGAGGACAGTAAAAAAAGAAAAACATTCATAACAGGTGTTGCAATATTGTATAAAACAAACTATATTTCATACGAAGTCATACAGCTGTGCAAGGTGCAGCAACTTACTCCCTCATCTGTCCTAAATTGAAGTGGCTACGGGTACGTACGTCCGTATCTTCTGCAGGACTGCTAAAGGTAGGGACCGAGGTTCACTAAGTGGACGTACATGACACCAGTGGGAAATACACACGTGAACAAGTGGTGAAGCTCTTGACAGAAAGAATATTTTACATCCACTAATGCTTCAGCTGAATTGTGCTGCTTCTTTTTTCTCCCTTGTTTCAGAAGCCGTAACTGGCAACTGTCAACCTGTAAGCTCGCCGTCGTGCTGATAATCATTCGAGTACAGTCACTTGCCCAGTTTCGGATCACTGCTGTGGTATTTGCGCCGCCGTTTTTGGTAATCAGCACAAATAAGCTAATACTTGGTACCAATGGAAAGATTGATGTTTTGTCTATAAACGAATACAAGCTTGACCGGATCCAGCCATCCTTGTGACCAGCAGAGGAATCAAAACATCCGGTGTCTGCAGTGTGCGCGCTTTTTCTCACTCAGTCATTCCTGCAAGTTTTAAAGTAATGATCTCTAAACGTAGCAAAGGTGAGTTAGCCATGCAGTGTTTTTGGTTCTAGAGTGGGAAAATACTTACTTGGGTAGAAAAATGTCTGTCTTGCTGTTTAATTGCTGCACGCATTTATCTCCGATGCGAAAATCTGCCGGTTGTGGAAGTGAAGCAGCAGCCTCGTGTCAGTAAAGATAAAGTTGAAAAAGGAGTGCTGCGTGGGTCCATTAATTGTGAATCACAAAGTATTTAAAAAAAATCTTAATCGCTCAACTGGAGATAGGGGTGCTATTCAGTACTTGAAAAACAGGCGTTTTTGATCTTCAAATGGTAAGAAAATGAAAAGACAAAAAAAGAGCTATTATTTTAAATAGCTTTTTTCGTTTTTTTCATTTTCTTACCATTTGAAGATCAAAAATGCCTGTTTTTCAAGCTTCGTGTCAGTACTTGCGAGTCATGTGCACTTTGGGGGTCATCTCAAAACCATGAACGGGCATGAATGTGGGGGCTTTTACTTTTTAAATTCGGGAGAAATCTCACCTCCACACTTCATTTTTTGCTCGTAAGAACGTATAATGGCGCCTTTCGAAACTAAGTAAATTCTCATTTAATCATTTCTATCATTTTGTGTTCAAAACGCATTCTCGGGCACAGTGTGTATCATTCTGCATTAGAAGGGCTCCAGCAAGATGCCAGGAATGACCCCAAAGTGACAGTGTTGTGATCCAGAACCGGACAAAGTGATCCATTTGTGGCAAATGTTTGCACCACACATAATGTGGCTTCACACTTTAAGTAGAAGCGCTACACCATCCTGAAATTTTTCAGCTAAATAACATCCAAATACCCAATACAACAATACACAATTAAAGGACATTCAGTTGCATTATGGCTCCGTATAGCGGGACTTTAATAAAAGGTGATCAAGAACTGGGCAACCGTCTGTACATTTGTTTAATGAAGCTGCTGTAATTTAAGAAATTCATCAAATCTAAATGAAGACGTTGATCAACATATCGACGTAAATTGCGAAGGTGTTTCGCTTCTTTCATCGTCCATCCACCTCAAGTTCAAAGCACTGTTTTCTAAGCGAGGTGGAACCTTTTGCCGCATAAGGCACGGGTACGGACCACTGTGGTACGGACATATCTGCGCATTCTGATTGGTCGGTAAGACACCCTCCGTGTCTGCTGTGTGTGGGCGCGGGCATATACGTTCAGTCTCCCCCACCTGATTCCACTTACTGTGCGCGCTGATAGGCATGAACTTTAATATGATATTAGGTTATTGCGAGGGAACGCAACAAAAAATAAAATAAACACAAGACTTTACATGAGATCACTGCTCTCATCCGGTGTTTGCTCATGGAAAGTGCGCGAGGTAATCGGCGCATAAACGCTTGTAGCGCTGCTTTCAACAGCGCGGAACCTCACGAGTCACGACGGCCGACCAAAATATCAAACAGGTTTGATTTTGGCCTCACCCATATTGGCCTCTCTTCATTGGCTTCCTGTTAATTCTAGAATAGAATTTAAAATTCTTCTTCTTACTTATAAGGTTTTGAATAATCAGGTCCCATCTTATCTTAGGGACCTCGTAGTACCATATCACCCCAAAAGAGCGCTTCGCTCTCAGACTGCAGGCTTACTTGTAGTTCCTAGGGTTTGTAAGAGTAGAATGGGAGGCAGAGCCTTCAGCTTTCAGGCTCCTCTCCTGTGGAACCAGCTCCCAATTCAGATCAGGGAGACAGAACACCCTCTCTACTTTTAAGATTAGGCTTAAAACTTTCCTTTTTGCTAAAGCTTATAGTTAGGGCTGGATCAGGTGACCCTGAACCATCCCTTAGTTATGCTGCTATAGACGTAGACTGCTGGGGGGTTCCCATGATGCACTGTTTCTTTCTCTTTTTGCTCTGTATGCACCACTCTGCATTTAATCATTAGTGATCGATCTCTGCTCCCCTCCACAGCATGTCTTTTTCCTGGTTCTCTCCCTCAGGCCCCAACCAGTCCCAGCAGAAGACTGCCCCTCCCTGAGCCTGGTTCTGCTGGAGGTGTTCTTCCTGTTAAAAGGGAGTTTTTCCTTCCCACTGTAGCCAAGTGCTTGCTCACAGGGGGTCGTTTTGACCGTTGGGGTTTTACATAATTATTGTATGGCCTTGCCTTACAATATAAAGTGCCTTGGGGCAACTGTTTGTTGTGATTTGGCGCTATATAAAAAAAAAAATTGATTGATTGATTGATTTCATCCGACCACACGATTCCCGATCGGGAGGTGGTCGTGAGATGTTAAACGCAGCTCGTTACTCCATGTAGACTGCACGATGCAGGACGCAAAAAAAATAAAAAATTCTCGCATCAGTGAAAAAACCGAGTGTTAAAAGACAATTAACAGTAACATTGTACATCCATGAGTATACATTCATTTTACTTGTAAAAGACCTTCCAGTGTTTATGTCTGAGTTCACCATCACTCACATGAGTTTTCTATCATTGTTTTGGTCAAACCTTGTTGTTTCCGTGTGTAAATATTTCATATTAACAGCTGTTAACATGTTAAATGTAGCACTGAATTGGCCCTAATAACGCCATTAAAGTCTGAAGCTAACCGAGTGTGTTTTGATAGAAATTTGTATTATTTTTAAAATGAAATCTGCGCATGTTAACATTAACACACACAGGTTCCTATTTTGGCTGAGTTTAAAAACAAGCGTTCCACTTTACCTGTGGTGGTTTTTTCGGGCTCGTTGGGGAGGCTGACCGTCTGATCCATTTCACAGATTCTAGTCTTTATTAAAAACTGCTCTCTTCTAATTAAAACGACTTAAAAAAAAATAAACTGTGACGTTGGTTTCGGTCTACTCTTTTAATTTCTAACCAAACGCAAGTAGCCTGGACGTCTCCGCCCCCAACGTGCGCTTGTTAGTAGCCTCATGTTTGCCTGTTTTAAATCATATCATTAAAAAACGTTTTGGTGGCACTGGTTTTGTTAACACGTTCCTAATCAAAGCCTATTATTTTACCTACCAAATAAGAGTAGATTCAATATTTGTGATGACACATCTGACCTTATTGTAATGATTTGGCGTTTTTTGGCGCACCAAAATGGCAACCTTGACAAATCTTGAGCACTCATTCACATGTACTTCTCTTGTCAGTGAAAATACTAAAATATAACCCCATCATGTTAAGCAGGTTGTTGGAGTTATTTCAGGAAGGTATGTGATCACATCTGTCTGCCTATTAGTGTGAATATGACACATCCAAAGGTACAAAAAGGTGATGAGAAATATTACTCAACAAAAATATAAACGCAACACTTTTGGTTTTGCTCCCATTTTGTATGAGATGAACTCAAAGATCTAAACTTTTTCCACATACACAATATCACCATTTCCCTCAAATATTGTTCACAAACCAGTCTAACTCTGTGATAGTGAGCACTTCTCCTTTGCTGAGATAATCCAATCCCACCTCACAGGTGTGCCATATCAAGATGCTGATTAGACACCATGATTAGTGCACAGGTGTGCCTTAGACTGCCCACAATAAAAGGCCACTCTGAAAGGTGCAGTTTTGTTTTATTGGGGGGGGATACCAGTCAGTATCTGGTGTGACCACCATTTGCCTCATGCAGTGCAACACATCTCCTTCGCATAGAGTTTGATCAGGTTGTCAGTTGTGGCCTGTGGAATGCCACTCTGAAAGGTGCAGCTTTATCACAGAGCACAATGCCACAGATGTCGCAAGATTTGAGGGAGCGTGCAATTGGCATGCTGACAGCAGGAATGTCAACCAGAGCTGTTGCTCGTGTATTGAATGTTCATTTCTCTAACATAAGCCGTCTCCAAAGGCGTTTCAGAGAATTTGGCAGTACATCCAACCAGCCTCACAAACCGCAGACCACGTGTAACCACACCAGCCCAGGACCTCCACATCCAGCATGTTCACCTCCAAGATCGTCTGAGACCAGCAACTCGGACAGCTGCTGAAACAATCGGTTTGCATAACCAAAGAATTTCTGCACAAACTGTCAGAAACCGTCTCAGGGAGCTCATCTGCATGCTCGTCATGCTCATCATGTTATGGATGGAGTGGCCCATGGTGGCGGTGGGGTTATGGTATGGGCAGGCGTCTGTTATGGACGAAGAACACTGGTGTATTTTATTGATGGCATTTTGAATGCATAGAGATACTGTGACAAGATCCTGAGGCCCATTGTTGTGCCATACATCCAAGAACATCACCTCATGTTGCAGCAGGATAATGCACGTCCCCATGTTGCAAGGATCTGTACACAATTCTTGGAAGCTGAAAATGTCCCAGTCTTGCATGGCCGGCATACTCACGGACATGTCACCCATTGAGCATGTTTGGAATGCTCTGGACCGGCGTATACAACAGCGTGTACCAGTTCCTGCCAATATCCAGCAACTTCGCACAGCCATTGAAGAGGAGTGGACCAACATTCCACAGGCCACAATTGACAACCTGATCAACTCTATGCGAAGGAGATGTGTTGCACTGCATGAGGCAAATGGTGGTCACACCAGATACTGACTGGTATCCCCCCCAATAAAACAAAACTGCACCTTTCAGAGTGGCCTTTTATTGTGGACAGTCTAAGGCACACCTGTGCACTAATCACGGTGTCTAATCAGCATCTTGGTATGGCACAACTGTGAGGTGGGATGGATTATCTCAGCAAAGGAGAAGTGCTCACTATCACAGATTTAGACTGGTTTGTGAACAATATTTGAGGGAAATGGTGATTGTGTATGTGGAAAAAGTTTGAGATCTTTGAGTTCATCTCATACAAAATGGAAGCAAAACCAAAAGTGTTGCGTTTATTTTTGTTGAGTGTAGGTCAAAGAGATTCAGATAACGTATTGAGTCAGTCAATGAACCATATTCACAATCAATACTTGGACTTGACTCAGATTTTAATATTGTGCAATGTTTCCCTTTTGACGTAGAACCCCCCCCCAAAAAGCCAAAACACTCACCTTCTGACATCACAAAGACATTCAATACTCAGTCCTCTGCCCTATGTCGTGCTCTCCCAGTGTCTGTTACCTCTGCCAAAAAGGCATTATCCCTCTCTGGATCGCCACCTTATTGTGGTGGAGGGGTTTGTTTGTTCCAGTAATCCTGGGAACTGTGTTGTCCGGAGCATTAGCTCCTGGTAGGGTCACCCTTGGCAAACTAGTCCCAGATGAGGAGACAAACAAAGGGCACTTCCATAAGACTCTTTATGATGTACACAGTTAAGGACAGACTGAGTCAGGGGTGAGTGTCTGGTGGCCAGGTCTACAACCATGGCGCTCAGTTGGACTCAGCCCGAAAAACCATCAATAACAAGTTCATCAGGCAGAGACGTGGTCCAAAAAACAAGCAGGTAGTCATGAAAACACAGAGAGGCAAGCAGGACAAGAAAAAACACTAGAAACAAGGCTGGATGTGAAAGCATGGAGCACAACAATCTGGCAGGGAACAGGTGAACAAGGTGAGCCTAAAATATAGGATGGTGATGGGCAGAAGATGAGGAATAGGTGTGAGGGAAAGCTCCAGGTCATGGGAGTGGAAAGACAGAGGGACACGCCCACCACCAAGCACCAAGTGACAGACAAGAGAAACAGAGACAAAAAACCCCAAGCAGAACAAGACAGACATCCTGAATGATCCCGTCCTTTGTCGCCAAAGGTTCTGTTGTGTTTAACAGAACATGTGTGAGAGTCTCCAGGAGAAAAAGAATGAGTCTTTGGAAAGAATGACAACTTTAATACAATGTGTACAATAAGTACAACCACACTGTACACCTGCTGCTCACTCATCAGGCCACCAACACCATCAGGGTGAAAAACTCAGAACCAGCCTCTTTTATCCCCTTGAGGCGAGTGCCCCCTGCTGGTCTCTTCAGACACCACAGTCGTTATTGCCCAAAGTGGAGGAATTTAAATATCTCAGGGTCTTGTTCACAAATGGGGGGTAAATTGGAGTGTAAGATCGATAGATGGATTGGGCGGCGTCTGATGTTTTACGGACCCTGTACCGGACCACTGTGGTGAAGAAATTTTGATTAAACTTGGCAAGTACCTTGGTACTTTACATGGGAAGACTTGAATTGACTTTCGTTCAGATTGTCAGATTGGGGAGATGATGGTCTTGTGGTTATGCGTTGGGCTTCAGACCAGAGGATCCTCAGTTCAAACCACAGCGAGACCAGCAAATCACTAAGAGCCCTTAGGCAATGTCCTTAGTCCTCTAATTGCTAGAGGATTAGCAGCACCCTGACACTGGTGTGTGAATGGGTGAATGTGAGGCATCTGTTGGTGCAGCAGCAGTTATTTAATCAAGTGGAAAGTGTTTTGGGGAAAGGAAGTGTGGGTTGGTTCTTTTCAGTCAGGAAATCACTGGGATTTATAATAAGTGTTCTGACAGAACTGTCTGTAGAGCGTTAGATTTGGGGTGGTTGTGGTGTGAAGTGGAGTTTTATTTAAAACTGATTGTGAGACTGGGATAGGACCCCCAGTTGCCGGCGCCCGGACCAATTAGGGCCTTGGTAGAAGCTTGCCGGTAAGGTCTCTATCAGGGCATTGGACCAATAGACTCCTCATTCACACGTGTATTACTATTTTTTGTGTTGAGAATAATAAAAATATATATAATCAGAGCCAGCAACAGTGTCAGGTACAAAAAATCATTACAATGATCAAAATATAGATGGATTAATGTGATTAACTATCAGATGACAAGGTAAACCTCTTAAATCATTCTAAAGTCAGTTTTAAGCAGAAATGAGACAATACTCGGTGACGCTTTGAAATGACCGGTGTCCTGTCGAGATGAGGTGAACGTCAAGATGAGGTGCCTCGCGCAACTGCACATCGGGAGATGATGTAACTCGCTCGACGTGCAACTGCGCATGCCCATTTTTTTTTTTTCCAAAGTTTTTTTTTTATTAATTGTATTCAGTGTATTTATAGCCAACTAAGAAAACATTTTCTGTATTTTACGTTAGGAGCATAAATGTATGTATATGTATATTTTGCCTGTCGAAATAAGATAACTCCAGGTTAAAAATACTTATCGTTTTATAGTGAGTACAACCCCTGGCAAAAAGTATGGAATCACCGGCCTCGGAGGATGTTCATTCAGTTGTTTAATTTAGTAGAAAAAAAGCAGATCACAGACATGACACAAACTAAAGTCATTTCAAATGGCAACTTTCTGGCTTTAAGAAACACTATAAGAAATCAGGAAAAAAAATTGTGGCAGTCAGTAACGGTTACTTTTTTAGACCAAGCAGAGGGAAAAAATATAGAATCACTCAGTTCTGAGGAAAAAATTATGGAATCATGAAAACAAAAGAACGTTCCAACACATCACTAGTATTTTGTTGCCCCACCTCTGGCTTTTATAACAGCTTGCAGTCTCTGAGGCATAGACTTAATGAGTGACAAACAGTATTCTTCATCAATCTGGCTCCAACTTTCTCTGATTGCTGTTGCCAGATCAGCTTTGCAGGTTGGAGCCTTGTCATGGACCATTTTCTTCAACTTCCACCAAAGATTTTCAGTTGGATTGAGATCTGGACTATTTGCAGACCATGACATTGACCCTATGTGTCTTTTTGCAAGGAATGTTTTCACAGTTTTTGCTCTATGGCAAGATGCATTATCTTGAAAAATGATTTCATCATCCCCAAACATCCTTTCAATTAATGGGATAAGAAAAGTGTCCAAAATATCAACGTAAACTTGTGCATTTATTGATGATGTAATGACAGCCATCTCCCCAGTGCCTTTACCTGACATGCAGCCCAATGATGTCTTCTTTGGTCTACCAGTATGTTTGCCTTTAACAACCTTCCCATGTTGTTTGTATTTGGTCCAGAGTTTAGACACAGCTGACTGTGAACAACCAACATCTTTGCAACATTGCGTGATGATTTACCCTCTTTTAAGAGTTTGATAATCCTCTCCTTTGTTTCAATTGACATCTCTCGTGTTGGAGCCATGATTCATGTCAGTCCACTTGGTGCAACAGCTCTCCAAGGTGTGATCACTGTGATTTTTTTCCCCTCTGCTTGGTCTAAAAAAGTAACCGTTACTGACTGCCACAATTTTTTTTTCTGATTTTTATCGTGTTTCTTAAAGCCAGAAAGTTGCCATTTGAAATGACTTTAGTTTTGTGTCATGTCTGTGTTCTGCTTTTTTCTACAAAATTAAACAACTGAATGAACATCCTCCGAGGCCGGTGATTCCATCATTATTGCCAGGGGTTGTAGATTTTATACATTACTACGTTCGGATGAGCAATTTCGACATTTACTTGTCCATCAAAATAAGCGAACTTCGTCAAGTAATTTCTTCAGTGCACACATGCAGTTACGCGAGGAACCTCATCTTGATGAAGCACCTCCACTCGACAGTCTTATCTGTCGAGATGAGGTGCCACGCACAAAAAGGTCGACGACGCACCTCATCTCGACAGAACACCGGCACCCAGTGAACGCATCAGCTAGGATCTCATGTATCAGTGGAGCTCTGATCACTTCCTCTGTCTTTTATGATGAAATAATGCTGAATTTATGTGGAAACAATTATTATACAAAATGCTTCAGATAATCTGTCGCTGAGACAGATGATGACTGGAGTGTAGTTTGAAGCAGAAATGAGGTGATAAATTGTGAACCGCGGCTAATGACGCATGTGCAGTGAAGACAGGGCAGACCAAGTTTTGTGGGGACTGTTCGGTCTGCAACACGGGAGGATACATCATCTCCTGATGACTCTTGTTTGGTTTGGTGCTGTTTGAACAGCTGCCCACATTGGAGTTGACACAAATAGTTCTGAGCTCCAAGTGCAGAATGTCAGTTACTTTTACTGTCTTTACCTTTAGCTCATGTGAACTGAAAGAGAAGTGGTTTTGGTGTTTTTGTGGTCTGCCCTGTGGTCATTGCCTTCATCTTTCTCAGGTTCTGCTGCTGTCCCCACTGTGTGAATCCAGCACTGCTGTGTCCCTCTGACTCTGTGGCTGAGGAGACGGCCCTGGAGCTCATGTCTGTCTTTGCCCAGTGTCCTCCCAAGGCCACACAGTTTCGATGTCACCTCCAGCTGGCTCTCACCACTGTGCTCATCTGCACTTCCTGTGTGAACAACTTCTCCCGTGCAGCTCAGGATTTTTTAGAGATGCTTCTGCAGATAGTCCAAGACACCAGTGATCTCCACGGTGACGGTGCTCTGCGCGCAGTGCGGGCCACAGCTTGCGATTGCCTCAGGGAGCTGGAAGCCTGCTGCCCCGGCCTCCTCGCCCAGCGCCTCGAGCTGTTGAGTGGACTTAGACAGCAAGAAATCTCCAGGCTCCACCAGGCCTACACAGGACTCCAAACTCTGGTGTTAAGAATACTGTGTATCTGCTCACGCAGGAGAACGGAGCTGGTACTGAGCATCTGAAAGCTCTTCTGGGGGGAAATTCATTGTTTGCTGGGAAGCGAGCACGACCTGGGCCTGATGAACAACAAGGACTCTGCTCTGCTCTCATCCATCGTCGTTAGCCCCATGGGCACAGTGCCAGTCCTAAATACTGGGCAGACTGTAAGGAGCTGCGATCTGTTCTGTCCTCCCTCTTGGAGGAGTCGTACCTCCTCACACCTCTGTGCCAGGCTGCACTCTTACACAGACTGATCGAGGTGGTTGTCATGGTGCCTGCAGTTCCTCCAGCCATATTCCGAACTCAGCTCCTGCGTCTGCTCGGCACCACGGAGGTTGCGTTGTTGTCAACACGAAAAAGTATATTTTGTTTGCGTGAACAGTTATAATTTGATTGGTTTCAAGTAAGTGTTGTGATACTAGAGTGCTCTTTGTAGTACTTGTTTCATCAGACGTAGGCCCCATGTCCACCTCAGTGCTTTCCAACAGGTAGGGGAACCAAAAATGCTGTATGGACACATGGTTTTATCAGGTGGTAATCTTTTTAAGAGCAACGTGCTGTGATATGTAAATACAGAAACATGTTAAAGAGTGTGAGAGCTCTTCCACGGTTTCCCCTCAGCTGAAACTCTGAATGGTTTGCACATTAATGATTTGGTCATTTCAAACAAGCAGCTCACTTAGTGCAGCAGATAACTGAACAATCCTCCAAATGGTGATACAAGCACCAAATTTGGCAAAAAATACACCTCAGACATTAATGTTTTGAAAAAAACTAACTGGCCACTTGAATTTTCAATAGGAAGCCCGGAAGGGGTCAGTTGAAGAATTACATAGGGGTCAAAATTTTAAAAATGCTCCAATCAAATTGACAACTACATTACATTATTTGTCTGATCCTAAAGATTCCAAAAAGGTATAGTTTGGACTATCTATGACTGAATGTTATGGAGATATGGGGTAAAACTGCAAGAATGATCACAAGGTCAATTTCAGTTTGTATAGCGGACAAAAGTGATGCAAATTATTGGTTGAGCTAATAGGATTAATAATGGAATAGTTTTTGACTGTGTTGAATGTTTGGTCTCCAAAGTAAAGGTAAAACAATGTCGACGTCCATTGGATTCTATGACGTGACATATGTTACCCCATAACATGATAACTAAGCATGATACATGGTCCAAACTATTTTTGCATCACTCTTTACCAACGTTGGAGCAACTTCAGCTTTTGACTCCTGTACAACTGAAACTGACATTTGTCACCATTCTTGCTGTTTTTATCCATAACCCCATGGAATTCAGTCACAGATAGTCCAAACTATACCTTTGGAATCTTTAGGATCAGGCAAATAATGTGGTATAGTTTTCAATTGACCCTATCTGAACGCCAATTGAAACATCAAGTGGCCAATCATTTTTTTTTTCTTTTCAAAAGAGGAATGTCTGAGTATTTGTGCCGAATTTAATGCTTGTATCACCATTTGAAGGATTCCGCTTTAAATATTCTCTTATCTGCTGTACCTCCCTCACATATACATTTTTAGACACCCTTCTTGCATGCGCCAGTTGACACAAGGTGTGAAATGACATGAACAAAAATTAATTAGTCTTTAATTTCTTCTAATTACAGTATCTCATGTTACAACAAAGTGCTTTTTTTTTTCCCCATGAAATTATTTATGAAAGTTACATTATATCTAGAAAACTGAAATGCAAAGGAAACACTGGTAAAAAACAAACAAAAAAAACAACAAAAAAAACCCATCTGGCCTAATTTCCTATTCAGCATGGAAATACCCAGATATCTAAATCAGAGACAACCTTTAGTGCAAGTGGATTATTTTTTTAGCAGTAGCTCGGATGATGATCAGAGCTGATGCGCACATATCTACTAGTGCCATGTGACCAGACAAGATGATTTTGACAAATGAAAAGACACTTTTTGACGAGCAGACATAAAATAAGAAAAATGACCTGTATTAACATTGTACATGCATGAGAAACCTGTTAGATTTCTCCTAATCCGTTAATGATCTTAATCCAATAAAACCATGTGAAACCAGAAAGGCTGGTGGTGCCATTACAGGTTTAGGTAACTTTAGCAAATATCTTTAAAACATAGTGTAAAGTGTAGGTGACACCAAAAAAAATGTGCACAAATAATCACTAAAAATGACAAAATGTTGATATTTTAAAAATATTCTGAAGAATAAAAGTCGATAAGTATGCAGGTGAAGGATAAACTACAGCCGTCTGAAGCCTGCGCTCTATTTCAGCCCCGTTCAGCCTTCAGCCGTATTGTTACTACGTCAGCACCAGAACGCCACCTGCTGATTCAAGCCCAAATCAATTGTAAACATGGCGGGTTGAGCTGTTTTTTATTGTTGTTGTTGTTGGTTTTGAGCCTATTTAGATGACAGTAAACTTTGGAGGAAAACCTTCAGTCTGACAACAGTGACAATATTGGCAGAATTCAGAACAGAATGGTGATTATAAAAAAAATAAATAATGCGGGTGATTTCGGCATGGGTGGAGGTGCTAAACTTTTTTTGCCAGCTCTGGGTCATAATTACCTGATTAAAAAATAGCTTTACTGTCTGTGACATCAGAAAAAGTGATGAGGAAGTGTGAATTTTTTTTTTTCCCTTAGAAACAATTTCAAATCTGAAAAATGTCAAGAGGGGACTGACAATATCAGCTATTTTTTAAATAAATGTTTCCTTCTTGCGTAGAGTTGGTATACCATACGTTAGTAGCGTAACACATTATTAAATATTAAGACCATTCACACAAGAAGTACATAATAGTCTTACCTGTCCATTTCAGTGAGATCATCTTTAAACTTATCCACCTTTACAAAACGACATCTGAAAATAATTTTAATTCCTTCTGTCTTGGCTGAAGAAAAGTCCATTTGTTACAAGGCACTTTGGTGTCAGCACTTGGAGCCATCCGTTATTGCGGCTGATTGATTCTCTGTTGTTAACAATCCGCTTTGCACTACAAGTTAAAAGAGTCGCAGAGTCTCATGTACTCATAATGTCTCAGTCTGCACGCGACGACGTTATCCCATGATCCAGATTATTTCAGATAAATAATCTGAAAATACTCAGTTTTGTGGTCCGTGTTGAGTGGAGAAGCTGTGCATATGCGATCGTCAATATAAGTGTTCCACGTGCCATTCTGCCGGTGAGAATTAACCATTCTGACACCGGAAAAACACGGTGCAGCTCCGACCTGAACCACTTGGTGGAAACGGGGCTGTCACTAGCCTGTAAAAATCCATAAATTAATAGGACTACTAAAATAATGGTTCCAGAGCTGACGCTACGTCCTCCTTCTTCTCCAATGTCAGCACTCGCCGGGAAATTCCTGGTTTTTAGTGGCGCACAGTTCAAAATCTGAATATTTCTCTCTTCTAGAACTGTGCACCAGGAAAGGAAAAAAATTCAAACTGTTGTTTAATTTTAGTCTTAAATATTCATGAAAACATGGCATTATGTGCCACCTACACTTTAAGTCAATACATATTTTGTCTGGAAGCAATTTTAAAACATGGCTGTGCAGTGCTCCCCATTCCAAGCTTTAACCAGATATGTGATCCATGGGAGTTTCTTGCTTTTTATTAAAATAATCATATAGTACGTAAAACAATTCAGGCCACATGAGTTGATTTTACACCTTATTTTTAAATTTTACCATCTGAACACGTTATTGTTTAATAGGTGTGGAAATGGAGAAAAAAAATGAATCTACAAAATAGGTTCATTTATATTTGAGGTTTTTTATTTCTGTACTTAAAATATAGGAATTCTCATAATTCTGACCGGGACTGTAGCTGACCTTTTATAGATGAAGTTAATAAACTAGCTTATACGCAAATTTTTGAATTGGTGGTGACTGGACTGTGGTGCATTACAGGTGAAACCATGGATGTGCACAGTGTGTTGTACAAGCCATGTGGTGCACAGTCAAACCATGGATTGGGAGTGTTGTTTTATGACAATGTGCCTTTAACCCCTTTCACCACCGGGCCAACATAGTTGCGTAATGCGGCATACCGACTACGCCGAGCTTATGCAGCCCTACCTGGCAATACATTGAGAGAAGCAAAGGGGTCTGTGAAATGGATGCAAAAAAAATTAAACGATTTATTTTTTCACGGACTTTCAGCGTAGAGCACTGGACGCAGTGCTCTACACAAGCCTACACAACACCGTAGTACTGTACACCATGCCTCCACAATTGTACACAACCCTACGCCAGTTTGGCAAAAAATCCTTTTATTGCTGCGTTTACACATACAATGGCAAGTCATGAATGCCACGAAGTATACATTCTTGGCTGCTGATCACGAATGTGATGATTAGGGGCAGAGGTGTCAGGTGTCCCCAGGAACTGCTGCAACCTGTTACTACACGTTACAATTAATGGCACGTGCTGCTGGAGAATTATCAAGAACCATTATGCACGGTCAAGAATAAGGTTCCGCATTGTTGCGCATAACAGTGCATCGTTACGTTCGGTCACGTTGTGAATAAGGCGAATTGTCTCCACACACACACACACACATTCATCCTACCATCAGTGCTGAGCAATACAGATCGCTCCAGTTTGCTCCTAAAAATCCACAGCAGAAGAACTTTGTGATTGCATACTTAGTGGGTTCTGTGCCATAGAGTGGCGCAGACAGGAAGACGAGACGGGGAGAGCCAGATGTGTGGCTTCACGCAGCTCTCGTCTCACTCGTTTTCCCAAACAATCAGGCACATGCAGCAGGTGGAACACCTGCAGGAGCGCGTTGATGAGCATTGGAATGAGACATTTGGCCGACTTGGCGTCACTGTCTTTCTTCGGCATACTGCAGCAATGAAATTGAATGCGATGCAGGAGGGTTTAATTGTGCGCACGTCAGAGAAAAACGCTGTCACGCTCTATTAAGGATCACCACTAATCAAGACGGAGCAACACACTTAGTTGCAACCTCCACAACATGAGGCGAAATGAGGGTGGTGTGACATTCGTGGAAGATTTTTTGATAGCCAAAAACATGCTCCAGGAAAATCATGAATATCACGCACCAACACGCACTATTAAGAAACCTATTCAGATGCCTTAAGTCACAGAATAAGAATGTCAAGAATGTGCCAAGAATGACGCAAATGACATTTTTTTAATCAGTACATACGTACCTGCATTGCTAGATTTTATTCATCCCGCTGGACTCTGCTGGACTTTGCTGGCAGTGAAGCTTCAAAACCACGGAAGAACAGGCGGGCCAGGCTTCCCCCCTGCGTGCAACTTACACAGCCATTCCTGCGTACTAGATCCGCAGCACAATGTAACTCTACACCGGCCCGGTGTGAATGGGGCTTTAGAAGCAAACCTGTGCATACCATAATGCAGAATGTCTGAATTGTAGAATATTTTTGTTTCCTTTCAGGTTTGTCTCTTTCACGTAATTCTGATGATGAAGTCGGCATTCACAGACAGTTTGTTCAGTGCTGAAGAAGAAGCATTCATCCTCAAACGGCTGGTCATGCTTTCCCAGCATGCTCTGCTCAGTTCACCCGAGAAGCTGTTCTACATGCATTGTATCTTGCACTTTCCTGAGAACCGGCCAATCGACTTTAGCGATGGTGATGAGACCCTCCCTGTACTCCTGACTCCTCAGCTAGCGGCAGTCCTTGCGCCCACTGTCTTCAGTGACCACGCCACCATGCTAGCCCGATTCAACCTGTTGTCACTGGTCTCCCTGGAGGAGGGGGAGGAGGAGGGCAGGGGGCTGGTTTACCTCTACGAGCACCTCACCTCTCTGCTCCACATCGTGGAAAAACGGGGTAGCTGGGAAATGGTAGTCACCTTCTTTAGATCGGTCTTCATCTTTCTTTTGCACTTTGGCCACATGGGGAGCTACTGCCACAGCCTGACCCAGAAGCTGTGTCGGCTCTACCTCGGACAACCCCTGCTGGCCCCGCACCTCATCAACCTGTCAGACCAGGTCCAGGACAAGATCTGTGAGTCCAGCTGGGCTGTGGATCTCCTCAAAGGTTTGCAGAGAACCATCACTGAGGCTCCACTTACCCATGTCACTTTGCAAGACCTCAACTGGCACCTGAAGGTGTTGGGTCGAGTTGCGACAGAAGTGGAAATCCCCCAGCACACCACCCTCAGGTTTCTGTCCGGCATCATCACGCCATCTTCATCCTCACTGTGCGTGAACGGAGACTGGCATCTAGGGAACGGCATGCTGGGGGTTTGCCGGAAACTTCTCATACACCCCAGTCTGGACTCAATCTTCATCCCCCTGGCTGACATCCTGCAGCATCTCACCTGCCACTACGGAGACATAGACATCCAAGATCACTCTACGCCTATATTACACGCTCCTCACCACTCTGTCCCCAGAGAAGCTGGCTGAAGTGTTGGCACAAGGTGCAGTGGAAGGTCAACTTGTCAAAAAGCGCACACTGTCGGCCATTGTGGCAGAGAGTGATGGCTTGTCTAGTGCTCTAACTGTCCAACAGACTGATCGGCCAGTTTTTAGCTGGTTGAAGTGGCATATTTCCAAACCAAAACCAGACAAGGACGACGACCTAGAAGGGAAGCTGACACAGGTCACTAAGATAAATGAGACGGCGATCAGTGCAGGCGAAACGAATGCGAGCACAGCTTTGGAGGCTTACAGAGCTCAGTTGAGAATCCCGACTTTGCCTCAGAAATAAACCTAGACTACCAGCTCATACATGCAAAGGTTCATGACCCCGGCTTTGATCAGGTCTTCAGCATCCGCTGCACTTCAGCCTCAAGAACAGCCACTTTAAGGACTGAATGATATCACTGTGCCATGTCTGTTCAGGGAGAGCGCACCACCCATGGTGACGCTAAGACTCACACCAAGCAACCATTCCCCAAACATCCTCCACGTCAGCGCCATCTTCACCAGCCAAGACGGCCTCTCCTGGCACACCAACCTCCCAGATGTCCATGTGGCTTTTCATCAAATCTTCATGGCCTCTGCCTGCCCCACCCGCCTGGGGACAGCGGGACAAATTGAGCTTGTTTGAGGAATTATGGGAAGAAATCTGCTCCAGCGGTGAGAGAGAAGATCCCTCTGATTGCACTACAGTCTGTTTCTGTTGGCAGCTGAGAATGCATCTCCAAGCGTCCTGTGGAGAAACACTTTACTCCCTACCTCCTATCAGACACGACTGAGGGAGATATAAAGTGCTTCTCTTCCTTCCGCCAAATTCTCATGTTCTGCTGAAGATCAGGTCTGAGGAGGAAGCTGTGCACTTCCACATCGCCACAGACAACTGGCAGCTTCTGCCTTACATCAGTTCTTTTCTACTGATGAGCACATCTTCAACGCAGGACGTGAAGAGCTGACTGCAATGAATCTGTTTTAGCCCATGATGGAACCAACACTGAAGTTGTTAAATTACTGACAAATTAAAAATCACACAAAATAGTTGATTGAAAATAAATTGCACTTTAATTTTCTTGGCATGAAATTTAAACACACTGTAGAATTAATAACTAAATTCTCTTTTCCCTAAACAGTCGAGATGTTCACTCATAAAAATAATTTTCTTTACAGCAGAGGTCACCAATCCTGCTCTTGGAGATCATCTGTCCTTTACACTCTTCTGCTGCCTGCCAGCCAACTCAGGAGTGCTCAGCCAAGCAAGAACCAGGAACTGGCAGATGTGACCAAACAGCTGTGGTTGCAGCAAGTTCACACGGAGAACCTGCGGGGCTGGTGATCTCCAGGATCAGGGCTGATGGTTTCACAAACACCACCTCCAGATTCCATCTTTGTGAAGATAAATCTCAGCTTAATGCACTTAGACTTCAGACATTTTAAGGCAATGTTTCAGCAGGACTTGAGTTGCTAAATACTCTATCCACAGGCTTAAACGAGGCAAAATCATTTTTTTCTGATCACATTTTGTAACATTGCATTTATTAAGATAGTAGTGTGTAATACACATAAGTCGTCATGCACATTTTTGAGGAGCCAGTTCTCAAATGAACTTTTTTTTTTTTTTTAATGAAAGGAGCTGCTGCTTGCCACACCCCCTCTACCAGTTCAGTGGGCGTGTCTCTTAGCACAGAGCCAGATATGGAGTTAAGTGAAAGTCCAAAATGTTTCTGTTTTTGTAATGGGATCGCCACAGATAGTGATGCACTGAAGGAGTCTATAATGAAACCTCAGGTTTAAACTGCACATCTCTGGTAAATGAACGACTAATCAAATAGAGTTATGGAAATATTGAGGTATTGTGCTTAATTTTGGTGCCATATGCCCTTGAAACTGGAGTCGTAAACATGGGGGAATTAGGATGATTTCATCTGCTGCTGAGAAACAGTGACATCAACCTGTCAGTCAAGTTGACTTGAGTGACTTGTCAGGAAACAGCCTCAGTGACACTGAAACAACTAGGTAGAAAATTTTTTTTTGCAGCTTGAAATCTTATTTTGGTGGACTTTTTGCACCCTGGCCCACTTGGATCCCAAAACCACATTTCAAGACATGAGGTGATCACTTCTTTGAAGCAGTAGCACTGAGGCTGTGGAACGCTCTGCAGCTTTCCCTTGCCGTCTAATTGCTGTTGATGTAATTTAAGAGCAAATGAAAATTTACTTTTTAAACAGGCTTTAGTTTGACAAGGTTTTTTTGTTTTTTTTAACATTACCTTTATGTATTTTACCTGTTTGCTTTGTGAAGTACTGTCACAGCTGTGAAAGGTGCTGCATAAATAAAATTTACATACAGGATATTGTTGAAATGGTGAACAAGTGTGTTTTGGGAGGGCCAATCATAATCTGTCGTGGTGTTTATTACTTGTACTATGTACAGTGCATCCGGAATTAGTCACAGCACTTCACTTTTTCCACATTTTATGTTACCGCCCTCATTCCAAAATGGATGAAATTCATTTCCTCTCAAAATTCTACACGCAATACCTCATAATGACAATGTGAAAAAACATTAAGGTTTTTCCAATTTTTTTTTATAAGCAATCACATGTACATAATTATCAGCCTTTGCCACGAAGCTCAAAAGTGAGCTCGGGTGCATTGTTTTCATTGATCATCCTTGAGATGTTTTGACAGTTTAATTGGAGTCCACCTGGGTTAAATTCAGTTGATTGGACATAATTTGGAAAGGCACACACCTGTCTACATATAAGGTCCCACAGTTAGTGCATGTGAGAGCACAAACCAAGCATAAAGTCAAAGGAATTGACTGTAGACCTCAGACAGGATTGTCTCAAGGCACAAATCTGGTGAAGGGTACAGAAACTTTTCTGCAGCTTTGAAGGTCCCAATGAGCATAGTGACCATCTTCTGTAAATGGAAGCGGTTCAGATCCACCAGGACTCTTCCTAGAGTTGGCCACCTGTCTAAACTCAGTGATCAGGGAGAAGGGCCTCAGTCAGGAGGTGACCAAGAACCTGATGGTCACTTTGTCAGAGCTCCATTGAATCTCTGTGGGTAGAAGAACCTTCCAGAAGGACAAAACTCTCAGTGGCAATGAACCAGTCAGGCATGTATGGTAGAGTGGCCAGATGGAAGCCACTCCTTAGTAAAAGGAACATGGCAGCCCGCCTGGGCCTGTATCCACGAAGCAGCCTATGGCTAAAATAACAGACTGACATTATTCTAAGACAAATCTTAGAATTCCTCTAACTCTAGCCATTTTTAGAATTTTCCCTTGGTAAGATGAAAGTTGTCCGCAAAGTACCTTAGGCCTTAAGAGAGCTCCTAAGGTGCCAAACTGATGAGCAGTAGTGAGGAGGCCTTTTAAGAAGCCTAAGTGTGTCTTAAGTACAGAAGATGGCAAAGACAGAGGAAGCAGAGATATTCTCCGTGTGCAGGATGACAGTGAGTCAGTAACATCCTACCCGCTTGATATCAAGGAGTGGTTTCACTCCTGCCGCGGTCTCAACTTTACTAAATTCTGGGTCTTTTAGTGAAGCTTAGGGCTAGTGGCCGGCGATCACCTTAGTATTTCCTGTTTTTCTTGTTTAATGCTGACAAATTATACAGTCTTCTGTCTTTCTGATGCCTGATTTCTTTTTTCTCTCCATTTAAGGTGCGTCTCCATCCAGAGATGTGTGGTATTGTGCTGGCGACCCTCCTTCCTGTGCACCAACAGCATTTCCTATATATTTGTTTGTGAATTGTTCTGTAACCTATGTCTGTAGCATGGCCCAAGCAGTGGGTCACCCCTTTGAGTCTGGTCTGCTTGAGGTTTCTCTTCCTCAGAGGGAGTTCTTCCTTTACCATTGCTACTCTGGGGGTTAGTAAGGCTACACCTTACTTGTGTAAAGTGCCTTTAGACAACTCTTGTGATTTGGTGCTATATAAATGAAAAAATTGAAATTATGTATGTGATTTCTTATTTTTATTTTAATACATTTGCAAAAAAATTTCATGCACTGTACATGCCTCCTGGAGAGAGTGGAGAATTGTACCGCAATGTGAAAAATGCACTTCAACACGACCTTGGTGCCAGAGTCAGTGAGAAACAAGGATTTTATCCACATTTTTTAAACGGTGAGAAAGTGAAGACTGCGAGAAACTGCTTTTGCAATCTTAACATGAGAGATGTGCCGTGGACATCAACCCACCCCTAGCAATTTAAACAGTTACCTGAAGTGACAAAATTAGCATAGCGACTCCTTTAATTGAGTGCATTGAAAACACCCATTTGTATGGTTCGTGTCAGCCATTCTTTGTTTCTCACTTAAACTGATAAGCATATTAAAACTAAGATTTTTTTAAGCAGTCATTTGTTCTGACTCTGTGCTTCAGTCACAGACTCCTGTGTCCTTGGGGTCTGTGTAAGGTGGTAGTGACTTTGCTTGCTGAGAAGTTTGGCCATGATGGCCAGATCTGCTTCCTTCTTCTCCACCTTGTCTAGGGGCATCCAGGACATGTCGTGTGAAGTTTGTATCCACCGAGAAACTGATGAGGGCAACTCGGACCCCATTCCTTCAGGGAGAGAAGAACGAACTTGTTAGATACGCATCATGGGCTGCACCAAGATGACACACATACACATATATACACACATACATACATACATCACAAGGGAAAGTTTTCAGACAAGTGTCATATTGCAGAAATAGTAAGGTTTTGATGAGAAAAAAAGTTTGAGTAGTCATATAAAAAAGAATTTTAATTTTATCAAAGAACTCAAAAAAAAAATCACATGGGAAAATGTCAGGAGGAATAAGGTTCAGTACATGTGGTCTCTGTGCCAAAACTGAGACCCCATCACACATACGCCAATTGAGGCCAAATGGCGTCAGATTGACACATCCAGCCACAATGGGAAATTTTGAGGTGCGGTGTGAAGACCAACGGATGACTTTCTGTGAACATCTACAAATTTGGTCCCATTTGCTCAGCTGTCCCAAGTGTGTTGCACATGTTCAAAACACTCTTGGCATGATCGAGATGCAACGCACATCTGATGGCGGTCTGTATGCAGTTGTTGCATCATCTGATCACAGTGTACATATTCTTCCGGCAACAAAACAGCATCTGAAAGATCTGGTCGAAGTTGATTGAGCTCTGAGATCCATCGGTCACAGCAAAGCCTGCAGACATGTTTTGCCACATTTGTCCACCTTCACTGGACCCCAGCCAGGGAATGTTTATATACAATAGTATGTATGTAGCACTGTGCGAATGTCAGTGGCTCAGTGCAGCGCCCCGCAATGCTACAAAGTCTGTAGCAGGTATGATGTGGAAATGTTTCCCCTGGACATCAAAGCATAAATACACATGCAGCTCACCTCTGGTACCCTGCGTTCTACAGCGCAGCGCAGACAGCTGGTGAAGTCCTATCACCCAGCTGTCTGTGTGCTGGCAACGTCGATCAGATGACAAAAGCATAATCTACCTCTGGTTATAAATAAATCCCATGTGAAGTGCCGTCATGCACCCATAATCCAACTGCGGTTGTGTTAAGATGCATATCAAGTAAAATGGATTGGAAAAAAGTTTGAAAATGTAAAATTTTATTTCATAAGATTAATGTAAGTTGTTCAGTCCATAAAGTTACACCATCCTACTTAATGCTCTTAAGTACGAAATAAATTCAATCTTTTGACAGTTATGAATTTATGAAAATTTGTTAAATATTAAAGGAAATTTTCAAAGAGTTTTCCTGACTCTTAATTTTGAGCAATGACCTAGAAAACTGATCAGTTCTTGCCCATCAGGATATAAATCCTCTGAAAATTTCATAATATATGAAAAATTGTGGGCCGTTCACAAACAAACAGGGGTGAAAGCATTACCTCTGCCTCACTTCGTTGGCAGAGGTAATAAATAAAAGATATTTGACATTTGAAGTTTTACCCAAGACAATTATTTAATGAAAAGCAAAGCAAAATGCAATGCAATTGAAGTTTCTAAAATAATGCCCCATAAACCATGAACCTAATCTATACAACCAGGACAAATAATATAAAAAGTCAACACCATGACAGGCATAAGTATACAACACCTTAAATATAAGGCAAATACAATGTTCACTTTTCAAGACAGTTTTCTTTAGACAAGCCTGAGGATGGATACATGAACATTTTCAAGTCACTGAATATGTCCTGGACTTTACTGACAACCTTTAAGAAATACCAAACAGTATGGAAGTGTATGTAAATCTGTCTGGAGGAGGTAATGTGCAACAATTACATTACTCAAAGTATGATAGTAAACCCCATTTAAAGCACTTGTTCAGGTTTAAAAGCAGTGTTGGGACAACACCACCTTCGGGGAGATGATGGAGAAGTATTTCTGTCCAGATGGTCGCTGATAAGGTAATACAGATTGCCTGGTTTTTTTCACCATGTTACAGGCAGCATGATGGAGGTCAGCATCTCTTTTGGCCTCTTCTAAAATCTAGTGGGAGACAACAGGAAATGTATGCACTCAATACATGCAACCATCCGTTTGTGGTTCAGAACAGCTGAAACACAAAAATGAGGCAAATATACAGTACCACTCAAAAGTCTGGCCTACAGGTGGTGTACAAAATTATGATAGTAAAATATAAAGCACTGTGAAGTACGCAACATCAGTGGTTTAAGAGTATCACTTAGACATCTAATGATTCAAAGCAGTATCACCATTGGATAATGTTTAGAGAAAATGTTAAAAATACAGGCCCGAATGGAAAAACTCAACACAACAAAAGTCAGTGCAAGGCAGATACATGTTAGTGCACGTACAAATCCTGCACTGACTGTAGTCTGTTTCTTATGAATGCATGTACAGCTGCCAGTATTCAGCTTGTCATTGTTGAGAGGGAGTCATGGACAATGTTGCTAGGCACAGGTGTTGCAATCACTTTGCCTCTGTTGCTTCCTGTCACTTGTAGCTAATATGAGCATAGTTTTAATGGATGATGAGGTGGAGTGTGGGTAAAATGCTACTAGGGTCCCCTATTCAAAGAGTAGTGTCTACTTAGAACATGGCGCCATTTTGAGGCCAAATGTGCTGAATACTGAATGAACATTTTATGTTTAACATTTTTTTTTTTAATCATTTAACTACATACAGCAAACACATTCAGGTGCAGGTGTTACCAAAAATAAATAAATAGTTACGCTATCAAATTGATGTAAATTAGCAATTTATGATGATTTATTTAATTTAAAGCCTGTAACTCCGTATTACGCAATGACGTGTGTGACAGTTTTAAACTCCATCTCTGGATTATGCTTTATTCTGGACTAATATGTCCCTCAACAAGCTTTTCTTTCTACAATCATCACCTCCAGTTCAAGAGGTAAGATGTACAATTTTCTCTTTTTCTGACTCCGTGTCAGAAATTTGCGGACTTTTCTGCCAAATGCATGCGATCCTGAAATCTAATCAGCGTGCGCACTGCAAAATGATTAAATATGATGGGAGATGAAGGAGTGAAAGCAGAAAAGTGCCAAATCACAGCCTTTTGTGATGTCTGATTTAACAGGTGCGGGTCAGAGTCAGCATTGCGTGAAAATAAATAATAAATGGCTAGTTTTTTTTAATCACGGAAATTACTCCAATCCCACATGTGAGGGTTTTTTAATGGAAATATATTGCGATCAGAGGGGACATTTTATCCGATTTCAGTGTAAAATCCATTATATATGGTGTTTATTACATGGAAAACTATACAAAAACATTGTGACTTTTGTCTGGCGACTGATTATCTGATTTAGATAATGAAGGTTTAGGTGAGTTTTACTGTACATGGACCTGAACAATAAATTCACCTCAAAGCTTTAACGATGAAGTCGCTTCCATCCCACACGGCTGAATTTATTTTCCCAAATTTTTCTACTGTTTGGATCTGAAAGGAATCTGTACATCTTGAAGCCCTTGTGTCTATTTGTGCATCCAAATGCCCAACAACCCGGCATTTTCAGTGAATGAATAAATAAAATAGCTGGATTTACATGAAGACATCTTAACAGTGACCGTTTTTTTTTTTTTTTTCGATTCGCCATGTCGCTACTCTCTGAAAAGTTCTCCATACCTGCTCATTGGTGCTAATATACAAAATAAATGTGACTAAACTTTCAGTTAAAGTTAATGCTGGAGCACAGACTTCTTAGATGAGAGCCTTTATTACAATTAACCACACAGCATGCTATACTGTCTTAGATATTTGCAATAGCAGAGGCCTCTGCTGGATATGGCTTACCAGCATACATTTGCCACTCTAATTATACATCATTTTAGGTTTAGAATAGCAAACTGATGACTTAAAATAAATAAATCACTCCCCTGTACAGATGTCAAGAACAGGGTCGTAAACATGTTTATTTCTGCTGTAAAGTTTTACATTACAAAAGGGGGGAGAGACTGCTTTTGGAGCCAAGCTCAAGTGGCCATTTATGGAACTGCACGCTTTAGCATTTCTCTGATGGCTTCATTTTTCAGCCAGGGAGCTTGGGGCTTGATGATGACTCTGAAGGACTTACAAGTAGGGCTGCAACAAATGATTATTTGTGTAATCGATTAATCTGATGGGGTTTCGACACGATTAATCGGATTAGCGGAGCATTTTTTAAAAATGTGCCAGGGAAACAATTTTCTCTCCTTCCATCACTTATTTAACAACAGAACATTATTTGAAAACTTAAAATACTTGAAATCAACAAATTGTCAAATGTCCCTTGGCTGTTGAAATATAAAATAATAAAGAATAAACAGTTTATAATAAACAAAAATTATTATTTCAAATGGCATTGCTTTATTAAAGGGCTGAGTTGCCATAAAACAACATTGAAACATAAATGTTATAAAATATATGGTGGAAAAAAAAGAGGTATTTTTATTGCTGCAAATGAGCAATTAGCATAACCAGTTCACCATAAAACCTAAATCAAAAACTGTAGCCTGACTCATATGTGCAACATTTCTCTGTATAACTTGTAAACTATGTGGTCATTTCACAATGACACACGTGACTCATCTCACATCTCTGTCTGTCTCTCTCTGTCTGTGAGGGAACGAGAGACTCTTCACTCTCATACCGTATTTGAGCAAACTTTGGAAACATGAAGGCTTTCAACTGTAAAATAAAGCCTATAAATGAATTTCTGGAGCTATACAAGCAGAAGCAGCTCGTTTTATGTGAAGACTGACAGTTTTTTTTTCTGCTGCAGCGCTGCTCGGCTCTCTGTCTGCGGGGGACCAGCCAGTTCTGCACAGCCTGGCTGGATTTTAGAAAAACTACCTGATAGCACTACCAAACTACCTGTGACGGCGCTGTCAGAACACTGTGGCGCGGCGTCGTTGTCCCATTGTCTGGGGAGAACCCTGTGTTATCCTGTTTTCCGATTGTCCACTGCGTGGAGTGTGGCAGGAAAACCGAAGACGCTTTCTCGTGAGGTGCGAGAAGAATTTGAACGTTTTAAACCAAAAATAAATAAATAAATAATGCCACTTGTCCGGTCGGACAATGATTTAGAGCTATTACTTGTCCGATTTTACACTTGTCCCAGACAATCGGACAAACGTTAATGTTGATGGTAGGACTTTGACAACATTAATAATAATATATAAAAAAAAAAAAAAAAAAAAAACTGGTCGGTGCCGTTACTGTTCTTTTTTTCCTCACTCTCTGCCCCTCACCTCACTGCTCTGGGAGACGCGCAGACAGCCTGAGCCTGACTAGATCCAACCGTCAGGCTTCATATCACTGCCTGACTTGTCATGAGACGTTACGACTGCTTACACAAAAATAAAACATTTGTTAACTTGCCCAGACACTGAGCTCTCCCCTTCCTCGTTGATGACTCCGATATGCTTTCGTTTGAGATGCTGCATCATTACCGCCGTACTCCCGTGCCATGCGAGGTCCGACTTGCAAATGTTGCAGTTAACAAGCGTCTTTGCATTGTTTAACGTAAAGTGCTCCCACACTTTTGAAGTCTTAACTTTCTTTTGTCTACTTGCATCTGCCATATTCTAAATGTGTAGTTCTACGAAACAGGGTCTGCTCTGCTTTGTGCACTGGTCGCTACTGGCATCAGAAGCGGCCAGCAGCTTCTGACGTCAAAATTGCTCGACACAACGCATCGATGACGCAATGTGTTGCCAAACGATTGCTGTCATTGAATTTTATCGATTCGTTGTTGCGGCCCTACTTACAAGCTTCTGTGAATGTGAGTGGAGAAATGGGGCAGAAGGAAACTTTTGTGGTCAAGTGACGTAAAGATGGACTTCATTGAAAAGATGTAAAAAACTCATCTGTTTACCAAAAAAGTATAGAAAGACCCCAGCACGGGGTCTTCCTATACTACTTTAAACCTGTTTTAATTTCATAAAACTCTTTCTGCTCCTCTGCCACAAAGTTGTTTTGCTTAATTTTTTCCATGTATGAGTGAAGGGGGGCAAACTGACCGTTTTATTCAAATATAATGGACAGCATCATGTTTCATCATTTTTGTTGAAGATCTCACCTTTCTGGCCTGTTCCTGTAGGTATGTGATCTGGTCAGCAATGACTGTCAGTTTGTTACAAGCATTGGCTTTGATAAACTCATGTCCCTAAAAGAAAAAGAAAAACATTTTTATGACTTTTGCATTCATCCCCACTGCGAAGTGTGCATGTGAGGACAGACACACAATCAGTGCGCACCTTCTGTACTTGTGAAGCAAGTGCAATCAGGTCCATGGGGTCTCCTACTCTGTGAGTCTTATAGGAGCTGACTAGTTCTAACCCACAGGGGGCATTACTGCTCTCAACCAGCGTCACTGCAAATGCAAAACAAGTTACATCACATCTGTAGCATACATGTGAATGAACTTGATAAGAGGAAATAGGATTTGTCTGTCTAAAGTCAAGAATCCAGCAAATGTTCCACCTAATTTCAGGCTGACGCATGGAGGAGTACTAAGAATGAAGACTTCAAAACAGAAAATGAAACATTGTATAAAATACTATATTTGAAATACTATGTATGAATACTTTCCAGATGCAGCACATCCAAAAAGTATTCACAGCACTGCACTTTTTCCACATTTTGTTATATTACGGCCTTATTCAAAAACGGATGAAATTCATTTTTCCCCTCAAAATTCTACACACAATACCCCATAATGACAATGTGAAAAAAGTTTGAGATTTTTGCAAATTAAAAATAACAATAATAACAAAAAACTAAGAAATCACATGTACATAAGAACTCACAGTTTTTGCCATGAAGCTCAAATTGAGTTCAGGTGCATCCTGTTTCCACTGATCATCCTTGAGATGTTTTTACAGCTTAATTGGGCAGCACGGTGGCTTAGGGGTTAGCAGTTACCTCACAGCAACAAGGTCATGGGATCAATTCCCACCTGTGGCCTTTCTGTGTGGAGTTTTCATGTTCTCCCTGCATCTGCATGGGTTCCCTCCGGGTGCTCTGGCTTCCACATATAAAGACAAGCAGGTTAGGTGAAGTGGAAACTTAAAAAAAAAAAAATATATATATATATATATTGTACAGGTCTCCCTTGTAAAAGAGATCTTGATCTAAATGGTACTAACCTGGTTAAATAAAGGTTAAATTACTTTTTTTTTTAAATATTGGAGTCTACCAGGGGTAAATTCAGTTGATTGGACATTATTTGGAAAGGCACACACCTGTCTACATATAAGGTCCTACAGTTGACAGTGCATGTCAGAGCACAAACCAAGCATTAAGTCAAAGGAACTGTCTGTAGACCTCCAAGACAGGATTGTCTAGAGGCACAAATCTGGAAAAGGGTACAGGAACATTTCTGCTGCTTTGAAAGTCCCAATAAGCACAGTAGCCTCCATCGTCCGTAAATGGAAAAAGTTCAGCTCCACTAGGACTCTTCCTAGAGCTGGTCGCCCGTCTAAACTGAGCAGCTGGGGAGAAGAGCCTTCATCAGGGTGGTGACCAAGAACCTGATGGTCACTTTGTCAGAGCTCTAGCATTCCTCTGTGGAGTGAGAACCTTCCAGAAGGACAATCATCTCTGCAACAATCCAGTAATCTGACTAACCCAGGCCTGAATCTGACTGAACATTTCTGGAGAGATCTGAAAATGGCTGTGCACCGACACTCCCCATCCAACCTGATGGAGCTTGAGAGGTGCTGCAAAGAGGAATGAGCAAAACTGCCCAAAGACAGGTTCACCAAGCTTGTGGCATCATATTCAAGAAGATTTGAGGCTGTAATACAACCCCTGGCAAAAAGTATGGAATCACTGGCCTCGGAGGATGTTCATTCAGTTGTTTAATTTTGTAGAAAAAGCAGATCACAGACATGACAAAACTAAAGTCATTTCAAATGGCAACTTTCTGGCTTTAAGAAACACTATAAGAAATCAAGAAAAAAAAAAGTGGCAGTAACGGTTACTTTTTTTTAGACCAAGCAGAGGGAAAAAATTATGGACTCACTCAATTCTGAGGAATAAATTATGGAATCACCCTGTAAATTTTCATCCCCAAAACTAACACCTGCATCAAATCAGATCTGCTTGTTAGTCTGCATCTAAAAAGGAGTGATCACACCTTGGAGAACTGTTGACTAACATGAATCATGGCTCCAACATGAGAGATGACAATTGAAACAAAGGAGAGGATTATCAAACTCTTAAGAGGGTAAATCATCACGCAATGTTGCAAAAGATGTTGGTTGTTCACAGTCAGCTTTGTCTAAACTCTGGACCAAATACAAACAACATGGGAAGGTTGTTAAAGGCAAACATACTGGAAGACCAAGGAAGACATCAAAGCATCAAGACAGAAAACTTAAAGCAATGTGTCTCAAAAATCGAAAATGCACAACAAAACAAATGAGGAATGAATGGGAGGAAACTGGAGTCAACGTCTGTGACCGGACTGTAAGAAACCACCTAAAGGAAATAGGATTTACATACAGAAAAGCTAAATGAAAGCCATCATTAACACCTAAAGAGAAAAAAAACAAGGTTACAATGGGCTAAGGAAAAGCAATCGTGGACTGTGGATGACTGGATGAAAGTCATATTCAGTGATGAATCTCGAATCTGCATTGGGAAAGGTGATGCTGGAACTTTTGTTTGGTGCCGTTCCAATGAGATTTATAAAGATGACTGCCTGAAGAGAACATGTAAATTTCCACAGTCATTGATGATATGGGGCTGCATGTCAGGTAAAGGCACTGGGGAGATGGCTGTCATTACATCATCAATAAATGCACAAGTTTACGTTGATATTTTGGACACTTTTCTTATCCCATCAATTGAAAGGATGTTTGGGGATGATGAAATCATTTTTCAAGATGATAATGCATCTTGCCATAGAGCAAAAACTGTGAAAACATTCCTTGCAAAAAGACACATAGGTTCAATGTCACGGCCTGCAAATAGTCTGGATCTTAATCCAATTGAAAATCTTTGGTGGAAGTTGAAGAAAATGGTCCATGACAAGGCTCCAACCTGCAAAGCTGATCTGGCAACAGCAATCAGAGAAAGTTGGAGCCAGATTGATGAAGAGTACTGTTTGTCACTCATTAAGTTCATGCCTCAGAGACTGCAAGCTGTTGTAAAAGCCAGAGGTGGTGCAACAAAATACTAGTGATGTGTTGGAGCGTTCTTTTGTTTTTCATGATTCCATAATTTTTTCCTCAGAATTGAGTGATTCCATATTTTTTTCCCCTCTGCTTGGAGGTTACTGACTGCCACAATTTTTTTTTCCTGATTTCTTAGTGTTTCTTAAAGCCAGAAAGTTGCCATTTGAAATGACTTTAGTTTTGTGTCATGTCTGTGATCTGCTTTTTTTCTACAAAATTAAACAACTGAATGAACATCCACCGAGGCCGGTGGTATTGAGCAAAGGGTGTGAATACTTCTGAACATGATTTCTTAGTTCTTTTTTATATTTGTAATAAATCCCCCCCCCCCCAAAAAAAAACCAAAACAAAAAACCAAAACAAAACAAAACACATTTTCCATGTTGTCATTATGGGGTGTTGTGAGTAGAATTTTGAGGGGGAAAAAAATTATTCACACCATTTTGGAATAAGGCTATAAGAAAATTTGGAACAGGTTTAGCACTGAACACTTTCTGGATGCACTGTATATGTTTAACACGTGAATAACCCCCTTTTAATCAAATATCTGGCAACATTATAAGCACGTGTACTTCCTTTCTTTAAAATGTTTTGTAAACTTAAATTTCTTAGTTTTTTTTAAAGTTATGATTTATGATATTGTAAATGTGTTCACTGCAAAAAAAAAGAAAGAAAAAAAAAAGCTATTTATGCATGTTCACATGCAGGTGCAGTAAATAAGCTCAGTCTGTAAAAATATAACAGGACTAACAACAAGACAGAAAATGCTGAGAGGGTTAAGAAATATAAGTGTAAACTGGTTAGCAGCGAAATCTACCAAATCAAACTAGCCATTTTAGAGATCAATTTAACAATAACTGCTATGGTTGCACCTGTTGAAAAATTATACATCAGAAGGTTAATATTTTGTTGAATATTATTATTGTTTTTACAATTAAATAAATAAACAGAACACTGCCTTAGCCTTTGGAAATTGTAATTTGCATTTTTCTGTGTTTTCTGAAAAATTTTAGCAAAGAAATGACTAGATGTTAAGGGCTTAACATTTATTGTAATTTCTTCGCTTGAAAATGTCAAAATGTCAGATTTATAATTGAACTGCGAGCCTTTTTGTAAGGCTGGGCATACACTGTATGATATTTTCAATCACTGTACTTGGCTCCAGCTCAAACTGTGCGACAAAACTGCAGGGGTTAAAAATTCAGAGCACACGATTCATGTTCTCACACTGTATGGCCGATGCTCTGATGCAATCTGACTGCTCACATTGTACGTTCAAAAACCACGTCGGAAGCTTTTTTTTTTTTTCCTTAAAAAAAAAAAATATATATAAAAAAAATAATAATAATTTCATGCCTCACTGTTTGCGAGTGAAATCAGGTGGGGGAGACTGAACGTATATGCGCGCGCACACACAGCAGACAGCTACATGATTCATGAGGACAGTAAAAAAAGAAAAACATTCATAACAGGTGTTGCAATATTGTATAAACAAACTATATTTCATACGAAGTCATACAGCTGTGCAAGGTGCAGCAACTTACTCCCTCATCTGTCCTAAATTGAAGTGGCTACGGGTACGTACGTCCGTATCTTCTGCAGGACTGCTAAAGGTAGGGACCGAGGTTCACTAAGTGGACGTACATGACACCAGTGGGAAATACACACGTGAACAAGTGGTGAAGCTCTTGACAGAAAGAATATTTTACATCCACTAATGCTTCAGCTGAATTGTGCTGCTTCTTTTTTCTCCCTTGTTTCAGAAGCCGTAACTGGCAACTGTCAACCTGTAAGCTCGCCGTCGTGCTGATAATCATTCGAGTACAGTCACTTGCCCAGTTTCGGATCACTGCTGTGGTATTTGCGCCGCCGTTTTTGGTAATCAGCACAAATAAGCTAATACTTGGTACCAATGGAAAGATTGATGTTTTGTCTATAAACGAATACAAGCTTGACCGGATCCAGCCATCCTTGTGACCAGCAGAGGAATCAAAACATCCCGGTGTCTGCAGTGTGCGCGCTTTTTCTCACTCAGTCATTCCTGCAAGTTTTAAAGTAATGATCTCTAAAACGTAGCAAAGGTGAGTTAGCCATGCAGTGTTTTTGGTTCTAGAGTGGGAAAATACTTACTTGGGTAGAAAAATGTCTGTCTTGCTGTTTAATTGCTGCACGCATTTATCTCCGATGCGAAAATCTGCCGGTTGTGGAAGTGAAGCAGCAGCCTCGTGTCAGTAAAGATAAAGTTGAAAAAGGAGTGCTGCGTGGGTCCATTAATTGTGAATCACAAAGTATTTAAAAAAATCTTAATCGCTCAACTGGAGATAGGGGTGCTATTCAGTACTTGAAAAACAGGCGTTTTTGATCTTCAAATGGTAAGAAAATGAAAAGACAAAAAAAGAGCTATTATTTTAAATAGCTTTTTCGTTTTTTCATTTTCTTACCATTTGAAGATCAAAAATGCCTGTTTTTCAAGCTTCGTGTCAGTACTTGCGAGTCATGTGCACTTTGGGGGTCATCTCAAAACCATGAACGGGCATGAATGTGGGGGCTTTTACTTTTTAAATTCGGGAGAAATCTCACCTCCACACTTCATTTTTTGCTCGTAAGAACGTATAATGGCGCCTTTCGAAACTAAGTAAATTCTCATTTAATCATTTCTATCATTTTGTGTTCAAAACGCATTCTCGGGCACAGTGTGTATCATTCTGCATTAAAAGGGCTCCAGCAAGATGCCAGGAATGACCCCAAAGTGACAGTGTTGTGATCCAGAACCGGACAAAGTGATCCATTTGTGGCAAATGTTTGCACCACACATAATGTGGCTTCACACTTTAAGTAGAAGCGCTACACCATCCTGAAATTTTTCAGCTAAATAACATCCAAATACCCAATACAACAATACACAATTAAAGGACATTCAGTTGCATTATGGCTCCGTATAGCGGGACTTTAATAAAAGGTGATCAAGAACTGGGCAACCGTCTGTACATTTGTTTAATGAAGCTGCTGTAATTTAAGAAATTCATCAAATCTAAATGAAGACGTTGATCAACATATCGACGTAAATTGCGAAGGTGTTTCGCTTCTTTCATCGTCCATCCACCTCAAGTTCAAAGCACTGTTTTCTAAGCGAGGTGGAACCTTTTGCCGCATAAGGCACGGGTACGGACCACTGTGGTACGGACATATCTGCGCATTCTGATTGGTCGGTAAGACACCCTCCGTGTCTGCTGTGTGTGGGCGCGGGCATATACGTTCAGTCTCCCCCACCTGATTCCACTTACTGTGCGCGCTGATAGGCATGAACTTTAATATGATATTAGGTTATTGCGAGGGAACGCAACAAAAAATAAAATAAACACAAGACTTTACATGAGATCACTGCTCTCTCCGGTGTTTGCTCATGGAAAGTGCGCGAGGTAATCGGCGCATAAACGCTTGTAGCGCTGCTTCAACAGCGCGGAACCCTCACGAGTCACGACGGCCGACCAAAATATCAAACAGGTTTGATTTTGGCCTCACCCATATTGGCCTCTCTTCATTGGCTTCCTGTTAATTCTAGAATAGAATTTAAAATTCTTCTTCTTACTTATAAGGTTTTGAATAATCAGGTCCCATCTTATCTTAGGGACCTCGTAGTACCATATCACCCCAAAAGAGCGCTTCGCTCTCAGACTGCAGGCTTACTTGTAGTTCCTAGGGTTTGTAAGAGTAGAATGGGAGGCAGAGCCTTCAGCTTTCAGGCTCCTCTCCTGTGGAACCAGCTCCCAATTCAGATCAGGGAGACAGACACCCTCTCTACTTTTAAGATTAGGCTTAAAACTTTCCTTTTTGCTAAAGCTTATAGTTAGGGCTGGATCAGGTGACCCTGAACCATCCCTTAGTTATGCTGCTATAGACGTAGACTGCTGGGGGGTTCCCATGATGCACTGTTTCTTTCTCTTTTTGCTCTGTATGCACCACTCTGCATTTAATCATTAGTGATCGATCTCTGCTCCCCTCCACAGCATGTCTTTTTCCTGGTTCTCTCCCTCAGCCCCAACCAGTCCCAGCAGAAGACTGCCCCTCCCTGAGCCTGGTTCTGCTGGAGGTTTCTTCCTGTTAAAAGGGAGTTTTTCCTTCCCACTGTAGCCAAGTGCTTGCTCACAGGGGGTCGTTTTGACCGTTGGGGTTTTACATAATTATTGTATGGCCTTGCCTTACAATATAAAGTGCCTTGGGGCAACTGTTTGTTGTGATTTGGCGCTATATAAAAAAAAAATTGATTGATTGATTGATTTTCATCCGACCACACGATTCCCGATCGGGAGGTGGTCGTGAGATGTTAAACGCAGCTCGTTACTCCATGTAGACTGCACGATGCAGGACGCAAAAAAAAATAAAAAATTCTCGCATCAGTGAAAAAACGAGTGTTAAAAGACAATTTAACAGTAACATTGTACATCCATGAGTATACATTCATTTTACTTGTAAAAGACCTTCCAGTGTTTATGTCTGAGTTCACCATCACTCACATGAGTTTTCTATCATTGTTTTGGTCAAACCTTGTTGTTTCCGTGTGTAAATATTTCATATTAACAGCTGTTAACATGTTAAATGTAGCACTGAATTGGCCCTAATAACGCCATTAAAGTCTGAAGCTAACCGAGTGTGTTTTGATAGAAATTTGTATTATTTTTAAAATGAAATCTGCGCATGTTAACATTAACACACACAGGTTCCTATTTTGGCTGAGTTTAAAAACAAGCGTTCCACTTTACCTGTGGTGGTTTTTTCGGGCTCGTTGGGGAGGCTGACCGTCTGATCCATTTCACAGATTCTAGTCTTTATTAAAAACTGCTCTCTTCTAATTAAAACGACTTAAAAAAAATAAACTGTGACGTTGGTTTCGGTCTACTCTTTTAATTTCTAACCAAACGCAAGTAGCCTGGACGTCTCCGCCCCCAACGTGCGCTTGTTAGTAGCCCTCATGTTTGCCTGTTTTAAATCATATCATTAAAAACGTTTTGGTGGCACTGGTTTTGTTAACACGTTCCTAATCAAAGCCTATTATTTTACCTACCAAATAAGAGTAGATTCAATATTTGTGATGACACATCTGACCTTTATTGTAATGATTTGGCGTTTTTTGGCGCACCAAAATGGCAACCTTGACAAATCTTGAGCACTCATTCACATGTACTTCTCTTGTCAGTGAAAATACTAAAATATAACCCCATCATGTTAAGCAGGTTGTTGGAGTTATTTCAGGAAGGTATGTGATCACATCTGTCTGCCTATTAGTGCTGAATATGACACATCCAAAGGTACAAAAAGGTGATGAGAAATATACTCAACAAAAATATAAACGCAACACTTTTGGTTTTGCTCCCATTTTGTATGAGATGAACTCAAAGATCTAAAACTTTTTCCACATACACAATATCACCATTTCCCTCAAATATTGTTCACAAACCAGTCTAACTCTGTGATAGTGAGCACTTCTCCTTTGCTGAGATAATCCATCCCACCTCACAGGTGTGCCATATCAAGATGCTGATTAGACACCATGATTAGTGCACAGGTGTGCCTTAGACTGCCCACAATAAAAGGCCACTCTGAAAGGTGCAGTTTTGTTTTATTGGGGGGGGATACCAGTCAGTATCTGGTGTGACCACCATTTGCCTCATGCAGTGCAACACATCTCCTTCGCATAGAGTTGATCAGGTTGTCAGTTGTGGCCTGTGGAATGCCACTCTGAAAGGTGCAGCTTTATCACAGAGCACAATGCCACAGATGTCGCAAGATTTGAGGGAGCGTGCAATTGGCATGCTGACAGCAGGAATGTCAACCAGAGCTGTTGCTCGTGTATTGAATGTTCATTTCTCTAACATAAGCCGTCTCCAAAGGCGTTTCAGAGAATTTGGCAGTACATCCAACCAGCCTCACAACCGCAGACCACGTGTAACCACACCAGCCCAGGACCTCCACATCCAGCATGTTCACCTCCAAGATCGTCTGAGACCAGCAACTCGGACAGCTGCTGAAACAATCGGTTTGCATAACCAAAGAATTTCTGCACAAACTGTCAGAAACCGTCTCAGGGAAGCTCATCTGCATGCTCGTCATGCTCATCATGTTATGGATGGAGTGGCCCATGGTGGCGGTGGGGTTATGGTATGGGCAGGCGTCTGTTATGGACGAAGAACACTGGTGTATTTTATTGATGGCATTTTGAATGCATAGAGATACTGTGACAAGATCCTGAGGCCCATTGTTGTGCCATACATCCAAGAACATCACCTCATGTTGCAGCAGGATAATGCACGTCCCCATGTTGCAAGGATCTGTACACAATTCTTGGAAGCTGAAAATGTCCCAGTCTTGCATGGCCGGCATACTCACCGGACATGTCACCCATTGAGCATGTTTGGAATGCTCTGGACCGGCGTATACAACAGCGTGTACCAGTTCCTGCCAATATCCAGCAACTTCGCACAGCCATTGAAGAGGAGTGGACCAACATTCCACAGGCCACAATTGACAACCTGATCAACTCTATGCGAAGGAGATGTGTTGCACTGCATGAGGCAAATGGTGGTCACACCAGATACTGACTGGTATCCCCCCCAATAAAACAAAACTGCACCTTTCAGAGTGGCCTTTTATTGTGGACAGTCTAAGGCACACCTGTGCACTAATCACGGTGTCTAATCAGCATCTTGGTATGGCACAACTGTGAGGTGGGATGGATTATCTCAGCAAAGGAGAAGTGCTCACTATCACAGATTTAGACTGGTTTGTGAACAATATTTGAGGGAAATGGTGATATTGTGTATGTGGAAAAAGTTTGAGATCTTTGAGTTCATCTCATACAAAATGGAAGCAAAACCAAAAGTGTTGCGTTTATATTTTTGTTGAGTGTAGGTCAAAGAGATTCAGATAACGTATTGAGTCAGTCAATGAACCATATTCACAATCAATACTTGGACTTGACTCAGATTTTAATATTGTGCAATGTTTCCCTTTTGACGTAGAACCCCCCCCCCAAAAAGCCAAAACACTCACCTTCTGACATCACAAAGACATTCAATACTCAGTCCTCTGCCCTATGTCGTGCTCTCCCAGTGTCTGTTACCTCTGCCAAAAAGGCATTATCCCTCTCTGGATCGCCACCTTATTGTGGTGGAGGGGTTTGTTTGTTCCAGTAATCCTGGGAACTGTGTTGTCCGGAGCATTAGCTCCTGGTAGGGTCACCCTTGGCAAACTAGTCCCAGATGAGGAGACAAACAAAGGGCACTTCCATAAGACTCTTTATGATGTACACAGTTAAGGACAGACTGAGTCAGGGGTGAGTGTCTGGTGGCCAGGTCTACAACCATGGCGCTCAGTTGGACTCAGCCCGAAAAAACCATCAATAACAAGTTCATCAGGCAGAGACGTGGTCCAAAAAACAAGCAGGTAGTCATGAAAACACAGAGAGGCAAGCAGGACAAGAAAAAACACTAGAAACAAGGCTGGATGTGAAAGCATGGAGCACAACAATCTGGCAGGGAACAGGTGAACAAGGTGAGCCTAAAATATAGGATGGTGATGGGCAGAAGATGAGGAATAGGTGTGAGGGAAAGCTCCAGGTCATGGGAGTGGAAAGACAGAGGGACACGCCCACCACCAAGCACCAAGTGACAGACAAGAGAAACAGAGACAAAAAACCCCAAGCAGAACAAGACAGACATCCTGAATGATCCCGTCCTTTGTCGCCAAAGGTTCTGTTGTGTTTAACAGAACATGTGTGAGAGTCTCCAGGAGAAAAAGAATGAGTCTTTGGAAAGAATGACAACTTTAATACAATGTGTACAATAAGTACAACCACACTGTACACCTGCTGCTCACTCATCAGGCCACCAACACCATCAGGGTGAAAAACTCAGAACCAGCCTCTTTTATCCCCTTGAGGCGAGTGCCCCCTGCTGGTCTCTTTCAGACACCACAGTCGTTATTGCCCAAAGTGGAGGAATTTAAATATCTCAGGGTCTTGTTCACAAATGGGGGGTAAATTGGAGTGTAAGATCGATAGATGGATTGGGGCGGCGTCTGATGTTTTACGGACCCTGTACCGGACCACTGTGGTGAAGAAATTTTGATTAAACTTGGCAAGTACCTTGGTACTTTACATGGGAAGACTTGAATTGACTTTCGTTCAGATTGTCAGATTGGGGAGATGATGGTCTTGTGGTTATGCGTTGGGCTTCAGACCAGAGGATCCTCAGTTCAAACCACAGCGAGACCAGCAAATCACTAAGAGCCCTTAGGCAATGTCCTTAGTCCTCTAATTGCTAGAGGATTAGCAGCACCCTGACACTGGTGTGTGAATGGGTGAATGTGAGGCATCTGTTGGTGCAGCAGTTTATTTAATCAAGTGGAAAGTGTTTTGGGGAAAGGAAGTGTGGGTTGGTTCTTTTCAGTCAGGTAAATCACTGGGATTTATAATAAAGTGTTCTGACAGAACTGTCTGTAGAGCGTTAGATTTGGGGTGGTTGTGGTGTGAAGTGGAGTTTTATTTAAAACTGATTGTGAGACTGGGATAGGACCCCCAGTTGCCGGCCGCCCGGACCAATTAGGGCCTTGGTAGAAGCTTGCCGGTAAGGTCTCCTATCAGGGCATTGTGACCAATAGACTCCTCATTCACACGTGTATTACTATTTTTTGTGTTGAGACAATGTCTGATACAAGATTGTTTATTGATTTGTGGAACTCATTTACTTCATTTTATTTGAGGGGAGTACAAAAGAGAGTTCAGAAAAAAGAACAAAATAAGATGAATGACCTCCAAAAGGAAATGCAAAACAATGGGAAGTGGCCACAAGATGGAGCCATAACTACCAGACATGAATTTGTTCAAAATCTGTATCAAAAAATACAGTGAGGTTTTGGATGATGAGAGAGCCAAAAGAAAAGTACCTGAACAAAACAAGAATTTGGTTAAAAGAAAAACAAGAAAAGAATTAGAGGAAGTTGAGATAGAACTGGCAAAATACCATCACATGGTAGTTCAGGCAAGAGGGTGCAGGACTTGGGAAGAGGGTACAAAAGCAAAGAAGGTGAGAGAGAGAAAAAGGAGGAAGAGAATAAGCAACAATTGTCTGAGGAAACAACTGCAATTAAAGACAATAAAAAGGACAGTTCAGAGATAAAACAAGAAAAATCAGATTATTAACCTCCACAAAATCCTCCTGTAGGATTATACCCATCATTGCAGGACATGGGGGACAGTCTGGGACCGTCACCCCCGTACACTCTCCCCATGCTTTCAGCGCCAGTACCAGAAAAGCCTGATCCAATACAGGCACCACAGGAGGTCTTCCAGGCCCCATTAGTGGTATTAAAAACAGGAATCTTGGATTTGGGGGAGAGATGTGTTGATGATAACACTGAAGGTGTTTCAGGAGAACAACTCAGACAAACGATGTGCCAATTGAAGGCAGAATTACATGATGAAAGGAGTCAGTCTCCAACAGACACACCTGATAGACTAACTGAGGGGGCTCAACAACCAAAACATAAGGGTAAGAATAAAGGCAAAAAATGATAAATGTGATTCAAATGATGATAAGCGGGACTTTGGAAAGTATGAAGACGATAGTCCTTTTGACCCGGATACCTTAATGAAGGTGTGGGCCAAAAGAAGGGAGAACAGAAGAAAGAAACAAGAGAAGGAGAAAGAGAAGTGGTTAAGGAAGTGTGGAGTTGACCTACGGACAGAGACTTTAGAAAGAAAGATGATAGACCCTCTTGTGGCTGGGAAAGACCTGTGCAGCATGAAGAGGAGGAGCAAAAATATGGGAGATGGCGAGGGGGAGTATTTGAAGACATGGAAGACAAGGAATATGCTGCTTATCCAGGAGCGCCTCCCACCTTTGAGGGACAGAGCAGGCCCCGGGATTAGAGCAGTGGAAAACATGACACAAAATATGAATTTGTTTTGGGAGACATACGGGCACTGGTGGCAGCATGCATATCTGCAGGAGATCTGTATGTTGTGGAGCAGGCAGCTGAGACAACAACTGGGCCACATGAAATGCCATTTGATAAAGTACGAAAGGATTTTAATAAGGCTTTGCTTGGACATTTTCCAATGAAAGTTCCTGAAGGTCGAAATACGACCTATACTCTGAAACCAGGAGAAGAAGCCGATGTGTATTATCACAGGGCTGTAGATGATTGGGCAGACATGATGGGAATACATCCTGAGGGTCCAAACACTGGTAATCAGATGCTGTTTAGACAGGTTGTGTTGGCAGGGCTGCCACCATCGGTTCGGGAAAAACTTTTAAAGGTACCTGGACAATCTTGCATGGAAATGGCTCGTTGGAAAACACGTGACTCATTTCCTCCAAGCCTATGCAGGGAAACAGAAAGGACAGGATGATGAAAAAAGACCTCAGATAACTGAGGTCAAAAGGGGGAATTGAAGATATATTATGGTTATAATTATACTTGCTTGTGCTAAGGCTAGCGGTTTATTTTCACATTATCTGTTTGAACTACGAGGTCTGTTAGAAAAGTATCGGACCTTTTTATTTTTTTCAAAAACCATATGGATTTGAATCACTTGTGATTGCATCAGACAAGCTTAAACCTTCATGCGCATGCGTGAGTTTTTTCATGCCTGTCGGTTGCGTCATTCGCCTGTGAGCAGGCTTTGAGTGAGCACTGGTCCACCCCTCTCGTCTGATTTTTATTGTGAATAAATGTCTGAATGATCTGGAGCTTTGCTGCATCAATTTTTTTCCAGAAACTGTGAGAGACCTCCAGGTGGACACCGTTCGGAAAATTAATATGGCTTTCAGGGACGATTTTATGGGGATTATACAGATTAAGGAATGTTACTGCCGCTTTAAGGACGGCCCACAACTGCTGAGAGCGCGGCGCGCTCCCAGTGCCGATCGACATGCTCAGACCCCGCTGAAACAACCACATCATTTCCAACGTGAAGGCTTTGTTGATCCGGGACCTTGTCTGACTTTCACAAAAAGGCAGAAGGAGTGGACGTCAGCACTTTTTCGGCACATTCCACTGTTACAGGAGTTTTTTTCATGGAAAGAAAAGCGGAGGGACGCGCCACGGAGCCGTTCATTACGCGGGACAAAACCACCTCGGTGTTGGTCTCACAGGACGGAATTGAGGTGGCTTTCAGATGGATTCCGGTTGCTTTTCAGTCGTGTGATTATCCGATTGTGATTGTGCATGAGCTGGACATGCCCTAACATGTCGTGGAAGGCTTCATCACGGCATTGCTTTGCGCCATGCAGCTCCACCGCGATGCGCGGAACTCCTCCGCACGTCTGTCTTAATGTGCTGAAAAAGTGCTGAAGTCCACGTCTTTTCACAATTCCCGTGCTAGTCAGATGACATACCGGATCAAGACAGCGTCCAGTTTAGAAATGAATGGCACATTCCACTGTTACAGGAGTTTTTGTCATGGAAAGAGGAGCGGCTCCACCACGCGTCATGGTGGAGCCGCATGGCGCAAAGCAACGCCATGATGAAGCCTTCCAGGACATGGTGGGGCATGTCCAGCTCATGCACAATCACAATCGGATAATCACACGACTGAAAAGCAACCGGAATTCCATGAAAAAAACTCCTGTAACAGTGGAATGTGCCGAAAAAGTGCTGATGTCCACTCCTTCTGCCTTTTTGTGAAAGTCAGACGAGGTCCCGGATAAAAAAAGCCTTCACGTTGGAAATGATCTGGTTGTTTCAGCGGGGTCTGAGCATGTCAATCAGCGCTGGGAGCGTGCCACGTTCTCAGCAGTTGTGGGCCGTCCTTAAAGCGGCAGTAACACTCCTAAATCTGTATAATCCCCATAAAATTGTCCCTGAAAGCCATATTAATTTTCCGAACGGTGTCCACCTGGAGGTCTCTCACAGTTTCTGGAAAAAATTGATGCAGCAAAGCTCCAAATCATTCAGACATTTATTCTCAATAAAAATCCGACGCAAGGGGTGGACCAGTGCTCACGCAAAGCCTGCTCACAGGCGAATGACGCAACCGACAGGGGTGAAAAAACTCACGCATGCGCACGAAGGTTCAAGCTTGTCTGATGCAATCACACGTGATTCAAATCCATATGGTTTTTGAAAAAAATAAAAAGGTCCGATACTTTTCTAACAGACCTCGTAGTTTTGTTATGTTTTCTCATTTTTTATGTAACCATTGTTGAAGTGCTGTGACCTGATGTGACTTTTATTCCTGTTGCTATGCTGTTGCTAAGTAGATATGCTGAGAGAACAGTTCATTGTGTAAAATATGTTTGTGATACAGGAATGTGAAACTGAGACACTGGAGAGTAGATTAGAGAATTGTTGATTTCAGTTAGCAAGGTCAGATAAAACTGCGAGTCATGTGAATACCTGTTGAGCGCACACATATCTCTTTTCTTAGGTAATGCTGGAGAAAGGTGGGAAAACGGGGCTTGTCAATAAGGCTGCCCAGAAGACAACAGGACAACAACTAAGATAGTCACGCAATGTCAGTTCAGGGAGGGATGAAGAATTGTACAAAAGAAAGGTAGAAGCGAAAAGCGAGGTTCTTTACTGGGCTATAGATTTACTCTGTCAAGGCCTGTATTGAATCTGGTCTGAATCCTAGTCTTCTCTTCTCATTAAACAAACACGCAGGGGCGACCGAGGTAAATTGTTTGATATTTACATGTTGCTGTTTTGGGTTCAAAGTTGTGTGATACTGTGGTAAAAAGTTCTGCTCCAACACTTGTACGTGTTGAAAGCAGTTGTTGAATTTCTGTGAAATGTCACACAATGGTAGCACACTCCAGAATGCTGTGCATGAAAGAAACTTGTCTTCAGAAACAAGTGTTCTTCAGTCAGGTCAAGAAAGGACAAGGAGTACCATTGTAAGGACACTTGAGAGCAGCAACGTTGATGATAACAGATGCATGGGAAACACCCAAGAGAGGACCACCTAAAGATTCCAGGTATGACTGGAGAGCTTGGAAAAAACAGTAATAATAAGAAAAACTGAAAATATTGTCAAAACAGCAAGCAACTACTTTCAGACCTGCCTCCAAAGCACAAGAACACACATTGCCTGGTCATGGATATGAAGAAGTGGATAGGTTCTTCTCATAACTACAAAATACTGAAATGACCTACATTACCATTCATCCCATTCAAAGCTAATACACCAACATGGCGGCAAAGTAGAGGTGGAGGGGTGCTGTAAAGCCTCAACCTGAGTCTTTTCAAACTAACAGCCACAGAAGAAATGTGCTGACGCCACTGTTGAAAAGCAAGACTGATGTTGACTGTGGTGTTAGAGCTTCATCTGCCCTTTTTCTACTGCTCCCTTTCTCCAAAATGTTTTCTTTTTGTTACTAAATGTTGCAGCTAGCTTGTTGGATTTGGTGAATGTGTAGTCTTTTTTTTTTTTTTTTTTTTTTTTTTTTCTGGAGACAACGTTAACAACTACTGAAATCACAAAACACATGCGACCACAAGCTAGCTTGAGCAGAGCTGTGATGTCGACTGGTGAAATGCAACGTTTGTGTGAAATTCTCTGGTACAGTGAGGCAAATAAGTATTTGATCCAGTCGATTTTGCAGGTTTTCCCACCTACAAAGAATGGAGAGGTATGTAATTGTTATCATAGGTACATTTCAACTGTGAGAGACAATCTAAAAAAAATTCAGAAATTCACACTATGATTTTTAAATAATTTGTATTTTATTGCATGAAATAAGTATTTGATCACCAATCAACCAGCATGAATTCTGGCTGTCACAGACTTATTAACTTTTGCTGAAACGAAGATGGTCTGACAGCTAAAAATCAACTTGTAGTTGTGTCCTTTGCCCTTATGGGCAATATACTTGTACTTGTTCTTAAATAGGTAATATATTTTTGGTAAACCAGTTGAATTAAAGCTAAAATATACACCGCAAACACATCTCTATTTCACTTCAACACCATTGTGGTAGTGCATACAGACGAAATTACAAAAAATTGTCACTGTCAAATTGCTTATGGACCAGATTGTGGCTGTGTTTATTGAGTCAGGTAATTATTTTGTGTGTGTGTGTATATATATATATATAAACACCTGAATAGATCCTTGTCATTTAGCGTGCAATTTTGGTACTATACGATTCGTGCTATTGCACGGTGTGACCACCACTTACACTAGTAGCGATGGAGCTTAGCTTAAAACCAAACATGGCGGGAGCTGCTCATTCTTCTAATACACACACAAAAAACCATCCAGTATGCCGTAAGCCATCTGTAGGCATTTGCAGTATTCACTGGGACATCTCTAGGTGAAGTGGAACCACTGTCAGATGAAGAACTCGACACATTTCTGTTGCAGTTTTTTGCTGGACTGAGAAAAGCAGACGGCGGTCTGTACACGATGCCAGCATCAGTGATGGACTACATCGTCAGGACTGTTTTTGAACTATCTGACTGGGCAAGACTGAGAACAATTTTGGATTGGATTCCTATTTGAAATTCATGTTGGACTGTCTGTTTTGAACCTGTTGATGTCAAAGGACCAGTGACACGCACCAAAATGTATGTCCCTTTCTCTTGTTTATAAATTAATAAAATATGAAATGACAAGGATCTGTTTTAGCACTTACAGTGGGGAAAATAAGTATTTGATCCCCTGTCAGTTTTGCAGGTTTTCCCACCAACAAAGAATGGAGAGGTCTGTAATTTTTATCGTAGGTACACTTATTTAAGTATTTGACCCCCTACCTGTTAATTTTTCTTTAAGAAGCCCACTTATTCTGCACTCTTTACCTGTATTAATTGCACCTGTTTGAACTTGTTACCTGTATAAAAGGCACCTGTTCACACACTCAGTCAATCACACTCCAACCTGTCCACCATAGCCAAGACCAAAGAACTGTCTAAGGACACCAGGGACAAAATTGTAGACCTGCACAAGGCTGGGATGGGCTACAGGACAACAGGCAAGCAGCTTGGTAGAAGACAACAACTGTTATGATTATTTATTAGAAAGTGGAAGAAACACAAGATGAGTGTCAATCTCCCTCGGTCTGGGATTCCATGCAAGATCTCACTTTGTGGGGTAAGGATGATTCTGAGAAAGCTCAGAACTACACAGGAGGACCTGGTCAATGACCTGAAGAGAGCTGGGACCACAGTCACAAAGATTACATTAGTAACACATGATGCTGTCATGGTTTAAAATCCTGCAGGGCAGCAAGGTCCCCCTGCTCAAGCCAGCATGTCCAGGCCCGTTTGAAGTTCACCAGTGACCATCTGGATGATTCAGAGGAGGCATGGGAGAAGGTTATGTGGTCAGATGAGACCAGAATAGCGCTTTTTGGAATCAACTCCACTTACCATGTTCAGAGGATGAGAACAACCCCAAGAAAACCATCCCAACCGTGAAGCATGGGGGTGGAAACATCATACTCTGGGGGTGCTCTTCTGCAAAGGGGACAGGACGACTGCACCGTATTGAAGGGAGGATGGATGGGGTCATGTATTGCGAGATTTTGGCAAACAGCCTCCTTCCCTCAGTAAGAGCATTGAAGATGAGTCATGGCTGTGTCTTCCAGCATGGCAATGACGCCAAACACACAGCCAGGGTAAGGAGGGGCTAAGTAAGAAGCATTTCAAGGTCCTGGAGTGGTCTGGCCAGTCTCCAGACCTGAACTCAACAGAAAATCTTTGGAGGGAGCTGAAACTCCAAACCTGAAAGATTTGGAGAAGATCTGTATGAAGGAGTGGACCAAATCCCTGCTGCAGTGTGTGAAAACTTGGTTAAGAACTACAGGAAACATCTTACCTCTGTAATGGCAGATTTCAGCTCTAGTGCAAATTCAAAGTAACATACAGTAACTTTAATCTGAGCCTCAGACAGCTGATCGGACGCTTTAACGCCACGAGATGGAGCGCAAATGCAAACTAACACACAGTAACTTTAATCTGAGCTTCAGAGAGCTGATCGGACGCTTTAACGTCGCGAGACAGAGTGCAAATGCAAACTAATGCACAGTAACTTTAGTCTGAGCCTCAGAGAGCTTATTGGACACTTTAACACTACGAGATAGAGTGTAAATGTAAACTAACGCACAGTAACTTTAGTCTGAGCCTCAGAGAGCTGATCGAACAATTTAACACTGTGAGATAGAGTGTAAATGTAAACTAACGCACAGTAACTTTAGTCTGAGCCTCAGAGAGCTGATCGAACACTTTAACACTGTGAGATAGAGTGTAAATGTAAACTAACGCACAGTAACTTTAGTCTGAACCTCAGAGAGCTGATCGAACACTTTAACACTGCGAGACAGAGTGTAAATGTAAACTAACGCAGAGTAACTTTAGTCTGAGCCTCAGAGAGCTGATCGAACACTTTAACACTGCGAGACAGAGTGTAAATGTAAACTAACGCACAGTAACTTTAGTCTGAGCCTCAGAGAGCTTATTGGACACTTTAACACTGCGAGATAGAGTGTAACTCTAAACCCTTTCTTCATTAAATGTTTGTCATTGGTGTTGGATGGATTTACTCTGCAGCATGTTTATTCTTTATTTTTGAAAAGTCGTGTGGTTTTTATTTCATTTTAAACATTGTAGTTTCATCTTTTGTTATCAACAATAATACATATTAACTTCGTCTTCGTGTTTCTGAACACTGACGTCATTTCGTCCTGGGTCATGGGAATAACGCCGCCAAATCAATACTTGTCTTCGAACCTCCGACTTTTGTTCCTGATTTCGTCCTCGTCTACTCTTTGTCATGGAAAAAAAAAATGGTCGTTGACAAACATATTTCATTTCGTGTGATGAAATTAACACAATTCACCTTTGACCTTTGCTCTTTTCTTCACCTTCATAGTTACCAGTTGGTTGATCGCCGTCTGCCAGACACCTATGTGTGTTTTCGTTGTGGGTGAGGCGGTCACCACATCAGGGACTGTCCCACCCATCAGGTAAGAACACAGTCAGCGCCCCTCACACAAATTCATCCTCAACTCCACCAAATGTGCAAGTTGTTCATCAGAGAAAAATCTGAAATTTCCAACAATATTTCACAGTAATTCTCATCCTGTGGTCATTCTGATAAATGCCTCAAAAGTGCTGCTGTGCAGCGACTCATCCAATAAACACACCGTGGATCGATGTTTCACACATTCATGCTGAGCACTGAAGCCACGCCCTCTTTGTGTTCTCTTGGAGCAGGATGAAAGTTTTCGGCCGCTGAAGAGGATGAAGAGGAGCTGAGGCATCCCTCGTTCCTTCATGATGGAGGTGGATGATCCCAGTGTGGAAGGAGCCCTGGTGATCACCACGGGGGAATTCGTGGTTTCCGCCATACATGTGTGAGTGACAACAAAAGAGTCAGGATGTGTGTTTGTGTGTGCAAATCACTGTTTCTTCTGCTTGATGGAAAACTTCCTGGAGCTGAAAGAATATTGTCAAACAACATAAAATCAATCACTGACTGTTTTGGTAATTGATGAATTATTTATTCAGAAACAATTCCAAACGGTTAAATGGTCCTTCATGTGAGCATTTGTTCCTTTTTGTTTGATTTGAACTGGTTGGAGCAGATTTAATCTGTTCATACTGAGGACACACGGATTTAAACTCTAAAGCAGCAGCACAATGTCTTCAAGGGGCTTTAATCTGCTCCTTTATTTGCTTCCTGGAGACCAGAGATGATCTTTGGCCTAAATGTTTGTCAGCAGTCAGTAGTTCTGCTCTGATTCTGCACAAACACACAGACAGAAATTGGCGAGGTTGTCACATCAAATGTGTTCGCTCGTCACGACAGACAGAACTTAATCATAGTTTTTATGCACGGCCTGTACAGGGTGTAACACTCACCCAATGAGCCCCCTTTAATTGGAATAAGTGGGTTTACAAAATGGATGAATGTTAGTGTTTTTGTACCTTTTTTGTATCTCGTACATCTGTGCAATTTTCAGGAGTATACAGTGAGGAAAATAAGTATTTCAACACCCTGCGATTTTGCAGGTTCTCCCACTTAGAAATCATGGAGGGGTCTGAAATTTTCATCTTAGGTGCATGTCCACTGTGAGAGACATAATCTAAAAAAAAAAAAAATCCGGAAATCACAATGTATGATTTTTTTTAATAATTTATTTGTATGTTACTGCTGCAAATAAGTATTTGAACACCTGTGAAAATCAATGTTAATATTTGATACAGTAGCCTTTGTTTGCAATTACAGAGGTAAAATGTTTCCTGTAGTTTTTCACCAGGTTTTCACACACTGCAGCAGGGATTTTGGTCCACTCCTCCATACAGATCTTCTCCAAATCTTTCAGGTTTGGAGTTTCAGCTCCCTCCAAAGATTTTCTATTGAGTTCAGGTCTGGAGACTGGCCAGACCACTCCAGGACCTTGAAATGCTTCTTACGGAGCCCCTCCTTAGTTGCCCTGGCTGTGTGTTTGGGGTCATTGTCATGCTGGAAGACCCAGCCATGACCCATCTTCAATGCTCTTACTGAGGGAAGGAGGTTGTTTGCCAAAATCTCACAATACATGACCCCATCCATCCTCCCTTCAATACGGTGCAGTCGTCCTGTCCCCTTTGCAGAAGAGCACCCCCAGAGTATGATATTTCCACCCCTATGCTTCATGGTTGGGATGGTTTTCTTGGGGTTGTTCTCATCCTCTAAACATGGTAAGTGGAGTTGATTCCAAAAAGCTCTATTCTGGTCTCATCTGACCACAAGACCTTCTCCCATGCCTCCTCTGGATCATCCAGATGGTCACCGGTGAACTTCAAACGGGACTGGACATGTGCTGGCTTGAGCAGGGGGACCTTGCTGCCCTGCAGGATTTTAAACCATGACAGCATCATGTGTTACTAATGTAATCTTTGTGACTGTGGTCCCAGCTCTCTTCAGGTCATTGACCAGGTCCTCCTGTGTAGTTCTGAGCTTTCTCAGAATCATCCTTACCCCATAAACTGAGATCTTGCATGGAATCCCAGACCAAAGGAGATTGACAGTCATCTTGTGTTTCTTCCATTTTCTAATAAATAATCATTACAGTTGTTGTCTTCTACCAAGCTGCTTGCCTGTTGTCCTGTAGTCCATCCCAGCCTTGTGCAGGTCAACAGTTTCATCCCTGGTGTCCTTAGACAGCTCTTTGGTCTTGGCTATGGTGGACAGGTTGGAGTGTGATTGACTGAGTGTGTGAACAGGTGTCTTTTATACACGTAACAAGTTCAAATAGGTGCAATTAATACAGTTAAAGAGTGCAGAATAAGAGGACTTCTTAAAGAAAAATTAACAGGTCTGTGAGAGACAGAATTCTTGCTGGTTGGCAGGTGTTGAAATACTTATATTTGCAGCAGTAACATACAAATTATTAAAAAAAAAATCATACATTGTGATTTCCGGATTTTTTTTTTTTTTTTTTTAGATTATGTCTCTCACAGTGGACATGCACCTAAGATGAAAATTTCAGACCCCTCCATGATTTCTAAGTGGAAGAACTTGCAAAATCGCAGGATGTTCAAATACTTATCTTCCTCACTGTAAATAACTTTTTATTTATTTATTTATTTATTTTTTACTAGTTTGGGAGGTCCTGCAACTCCAGTATATTATACTCCACTATACTACCGTGTGACTTGTATACCGAAAAATCTCACATTTGTTATTATTAGTATTAATAATTTTAATGACTATTTATACAGGACATTCTCAGGAATCAGGGCACTAATCTCTACATAAACTCTAATAATAAAAGCATAAAAGTCAATAATGAAAAGTACACAACATCAGTGCACAAAAATCCAACTTGCACTCAGGTGTGACATATATTGGGTTTTTCTCTTCAAGAGGCTTTTTTTCACAGGTGTGACTCATACACTAAAAAATACTCTATGCACATTTTGTGATCTGTGTAATTGCTGCTGTAAAGTCACATGGATGTGCAGCCACTACATCCTGAGTGACAATCCCAAACCCAGATAAGTGAGTAGGTCTGCTTTAGGAAGGGCGTTTGGCATAAAAAAAGTCACAATAAATATGCAAGTCAGGAGTTGATTTTCTTCCCAGTCAAAGCACAGGTTAATAATGACCATCAGCAGTGCACTTGCCCAACAGGGTACAGGTGGAAATTGAGGTACTGCTGGATGATGAAGAAGAAGAAGAAGACGAAGAAGACGAAGAAGAAGAAGAAGAAAATAGAACATGTCCAGAGACAGTGGTGAGAAGGAAAGTGAGAAGGGTGGAAGTTGGGACTTTGAATGTTGGCAGTATGACTGGTAAATGGAGAGAATTGGCTCATGTGATGGAAAGGAGAAAGGTTCAGGAAAGGTGTTCGCACATTGTGCATACAAGAAACCAAGTGGAAGGGACGTAACGCCAGGAGCATCAGAGGTGGTTTCAAGTTGCTGTATCGTGGTGTGGATGGGAGGAGAAATGGTGTTGGGGTCATTTTAACGGATGATTGCACAAATTCTTTAAGCCCCGTAGAACTGGGAAAGATGTGTTTTGAGGCTCCAACATTTGTAGCAAAGCTGACACCTTTAATGTTATTCTATTCTGGCACTTTGAGCCTATTTACAGTCCTTGGCGTGGCACTTAATTTCACATCTGAAATATCTCCAAACAAAGGATGAGACAAAATTCTGACTTGGTTCTCCAGGACGTTTAATTTGTCTCATGTTTGATGGAACGTTCATTTCCTCCATATACTGTATGTCTGCCATAGCATTGCAACATCCTCTCAAGAACAAAAAAAGCTCCTGTAACTCCTGGACATCTTCAGCTTTAATAATAGGCCAGCTCAATACTTTGTCCATATAAACCATTGCCAGTTTACATTCATTTCCAAAGTAATCTCTCAAAAGACATTTTGCCCTTTCATACCCCTGTTGAGGTGTCATATGCCAGCCCAGTCTCACGTTTTTTTTTTTCGTGCTCCTGTCATGAAATGAGTCAAATTTTTGTGACTTTTTTTTTAACTCACTATTACTAACCCTACTCCTACCCCCAACCCTAACCTTAACCATAACCTAATCCTCCTCCTACCCCCAACCCTAACCTTAATCATAACCTAATCCTACTCCTACCCCAACCCTAACCTTAATCATAACCTAATCCTACTCCTACCCCCAACCCTAACCTTAATCATAACCTAATCCTACTCCTACCCCCAACCCTAACCTTAATCATAACCTAATCCTACTCCTACCCCCAACCCTAACCTTAATCATAACCTAATCCTACTCGTACCCCCAACCCCAACCTTAATCATAACCTAATCCTACTCCTACCCCCAACCATAACCTTAATCATAACCTAACCTTACTCCTACCCTAACCATAATCATAACCTAACCTTACTCCTACCCCAACCCTAACCTTAATCATAACCTAACCTTACTCCTACCCCCAACCCTAACCATAACCACCCCGACCCCCCTGCTTCACTTTTAATTTCGTGCAGCCATCACAAAATGAATTAGAATGAATTTGTGCTGCTGTGACTAAAATGAGGTGCTTTTCATCACAATATCACAAACCACTAGATTAACATATATTTCGTGCTGCTGAATCATGACTTGCTGTGAGACCAGGTTGCATATGCAGACAACTTCTTCCTACTTGGCTTACTACTTCTTACTGTTTTGGCTGCCCCCTGGTGTATTGTTCAAGGAAATACAAACAGTGCTAGTTTTCTTCTCCACACAATGTTCAAAAGCTCTAATAATAGGGAGGGGTGTTATTTCAGAAAATTTGGAAATCTATAAATGTTTGCATGGAATATGGAAATATACACAGAATAAACCATAGCAGGATAAAGTTTGGGTCATTTGGTTCCAAAAACCCATATGGACAGAATGTTTGAAAATTTCAAGTAACGCGTGAGTCGTATATGTGCTGTTGATGTAGAAAACCACTCTGTTGCTTATAATTAGTTCATTGTGGCCATGTCATTCTTTACATGTGATGATTATACTCAACTGATGTTCCTGAAATAAAAACTACATAGATTTTGTTTGTTACAATTGACCATATGTACTGAAATTAGTTTTTTTTTTTTTTTTTGTCATTTACTCTTAAAAAAAGGCTTTTTGTTACTATAGACGTTGAATATAAAAGTTGGGGTCAAGCAACATTTGGAGCCAAATTTCAAGTCTCTAGGTGCAGCGGTTCTCAAGATATGACATTTTCGTCAATATTTTTGGCTATTTTTGAACCCGATATCTTCACTGTCTCCGTCCATATGGGTTTTTGGAACCAAATGACCCAAAATTTATCCTGCTATGGTTTATTCCGTGTATATTTCCATATTCCATGCAAACATTTATAGATTTCCAATTTTTTTGAAATAACACCCCTCCCTACTAATAAAGGAAATAAACTCCAATGGATCTCCATCAAATGGTGACATGTCTCTTTGTGGTAAGGCATTTGACATGTGTTGTTGTACGAGCATGGCATTTATTTCAGTTTGCTTTTGCCTGAGCTCACACATTGCATCCTGAGATATTGTAATTTGCACTGTTGAAATGCTTTGTTGTATATAATGTCCATGATCCTTCGTTGCAGTGACAGATTCAAAGTGTCTGGCCGTAGAAGCTGTAAACACATATGAGGATTGAGGCCTTTGAATTGTTTGTTGGTTCAGATCACCATCCAATACCTCTGTGACTCCATAAGGCTGACGTTTCTCCTTTCAGAATGTCCCACTGTTTATCTTTGGTCTTACATCCTGTATGTATAAGAAAGATGGCACTTTTGAAAGTTGTTCCAGAGTTGAAAGCTTTTCCTTTGGTACAAATTCATTCACCTTTGGGTTTGTGTCTTTTGTTCCTTTAGACCTTTGGTTATGTAGGAGTTCATTCCATCTGAACAAGCCTTGCCGCCAACATCACTGCAGCATGGATAATCTTGCAGCAGCAACAGCAATTTATGTGTCAAGCTCCATTTTATTCAGTCTCTCTTCTTGAGCCTTCAATTCATGCTTGTTTCAGAGCAGCAGTTCGCTCCATCAGTGCTGCTTTCTCAACTTTTGCATTCAGAAGTGCTGAAGAAATACTAGACACAGATGTACTAGAATGACTTTTCCTGCTTGACCTTTTACTTGATATATTAGATATACTGTCACCAGGAGCAACATCATCGTCAATCACAGGTTCAGCGTTTGCACTTTCACCCTCATCATCACATAAAATCCCTTGTTTCTTTAAGAAGATGAATGTTTCTTCCATAAAAGCATCATTACCAACCAGCCTTTTAAAAAATGAAACCAGGCTTTTTGCTTTCTTTCCTCTTCCTCGTGAAGAGGAAATCCAGTGCGTTATGAGCTTCAGCAGCACTTTGACACAAACTGTGAAGTAAAAACCTCCAGAAGTTTTTTTCTCCTCATGTTTACCTGCTTGCCTTTCCTACTATCTCATTCATTTTTCTCTTTTTTAGTTTATTTTAATTTGCTCATGCTGGGGTACTGAAAAAGGGGGTGTGGTGTTAAAAAGCAGAAGCACCTGGTTGCTGACTGGTTTGACCAGCTGTGCAGAGACCTTGATTAGCTTTGTCAGGGAAAAGTTTGAGAGGAGAACCTCAGGCGAGAGGAGCAGAGACACCACCGGTATGGTTTTTACTTCTAATTATCTTTTTTTTTTCAACAGATTGTGGGGCTTGTTTTGTTTGTGGGTATTGCATTTATTGGTGGCATGATTTATGTGGTAGTAGGAAAAATTAAGTACATTTTTGGGGAAGAGTTGCAAACATGAGTGAATATTCAAAGTAAAGGAGTAAAGGTGTGTATGTTATTTTGTAAATTGATTAAATCTTAAATATGTCATTGATTAAAAACTAAATTTGAACTGTAAAAAGTGATAGTTTAATGAAAATAATTTTGCAAATAATGAGACTCAAGCATGAGCAAATGTGGAAAATTTGATTATTTTATATTGTTCTTTTATCTTTCCTTTCTCTTCCTTTCTTTGGTCAGGTTAACAACCTGCTGTCGCTTGCAAACTGAAAATAAAAGACAGACTGAATGGTCACCAGTGTTGTGAAAGTGTAGTGACACGGACCCACAACAGGGGGCGTAAATGAACGGACAATGAAAGAGTCAACTATGAACACTTTACTGTTGTGAAAAGCACAACCAAACACAGCAGATTACAGAATATGTACAATAGTCAATTGGCAAAGGTGACGTGTGGGCAGACTCGAGGATAGAGGACGTCTGTCCTGAGAAGAACCGGAACCACACGATTTCCTCCGCCACCGAACCTGGAGAATACTGGAGCCGCCAAATCCCGAACACCCCAGGTGGCCACTGTCTCCGCATGTCGGATCTGGTACTGCTGGCGAGGAGCAGAGACAATCAGATGTGGGTGTGTGAACACCCAGTAACAACAACGGTGGGAATTCCACCTCCACCTCTAACACACACTCGTGCAGCGTCTGTCTATTCACTTATCTGAATCTGCAGGCTGAGAAGGTTACCTCCTAAGGTAGACGATATCTCGGCAACAAGGTGGAGATGACGTCCGGTCTTTATGGAGTGGGATGATGAAGTGTAGATGGGTGACAGCTGTCAAGAGATAATGAGTGACAGCTGTCACCCCCGGCTGTGTCCGTGGCGGCTGCGCCCTCTCGTGCCTGAAGCCCGCACTTCAGGCAGGGCGCCCTCTGGTGGTGGGCCAGCAGTACCTCCTCTTCTGGCGGCCCACACAACAACCAGCGTCCGTTTTGCTCCTCTCCTGCCTTTCAAGTAGGCAGTGGTGGAAGAAAAAACACAGAAAACTTGACAGTTGTTAACCGCTTTGGATGGAGATTTTAAGTACCTCTGAAAAACAAAAGCGCTGTTGACACGAGGAACCTGCTTGCAACATGGAGAAGACAGTAAATCAGCTGAAGAAGGAAAGAACCCTCATGAAGAGCAACTTCACCAGGCATGTTAACCAAATCATTAAAGGGGCAGATGTCATGGTTGAGGCAGAGCTGAGGGAGGGGTTCCTCACCCTCAAGGACACTTTTGATAAGATTCTCGAAGCCAGTGATGATTACAGAGTTGGGCTCCTGCTTCAAATTCAAAAGTCAGCCAGTGCTTGGTGAGAACCTGCAGAAAGACGTTGAAATGTTTGCCGCTGAAAGTGAAATAAAATTCAAAGAAAAAGACATTATCCAACTGAATCTTTGGTCAAGATATGGACAAAGCAAACTGACGTCTAAAATAAGGGATGGAAAGCAAATTTGCAAAGAGGCTGTTGTTACAAATCTGGAAGGCTATGAAGTTTGTCTGACGCTCCTGGAAAAACGTATGGATGATGCAGACCCTGCAGCAGGTCTGCAATCAACCGCTTCTGCAACGGCTGTTCTTGAAGCTTGAACCAACGAAGCAGTGCTCCCATCCACTGCTTCGTTGGTTCAGTGCTTCACTGCTTTTCAGAAGTGGCAAATCTGCTTCTTAACCCCTCTGAAAGCCATTTAAAAATGTCAATCGTGTGTCACTTTTGTGCTGATTAGTCACTGACTAGGACTCTTGTTTTATTGCAGGCAAGAAACAAGAATCATCCTCTGTTCCATTTGCACAGCTCCAATGCTGCGTGGCTCTTGGCCGAGTAAAGTTAGAGTCCGGCCGGAATTAATAATTTTAAAGTGAATCACCATTTAAATCAAATGACACCTTTTTCCAAACATTGTAATACAAACAATAAACTACAATCGACTAAAATGTTTTTTTCCTTCCAAAATGAGACTTCCTGTGTTCTTTTTGAATTACATTGATGCTAATGGAATGACATTCATGCCATTAAAGTAGACCTGCATTGAAATAAATGTGGTCAGATTTCAGAAAGAAATAGCTGATATGTATTTATAAGACCCTTGTGAATGCAGTAAAGTAAATCTGTAAGCCCAAATTTGTAATTCAGCGGAGAAATCTTCGTTTAAAAATGACAAATTTGCAGCTAAAATTTAGCCCTCCGTGAAAACGGTTTGTACATCTGGATCATTTCCATGATGTCGGGGACAAGATGACGCGCTCCCGCCTTCAGTCCGATCCCGCATTGAAATTGATTTTATCTCTTAGTAATGTTACTGTTATACACATCCTGGTTTCAACATCCAAACGTAAGCTGCAATGAATGCGAGATACAGCTCTGCATGCTCAGATCAGCGGCGACATCAACAGCGGGCGACATTCTTCCCCGACGCCTCGCTTTCATTGCCTCCGATGTGCTTACCGAGTGCATGCGCTCGTTAAATTCCGCCGCGGGCCACTCACACCCCCGTGTCTGCTGTGCAGCCGCAGACACGGCCCTGTCTACTGAAAGGAGGTGCAGCCAACTTGGCACAAGTCCAGAGACTACGCTCGCCGTTTTGATACGGAATGGCAGGTGACACCTGTTGCTCACAAGGACAGACTTCTTGCGGCAAAATCTGCAGCGCCGCACGTCTTGGTAATCGGAGCCGCAGAGCTCCTTGGCTGCTGAGAGAGGTTTATATCTTTTTAATGACTTGAATTCTTTGCGGGTCTCGCCTCCGTACCCCGCGACGGTAACACCGGAGGCGAATGACAGATTTTCAATGCGACACCACTCAATCAAACGGGCGTATGAAAAAGTCCCCAAAAATAATTTTCAAGCACAAATAAAAGAAATGTGTACTCACCAAGTGTACCGCAAGACAATATGAAGTTTTAAAAAAAGTAGGTCCTTCCGTATAAGACAATAAAAAGGTGCAGATGCAAACTGACATAAATCCACAAATTACAGTTGGCGCGCGAAACGCATGCTGGGATAGGGTCTTCTCCCTGACGTCTCGGCAGCGTCCCGGATGTGCTGACAGTTTTGCGGAGGGCTAAATTTTAGCTGTAAATTTCTCATTTTTAAATGAAGATTTCTCCATTGAATGACAGATCTGGGCTTGAAGATTTACTTTACTACATTCAGAAGGATCTTATGTGTAAATATGTCATTTTTTGGTCCAAAGATCTGACTACATTTATTTCAATGCAGGTCTACTTTAATGTCTGAAAGGAAATGCTGTTGACAAAAACTACAGTTTACTTCTATTTATGTCCAGAGATCAAGGATCCAGTGACCAATTTCATATTTATTTACTTTAAGACTCAATAAAATGTTGTTGACATAGAAAACCTATAAAGCCTACTTTTAGTACACAGAAAATTCACAAGAGGTAGTGATAAGGGAATCGATAAGGAATCGGGTTGGTAATCGGAATCGATAATGGCATCAATATCGATAAAATCTTATCAACATCCATCCCTAGGCCTAAATGACATGGTGAGATGCTAAAGAACTTTGCTCATTCATGTCCGCGACATATACATATGGTTTATATTTTAATGTCTTGGTAAAACGGCTGCATTTTCACTCCTTATAAGCATCTGTAAAATTATGTTGATTATGGATTTAGACAGTTGTTTGACTGACGCTGTCACTAACCGACCAAGTGTCTGTTTACGTTTTTACACTTCTCGACCTTTGAACCAACCTGGTCATGCATGCACATTCCCAGAGTGTGAAAAGGCTTATTAACCAACACAAGTACTGGAAGCAGCGAACTGTCAACCACAGCGTGAAGCTCCAACATCCACATCGGACCTCCAGTCCAATCGGGTACCTTAACTCCCATTGATGTGATGATGGCTCCAGGTGATTGCCATTTTGCTTTCTCTCAATGAAGCCATAGTTTTTAATTTTATAGTGACTATGGCATTTAGTCACTCAGCTGGGTGAGGGGAGAGATCTGTTTTCAATGGAGCTTCAAAATCATTCCGAAAACCGCTGTTAAAATTGGGTGACATTGCCATTTATTTTACTCTAATAATTCTACTAAACATTTCTAATTAAAATAGCAGGTGTCTATAACAAAAAGGTGAAAGCAGTAGCGGTAAAAACTGTGTACCTCTCCCGCACCCAAGCTAATGGACAATTTTCAAGTTGCGCTACTGAGATGTCTGGTTAGTGAGCCTGTCGCTTGTGTGTTTGGCATCATTAGAAACAACAGCTTGTTATGATGCCTCGCGGCTAACCGGTCGGTTGTTATGGACCAGTTACTGTGTTTGTGAAGCATTGTGTTCTCTAAAAAAGCAAAAATTAAAAAGCGAAACACTCAGTCTGCGAGTCTGGACAAAAACGGAGTGGCTATACACCCAACCGCTGGTTCAATAAAGTAAATACATGATAGCATATACGCCCACCCACAACCAACCAATGAGCGCGCTTGTAAGTTCACTTCCGGTTTCAATGCGAGGGAGGAGGCGGATATTTTCTCGCCGGCTGTGGAAAGGTTCGCAGCCTGTGAAGGGGCTGTGATCTAAAGTAGAGCCCGACCGATATGTATTTTTTTTTTTTTTAGGCCGATGCTGATAACGATATTTGGATGAAAAAAATGCAGATAATCGATAAATCGGCTGATTTGCCGATAGCCGATAAATCAGCCGATATTTTTTTTTTTTAATGAATACAATGTTCTTTTTTGGACCCTTAACAAAAAAGGTATGAGCTAAAAGCTGAAGCTTTGTCCTCATATTGATTAACTTTATAACAGAATAATTTTCAAGTTCAAAAAATGCAATTGGAGTAGTTAGGGGCTACTCAAACAGGCCAACTAGTAAGCTATCACTCATGAAAACAATCTTTGCCATATGACGTGAGGTAAATCTGCCCTGCGATTGGATTTTGGACACTCACATTGCGCACGTCATCACATATCTTCTATGAGGAGTACCAAGATGGCCGACAGTGGATCGAAAGTCCGCAGAGTTAACTTTTCAGCAAAAAAAAAAAAGAAAAAAAAAGAGTAAGTTTCTACCTCATATCATTAAAAGGTTATTTACAGTTTAGTAAAGCTTGGTGCCAGCTGTCGTATATGACGGCGTCGGCCCCAGAGGGTTAATGGCAAAGGCAGTAATTCCCAGAACCCTTCCGAACGACCAGTGAATCTAAATGTTTCAACCTCTTAGCAATAAACGAAAGTTTTTCATGCTAGAAATAAGGTCTACACAATGTGGGCTTAATAAAAAGCGTGACCAACGCAATGAAGCACATTTGACACATTACTACATAAACTGAGTTAATCAAACTGAGTTGAACGGAAATGGGGAAAATGTGGGGTGAATGTAATTGCAAAGTTATTACAACAACATCCTTATAAAATTACTTGTATGCTTTTGTCAGCCAATCAGTGCAGTGCGACGGCGAACTACGGGGGCTGGTGATGAACACATTTAAGCAGGGGTGTAAGCAGCTCTCAACTGAATGGAGTCAGAGCTCCATCTAACTGGACAAACGGTGCAAGGACATATTACATTGCCAACACAAACATTATTTCAGTAACTGTTCTGTTTATGAGAACTTATCGGCGTTCTGTCAGCAAAATCTCGGCCAATAGTGAGTACTTTGAAAAGGGCTTATATTGGCCGATAATATCGGTCGGGCTCTAATCTAAAGGAATTCTGTTTGGCTCATTTCACCCAGGGAACTGTGGCAAACTAACGCCATCTTAGAGGCAACAAACATTTTGTTCATAAAAACTGTTTCGTCGTCATTAACAGGCTTCTGTTCAAAATACTTATGAAGTTTGTGTGCTTTCATCCATTGCGGTGTTTTTTTTTTTTTTTTTGCAGCACTTAAAGACGGCGCCGTTAAATGTGTCAAACATACACCGCTTTTCACGCCACAATAGAGCCTTAAAAAAGTGGTGGAAAAAATGTAGTTTAGATGCACAAAACGTGTGAAATACACGATCATGGTTGGGCGAATACGGTAAGACATTATGTTCATTGTATGACTTATCTGCCCAACGGTTGAGCGAATAGCCTTTGCCGAACAAAAACAGAAGAGTGACGGACATCTGCTGAGGAGCTTCTTTCAGAGACTGTTTGTCAGTGTGTTCCTGGTGTGAGGTGAGTGCTGAACCCCTCACACCGGCCAGAGAGAGACAGCAGCCAGGCGAATAGCAAACTATGACTATGGGTGCCCGCCCGCCGGGTCAATAGTCACTCTCGCTTGTTATGACGCCTCAAGGAGCGGCTGACAGATCGGGTGTTATGACGCCTCACAGAGCGGCTGACTGGTTGAAGCTCGATGCCGGTTAAACGATGTCTCTGAAAGTCAACGTACATTCGTTGCTAGGAAAGTTCAACGATTAAAATACCAACATTCTGGGCGCAATGAACATGTTTTCACTATTATTTGATTTCTTTGTGCGACTGACATCTCTATTCAAGCATTCAAAAGGTTATTCCTACCTCCACACAACGCCAAACAACGACCACAAAATTTCTTGACAGTTCTTGTTGTTGTCTCCCTAACCGGATAGAGTTGTGATGTCATCGCGCATGCGCGTAGGCGCTGCTCTATCACAACTTGAAGTTCCCTCATTAAAAACCCACATCACCTGTGGCTGCTATTTAACCCACCTGGTGCGTCTCTTACCGCCACCTACTGCGCAAATACAAAACAAAAAGTGACAAGAAAACCCCACAAATGCACTCAAGATGGAGGTGCAATTATACCAAGGATCAGCTCTGAGTCCTTTCTTGTTCACAGTCAGGCCCGGATCCAGACCGGTTTGGACGGATGCAGTTGCATCGGTCAGATTTTTTTACGCATCGTTTATCAAAGGTAAAAAAAAAAAAATAAAATAAAAAAAATCCTAATAGTGCTGAACGTGTCCCCGCAGTGAACTCAGCTTTTGATTTGATCCCACAATGCAGCACGCAGGTGGATCAATCAAACATAGCATCAGTCTAGTCGAGTCAATCATGATGGCATCCAGGAAAAAAAGAAAATTGAGCGCTTATTTCAGCACGAAACGGTGAGTGGTTTATAAATAGTTTTCAGACAATAGTGTGTTTGAAAGGTGTTTGACTGAAATTACATTTTCGGTGGTTTTCCGCATACATGTCAACCTATAGGGATTGTCCGTAAATTATATGGATTTTTCCGAGTTTCAGAGTCATACGGACGTACAAATAAAGTCGGATATTCAGGGTTTGGTCTGCAGCAGCTGTGTAATCAACCGTTTCTGCAGCGCGACTCCACTTTGAAGCGTGAACCACTGAAGCAATGCTTCGACCCACTAGCTCGTTGGTTCTTTGATTCGCTGCCCTTCAGAAACGGCAAGTCTGCTTCTTAACCCCTCTCAAAGCCATTAAAATACCGTGAGTCATTTCTGTGTGGATTAAAGTCACTAACTGGGACTCTTGTCTTGTTGCAGTCAAGAAACAAGAATCGTCCTCCGTTCCGTTGTTCCAAACGCTTTGCGGCTCTCTGCCGAGACAGAGTCCGGTCGGTATTAATAACTTCAAAATGAATTGCCGCTTTAAATAAAATGACACCTCTTCCAAACGTTGTAATACAGACAAGAAACTACAATCGACTAAAACGATTTTTCCTCCCAAAATGAGACGTGCTGTATTTCTTTACAAATTCCATCCTGACGTGCTGGAGCTCAGCTCAGATATATGGAAAGACATTCATGCCAATAATATCTGAAAGGAAATGCTTTTGACAAAAACTGCAGATTTTGTTTATTCCTATTTATGTCCAGAGATCAAGGATCCACCATGTAGAGTTTATTCTGTCCAAAGTTTAAGGATCCAGTGACCAATTTCATATTTATTTACTTTAAGACTCAATAAAATGTTGTACATTAATCGTCTTATAAAGCGCCAAATCACAACAAAATCCGTCTCCAGGTGCCTCACATAGAACAGTTCAACATAAAAACTGAAAAAAAAAAAAAAAAAAAATTCAAATACATAATTAAAAACAGAAGTAAATGAATAAAACAGATAAAAAAAAACTATTCATAAGAAAGAGAATAAAAATAGGCTTGTCTCGACTTAAAAATGTCCATGGACTCCGACTGTCTCATGGTCACAGGAAGACCGTTCCGCAGAGCGGGCGCACAATTTGAAAAAGCCGAATAAAAGAATGAAGATTACTGAATAACAAGACGCATATGATTTTTATTTTATCATTGGGCAAAAATGCATCTGTCAGATTTTCACTCTGGATCCAGCCCTGACAGCGGTGATGGACAGGTTGACAGACAAGATCAGACAGGAGTCTCCATGGACTATGATGTCTGCTAATGACATTGTGATCTGTAGTGAGAGTAGAGAGCAGGTTGAGACTAGCCTGGATCACAGGGAACCTGGTGGAATAGTGCAGTTACAAGGAGTAGAGGTGGTTACGACATGAGTTTAAGGGGTCTTCATACAACTGTCCATACTAAAAAAGAGAGTGTGGTAGAGAGGTGAAGAGAGTGCAGGTAGGGTGGAGAAAGGTGACAGAAGTGATCTGTGGTGGAAGAATATCTGCAAGAGTGAAGGGGAAAGTTTATAAGACAGTAGTGAGACCAGCTATGTTGTACAGCTTAGAGACGGTGGCGCAAAAAGACATGAGACAGAGCTGGAGGTGGCAGAGCTGAAGATGTTACCATTTTCTTTGGGACTGACAAGGATGGACAGGATTAGGAATGAACGTATCAGAGGGACAGCACTTGTGGGATGTTTTTTTTTTTTTTTTTTTTTTTAAATGCAATCTCTTTTTTGCTACTACATTCTTATAATTTTTTTTTCTTTTTAAATTTGTGCTCTGGACATACCGCTTTCATTCGGTTAAATTTTATGTTTATATTTCTTTTCTGCTTCAGACCTTTAAAGTTTAAAGCTACATATTTGCATATTTTGAAATTTGGGGATTTGATTGATTATATCATAATACAAATTATGCTCAAAGTAAAAAAATAAACTTCTACCACATGTCCAGGACCTGTTTAAAATGAGGGACTCCAGTTATAATCTATGAGGAACATTTTTATTTCAGAAATCAAAGATTTGATCTACTGTAAAAAGTCATTGTGTTTCTGTTAAAGGTGTTAACACTTGGAATAATTGCCCAGAAATCACTTGGTGCTTTGGTCAGCTTTAAAAGGGTCTGCAAAAACTATTTGATTACACATTTTGATTATGTTAATTCAGGATCAACTTATACTCGTATTAGGTACAGTATATGTATAATCTTATATACATATTTTTATTTTTGGTTAAAGGGTGGGCGTTTACAAGCTTTTGCTTCTGCCTACACCCTTTTGGGCGCATGGGTGCATAGTTGGATTATTTTCTTTGTTTGTTTGTATGTTTTGGATCCATGTGTGCTGAATAAATTTATTAATTCATTCATTCATTCAAAGTCTGAGTGTGGTTTACTCAAGTTTACATTTGCACTGAAAGGCTTGCACCTTATCTTTCGTTGCACTTCATTACAATGACAGATAAAGTATCTGTTTGGAGACCAAGTCAGAGAGGCGAGATTGAGATGGTTTGGACATGTGTATGAGGAGGGACGCAGGGTATATAGGGAGAAGGATGCTGAGGATGGAGCCACCAGGCGTGAGGAGAAGAGGGAGGCCAAAGAGGAGGTTTATGGTGGTGAGGGAGGACATGCAGGTAGTTGGTGTGACAGAGGAGGATACAGAGGACAGGATGACATGGAAACAGTTGACCTGCTATGGAGACCCCTAACAGGAGCAGCCGAAAAAAAAATGCTACAATTTCCTGTTGCAGTCTGTCAATCTATATCTGGTGTCACAAAGTGTGGACCAAGTCTGCTGCCACAGTGATTTAAGCAGGATCAGTGGCAGAAAAATGAATGAATGAATCACAAATAATTAATTCGTAATACATGTAAGTTGCTCTCTGAAATGATGTGACTAGATTTTATACAACAAAGGAACTCATCCTTTAATTTAACGTAGTTATTAATCGTGTTTGGGTGGGTGGAGCTCTGCCCAGACTCCGCCTCCTGACACGTTTGGGACCGTCGGAGAAAAAAGTTTCAGCTCCTTCTTTTTACCGGCTGCGGAGGGGGGACGTTGTGGCAGCATGGAGGGCTTTATTTTCGCTTTGCTCCTGTTCTTCCCGCTGTGCAGCTCGGGCGGGGACGCGAGCGGTGGTTTTGTTTTGGAGCCCTATGACTTTCTGTTCGACACGGCGGTGGAAGCCTACTCTCAGGGAGACTGGCTGTCTGTGATCCTGAACATGGAGAAGGCGCTCCGCAACAGAGCCACCGTGCGCGGCGTCCAGGCGCACTGTCGCGTCGGTTGCGCCAACCACACGGCCTTCTCCGAGCCCCTGGCCGGCTTGGGTGTCCCCATACCGGGGACGGGCTCCGTGGAGGACCTGGGCTTCTTCCAGAAGATCCTGAAACGGGCGGAGTGCGTGAAGTCCTGCGAGTCGGAGAAACTGGGTTCACCGACTCTGCATCAAGTCAGCGAAGAGGTGGAGCTGGAGTTCAAGAAGAGGTCCCCCTATAATTACTTACAAGTGGCTTATTTTAAGGTACGCAGAAGTTAAGAGAAAGTATCAGTTAGAATGTTTGTTTTTTATTTTCCACATTAAAGTGAAATCTTTTGGTGTGTGTTGTAGTAAATCTAAAGGTTTTCTGTTTTTTTTGGGGGGGGGGGGGGCGGCGGCCGTGCCACGTCTTAAGGTGGAGTCAAAGACAGTCTGCGCTTAAAATGCTGCTTTCAAATGCGTCTGATAACTTTCAGATCATCCGCAATCACACTCCGGTGACTGACTCGACTTTTACAACACTAAAATAAAACCGACTCTAACATGTCGTTTAACTGATTTAACAGACATAAAAATAGTTTTTGTGCTGTTACGTTTGAATTTTACTTAGATTTTAAAGCGTGTCCTCGATGTGAGAGGCTCCTTGAAAGCAGCATCATAGTGATACAGTTGAGTTTATAACGGTGTCACGGTCTGAGATTACCGCCAGTCTGAGTTTACCAGGTAAATTCAGACTGTAGCAGCCACAGTCTGAACTTACCACCAGTCTGATTTTACCATCTTGGTATATACTGAGACTTGTGTGTTATTGACCCTGGTCCAAATTTGCCAAGCAAATATATTAAAGAATTTTCTTTAATTGGAACCACAAGTAAATCCTGTCACTTTCTATTGATGCTTATTGATTTAACCATTATAATTCTGGTTACTAGTTACCTAGCTAGTCTGAAATTTCCAGCCTGCAAGTCTGAATTTATGTCCCACTTCAAGTTTTCTGAATCAAAAGTGTGTGGAAAATGCAGTTATTTCAAAATACGTCTGCTCGGTTGAAGATTGCTGCAAGAAATGGTCATTCTAGAGCTCCCGGAAGTTGACCGCGGAAAAAAAAATCGATTTGTGCATGCGCGTGGTAAAATGAGACCGGTGCAAACTCAGACCACGACACCGGTACACGGTATGAATCACGTAAAGAAACAAACAAATAAACAACAACAAAAAAGACAAAACAGTGGGGGTGTTAACATTCACTGTGTGAGCTGCCACGTTGACCTACCTGAGCTCCCATTGTGGAATTCCAACAGGAAGGTAGAGTTTATTTTTTCAAAGAACACATTCTTCTCTCGACCTTACGGCTGAAACAACCAGCCGACAAAGGAGGACATTATAATTCATAATTAATTTTATTGTGCAAAATATTTGTATACATGATTGTATATAACGACACATCATAACAAATCATAACAATAAAAACAGCTATTAACAATTTTAAAATCTGGTGGCATTCATTATACTGTAATACAGATCATAATTTGCTTTAAAAATATCTGTGCTCGAGGATAAGACCACTTCAGGTGGCAAACTATTCCAGATCTTTACTGCTCGGTTACTAAAGAATTTTTTTCTCACATTCAATCTAGAGCTATTAACTTCCAAGCACAATTCATGACCTCTTAAGGCCAGTATACCTTCTCATTTCAAAAAATACAGTGGGGTCAACATTCTCAAAGCCATGCAAAATTCTATATATTTCAATCAAACCACCTCGGGTTCGTCTGTCTTCAAGACTTGTGAGACCCAGTTGCAAGAGCCTATCCTCATAAAGCAAATTTTTAAATTCTGGAACCAACTACAACCAGTCAGCAAGTTTTTACATTAATAACCTGATTGGTTTTCATCCTAATGAGATCTTTGTGATGTGATAAGGGTAATATGTATATGTCGTGGACATGACGAGCGAAGCTCTTTAGGATCTCACCATGTCATTAGGTCCTTCAGACTTTTTTTTTTTTTTTTTTGAGTAAATGCTTCGTAGTGGAGCGGATAACTGTAACAATTGTTCATTTCTGGAAAGAAGCACCAAAGTTGGCACAAATAGTCCTTAGACATTACTCTTTTGAAAAAACTGAGTAGCCACTAGTAGGGAGTTATGGGGTAAAAACAACAAGAATGGTGACAAAGGTCAATTTCAGTTTGTACAGGGGTTATAAGTTAAAGTTGCTCCAATTTTGGTAAAACGTGGTGCAAATTATTGGTTGAACTAATAGGATTAATAAATGAAATAGTTTTGACTGTGTTGAATGCTTGGTCTGCAAGGTAAAGGTAGAGCAATGTCGACATCCATTGGATTCTATGACGTGACATATGTTACCCTGTAACATGATAACTAAGCATGCCACATAGTGCAAACTATTCCTTTTTAAAACCCTATTAACTCAACCAATAATTTGCATCACATTTTACAATATTTAGAGCAACTTTAACATTTGATCCCTGTACAAACTAATGCTAACCTTTGTTACCATTCTTGCTGTTTTTACCCCATAACTCCATAACATTCAGTCATTGATAGTCCAAACTATACCTTTTTGGTATCGTTGTGATCAGACAAATAATGTGGTATAGCTTTCAATATGATTGAAACATTTTTAAATTTTGACCCCTGTGTAATTCTTCAATTGACCCCTACCTGGCTGCCTACTGAAAATTCAAGTGGCTACTCAGTTTTTTCAAAAGAGTAATGTCTAAGGAGTATTTGTGGCAACTTTGGTGCTTCTTTCCAGATTTGAAGGATTCCTCTGTAAATATTCTGTTATCTGCTGCACTATCGGTGGAGCATGAGCATCCAGGGTTTTCACGTATCCCATCCTTTGCGCGCCAGAGAGTCACTGCAGTCAAAACAACATAGAGAATCCGCATGATGACAATTGTAAATGAATATTATACTACAAAAATGTATTTTTTTTTATGCTTTTCATCACGTTAATAAGAGACTGCTGCATGATACCCTGAAAACTTGCTAAAACAATTATAACAAATAATCCGTGTCTGCTACGTTTAATCTGCGTGGAATTTAATAAACGCAAACCGAATTTCAGACATATATATTAGTCTGGACCAAAGAGGACAAACAGTGTTGTAAAGAACAATAATCAAGACGTTAAAGAGCAAACTTCACTTTCCCCCAGAACGACATGATCAGGAAGCGAGTGAAGCTCACAGCAGCTCCCATTGAAAATAATGGAGAGACAGCCTGTGATTCTCGCATGTTTACATAAAACAAACACAATAACAACGTCTATAAACCCAGAGAATATATTAATAAGAGTTTTAGGCACAATATAAAAATAATTTTATGTTGATGTTAATGGTGTTGTCCGTGTGCAGCAGTTAAAGTGCAGCGTGATCAGAGCATCTCAATGCAGTTCTCAGTGTTACTGAGATCTCGCAGCGCGGCGACCTCTCCGAGGTTTTGCGGGATTTGAAACCTGAAAAGGGCGGATGGTTAAAACCCTTCCGCTTCGGGGGGGCATTTCCTGCACCTCAGCAACCAATACATCGTCTACTCCTCTTGATAATGTCTATGTTCGTCTACTGTCGGTTTGTGGCTTTTTCCACACTGGGAAGATTTTTTTTTTTTTTTTTTGTGCCATTAACGGTTTGTGCCTCTGTCTACCATAGAAGGAGCCTTGCGGCGCTCCTCTCATATTAAAGAAAAACTATATGATCATTCATTAATTTTTCATATCCACTTCCTCCAATCAAGGGTCACGGGGGATGGAGCCTATCCCAGCAGTCATAGGGCACAAGGCATGGTACACCCTGGACAAGACGACAGTCTGTCGCAGGGCAACAAATAGACAGACAACCACAGTCATGCCTGTGATTGCATTCAGAGTCACCAGATCACCTAACCTGCATGTCTTTGGCAATGGGAGGAAGCTGGAGTACGTGGAGGGAACCCACATAAACACAGGGAGAACATGCAAACTCCACACAGAAAGGCCCAGATCCAATGACCTTTGTCTCTAAATGATTGTTTTCTAAATGTTACCTCATAGACACTTGTAATTCCAGGCTAACATTAGGACACTGCCAAATGAAAGACTGACTATTTACAATAACTCATTGCAAAAGAAAACTAATCTATGATGACACTCTGTGGGGAGCACGTAGAAGTGCGCACATGAGCAGTGGTTCCCAACCCTGATCCTCAGGGACTCTGAACATGCACATTCATCTCTGCCTGTTCAGGTATGCTCAGCCAGTCGAGAGCTGATGGACACCTGACTCAGCAAATCAGCTGTGTGCAGCGCAGGTAAGATAGCAAATGTGCAGGTTAGTGGTCCCTGAAGGTCAGGATTGCAAAATTTTGTCATAGGTTGTTGTGATGGCCCAGTTAAGATTTGTGAAGACTTTGCTGTTTTTTAGGGGTTTTTTTGGCGGGGGTGCTCACTAGATGCCTGTCTCATAAAAATGGGGTTCAAAGCAAAGATACCAGAGCTATGTGTAGCTCTTGGATCTTTGGAGCAAACTGAAGTGTAGTGTGCTTGAACCCTTTTTTGAAAAGACACTGCCATCTAGTGGGCTTAGAAAATTATCAAATGCTTCATGAAGCCTCACTTGGCCATCACCATCACTATTTGAAAGCATTGCTTGTGATAAAAAAACAAAAACAAAACAGTCAGCAGGTTTTTCTTTAGTGCAAAGTCTAGTTCAGGTGATTTTATGTATCTTTAAAAATGGCAGGATGAGCTTAATGCCTCTGTTTGGACAGATCAATAAACTGGACAAGGCGGTTGCAGCGGCCAACACATTTTTCCTGGCCAACCCCGATCATATGGAGATGAGACAGAACCTGGATTACTACAGAATGATGGCTGGAGTACAGAAGGAGTACTTCAAAGATTTAGAAGCCAGGCCACATATGGTTTGTATTTTTTGTTTGTGTCACTGTATGAACATTTAATCTGTACACATTTTGTAATTGTCACATCTGCTTGCTGCAGCTGGCCAGATTTAAAAGGGAACTCTGTGATTTTTCAACTCAAGCTCTATTTATGGATATTTTTGGGTTCATCTTTTCAGTCAGGACAAAAACAATATATCCCTTCAATAATGATTTAGAATGCTCACACATTCATAGGTTGAACAGCTACACATTGTATAGCTATGGGGCAAGCTAAAAACACTGAAAGTAAAATGATTCTTGTCATCTCTGAATAGGCATAAATGACATTGTTTGAAAATTGCAAGTTTAAAAATTGCTTTATCATGCCACAACACCGCCATTTTCTTTCATACCTTAATTGAGTTGCTAAATGTTAAAATCCACTAAATGATGCTTTTGTTCCTGAAGCTTTAATAACTAGGGAAAGAGGATTACAAGCAGTGGTGGGCACAGCTAACCAAAAAGTTAGCTTTCGATAACCGCTAATCAGCTTACTAAAAAGTTAGCTTTTATAATGCTAACGATAAACCACAAAAAAATTTAGCGTAAGCTACAGCTACTCGCTAACTTTCATTACTGTCTTCAGTACGCTCTCAGCTACTGACCAGCTGGTTTTGAATTTAAGCACCAACAACGCTTCTGATTAGAATCAAAGATGATCACAAACCCAACACAACATAGCTTCTGTCTTTGTACACCCTGCTTACTGCTGTAAGAGTGAGTCATTTCCATTTACAGCATACAGCAGTCCAGCCGTAAGGCAGACGTCCTGAAAAGGAAAGCATGTTTGACTTATGGTTTTGATTTATAAATCAAATTAATCCGGATAGAATAACTACATTGTCAATTCTGACATTTTTACAAAGTGAAAATATAACACATATCTTTTAATTTTAAAATAATGCTCTAATTCTGAATGTTTTGAACATTAAGACACACAGATGCCAAAATGCATTATGGCTAAAATGATCCTTCCCTCATCACTGCTGATTGGTTGATGTAAAAGCCAACACACATGTGGCTGTAACATGTGTTGGCTTTTACAAATAAATATGTATTTGTAAAATATGTCATTTTTTCATTTGTTAAAAAAAAAGCATTTGCAAAGTTGTGATTCAGCTCTACAACCATGTGATATAACCGGGCAGCATTCACACTGCCATCCAGTAGATGGTTCAAAATGCATATAACACTGCCATAATGCATTTTGGCATCTGTGTGTGTTAATGTTCAAAACCATAAGTCAAACATGCTTTTCTTTTCAGGACGTCTGCCTCATGGCTGGACCGCTGTATGCTGTGAATGGAAATTACTTTTTTTTTTTTTTTTTTTTGTAGCAGTCTGGCAACCAGGTCCCTTCTGCTGGGTTAGAGTTGAGCTCAGCTCCTCTCAGCTGCCTGACTGCTGCAAAATAAGTAGCAGACAGGAACCAACTTATATGATTTTAGGGTTTACAAATGTTTTTCACCGTTACTAACTACGAAAACGTTAGCGGACCAAATTAGCGGAAGCTACTTGGTCCGCTGATGGTTTTTGAAGTTACCTGAAAAACTAATCTGCTAACAAAAAAGTTAGCTTCACTAATTAGTGGATTAGTGGAACTGTGCCCACCACTGATTACAAGCCCATACATTCCACACTTAGCCTCTCAAAGAAGATCTCAGGTTCAAGGCCACCTGTGCCTCATTCTACACATATGTGTGGACTTACATCAGAAAGGACAGCCAGTGTAAAACTTGGGCCAAAATCAAGGTGTGGATCAATACCGGATCCGATGTGGCAGTCTCAAGCAAAAAAGGATCAGTCAAAAGATTTTATAAATTTATGATATCGCAATTGCTATTCGCCATCATAATATTCCCGCGTTAATTGCGGTAGGACTTTTTCATCATCTCAGAAGGCACAGCCAATCAGGGAGAGGATAATTCGATAATCAGAAGGCACAGCCAGTCAGAGACAAGATAATCGATAATCAGAAGGCACAGCCAATCAGAGACAGGATAATCTGATAATCAGTAGGCACAGCGAATCAGAGACAGGATAATCTGATAATCAGAAGGCACAGTCAATCAGACAGGATAATCTGATAATCAGTAGGCACAGCCAATCAGAGACAGGATAATCTGATAATCAGTAGGCACAGCCAATCAGAGACAGGATAATCTGATAATCAGAAGGCACAGCCAATCAGAGACAGGATAATCTGATAATCAGAAGGCACAGCCAATCTAGGCCTGCATCAAGTTTTACCTGCAGAAACAATTACTGTGCAAATAGCAGTTGTCGTTATTATAATTGTCAAGTTACTGTCTTATTCTTGTTGTGATTGAATTTGTCACTCTTGCTGTAAGCCGTCTCATTGGATACTCTTCTCAGGCTGAGTTCATGCTGGGGAAGAGTTATTACAGCGACAACTCATTTGGTCTGGCTGCTGAGCACTTTGAAGCAGCCGTCGCTGAGTACTTCACGGCGGATAAGGAGTGCCGAGTGCTGTGCGAGGGTTCCTACAACTATGACGGATACAACTACATGGAGTACAGTGCAGATCTCTTCCAGACTATAACAGGTGACACAGTCCAGCTATGAGTATTGTGCAGAATGGACCAACGGGACACTTGAGAATTTGGTATCACGCAGATATGGAGTTCCAGTTGTAGTAAAGTACATTAACACTGTTTCCTTTGTGTGTCAGACCATTACATGCAGGTGTTGAACTGCAGGCAGCACTGCTCTCTTGAGCTGGCCTCCACTGCCGGCACAGAAAAGCCCTTTGAGGACTTCCTGCCTTCACACTTCAACTATCTCCAGTTCTCCTACTACAACAGTGAGTGGAAAACAGGATGAGTATTAGTAGTACAATCAGAAGAATAAGAAGCATGAAAGATGTTACACTTTGGGTTTTCTGTTATTTGTTACATGTTAAACCACCTTGTTTTCAAGCACAATAAGTATTGAAAATTCACTTAAAGCTGTACGGCCTTCAGGGATGAAAAATCTTTTCTTTTTGGCAGATTTTTGCTTTTTTTGCCAGTCGCCTGGGTCATTTTTGAGATCAGTGCAAATCTATTGTGTTATAAATTTACTTTAGTTGTATCTGTATAATGTTATTTAGGTCAGGCACCGATTTGGGCAACCCCAATACACCGTTAGGTTTGGTTGCGTTAGCGGACGACCAGAGTTATTTTTGGATCCAACCGCGCTGCGTTTAAAGTAAAATGTCTTCATTAAGAGGGTGAGTTACCTATTTGCAGAGGGTTTTCTGATTCATAGCGAATGGATGTTGTGTAGCGTTGATAGTGATTCCTGCCGAGTGGGGATGTTTTAAGTTATTTGGCATGATTGGTTAAGGGCCTAGCTAACTAGCCGCTGTATGCTCTGCTTAGACAATGTCTGCTGTTATACTTGCATAGCACTGCAGTTATTGGTGTTGATCTGATATTACTGTATTAATAAGCACCGTGTGTTTAGGATTTGTAATAAAATCACATTGTTTTGTGTTTCTGTCTTGCAGAAACCATAAATTTGTCCGTAAACTATTAATTCGGACCATTTAATTGTTTATGGAAGTTTCATTCCAATGACTGTGCACCCAGCGTGTTAATCTGAGCCATTCAAGTTCATCTGTTAGGCAACAAATCTGCATATAAAAGCTCTGAACTGTTCCTCCGTGTCCGTATCTACTCTCTGACCAGAGTTCTGTGGTGGATAAAGCCGATCAGCAAATTAACAATTCTCTACGCATCACATTCACAACACAGCTACGAAAAAATGGGGGTGGGGTGGGGGGGTATGTACAATGTGTCGCCAATCTGACAGCATCGTATGGTGTCCATCGACTTTTCAATGATGTAAAGACAAGACCAGAGGTGGCCAAACTGATTGTATCTGTAGATGACAGGTCGAAAAATTTAGAAGTAGATTGAAGTATATTTATGCAGTACATGTGAAGTAAAGTGGTTGTGCATTAATTTGCAGGTAGGATAATTTTCTGTTTATGTTGAAAAGCTAAATTTGTAAATTCTTGTGAAAATACGACTAGAGGAGTGATTTTGAAGAAGTAAAGTTCTGTTTTTTTATCACCAAAATTGGTACTGCACCCCTCCAGCATTCCCTCATAATGTTGGGTTTCAGCTTTTTTCGTTTTTCACCACTTTCATCCCCGGGCCTTTGAAATGTCACAAAATTCACAAAATTTAGCTTCTATTGACATCCAAGTGCTATAATGTTGGTTTATTTTTGAAACATGTTGCAAAATTACAGGTCATTTTAATGAAGAGAACATATTTACGTTCTTGGGGGGAATTCCATGGTGATTTTTTTATATTCCTTCTAATGTCTTCAGGAGGAAGTGCGTGTGCACATACATGATGTTTTAAAATTACCAGAAGTTACCTTTGACCTTATGTTATGCACATACACAGGGTGTGCACGCTTACATCCGTAAAATGTCTTGTAAATCACTTCGGAGGTTTTAATCTGGGTTCAAAAACAACATTTTTACATTTAGAAGTGTTTATTTCTTATTAACATTTACAAAATACATGAGAAACGCAATAGATTTATGCAGAATACAGTGTTTTGGAGCATTTTCTACCATGCATTTCTGCTCTGATTGGCTGTCGCTGTGTGCTTCCAGCATCCTTTGCGCAAGTTGGGGGGAGCCCCTACGGGATCTATGATGTCGCTATCCCCTTCAGAGGAACTAATTTTTCCAGACAACACAAATTTTTCTCATTGGCAGTGTCATAGTATGACTCCCCTATTTAAAAGCTAATAAATAAAATTATAGTGGTGCCAAAGGAAAGCCTTTTCTTAAAAAAAAAACCCAGAGGCTGTACACTTTTAAGATTTGTTGAAATTAGGACTTGCAATTAGCTGCGAAAATTCATTATAAGCTATATTTTACTAGTATTCACAAAATTTACATCTTTTACGCCATCCACTTCAGAACCTTATGGTGAGTCAAAAAAGTGAATTTTATCTCAGATATGATGCAAACAAGATGTTTCCAAAATATTTTCACTGAACAAGATTTGTAAAATGTATCATCTAAAAATGAGTCCTTATGTCTTACTTAAAATTTGCGTGCCAAAAAATTGTTTCTTATATTAAGTGCAAGTGTAGATAAGATGGTTTGACGACTAGACAAATATACTTGGTAAGATTTTCCGTCTTTGCAGTGCACTAAAGAATTCCATCCTTAGTTGGACTGGCTGCCCAAAAACAAAATAACGTCTCCTTTGAAGACCAGATGACATGCCGATGATGTAGCCGAAGGGGCGCACAGACACTGTTCACAGACATTCAGGATCTTGCACAACATTGTCAGTGTAAACATGGCTACCAGTGAAAAGCACTTACAGTTGTGGTGGCTAAATCACCATTCTCACTTTCACAGATGTGTATCCCAGATGTTCTGTATCAAACAGGTGTGTGAAAATCACTGTTGTGTGCAGTTTGATGATACAGCGCACTGAATTGGCACCATATGATGTATGCAAAAACAGTCGTTGCATGCCTATTATATTACATTAGCACAACATTGGTGCTTCCAGAAAATCTCCCAGTGATGTCACAGCATGCGTGACAGTGTTAGTGGGTCCATCAGATTACCAAACTATGCCAAAGTTTGTGATGGGGTGGGGGGATTTTCTAACATCTTGAAAATCCCACCATGGTTAAAATAAGATGATGACACAATAAGACCATGACTGAATGTCACAGACACCCTCTGTGACCCTCAAGGCAGGGGTCTCCAGTCCTGCTCCTGGAGAACATTTATCATACATTTTTCCATGCATCATTGCTGTGGCATAGTCATAATGACACTTGGCAGTGCATTATTGAAAGAAGCCTGAACACATTCCTATGTTCGGGTCCACACCAGCTAAGCTAACAGATTAACCTTGGTTTGGGTGTTAAGTCATATTGTTTTGGGACTGCACGGTGGTTCTCATAATGATTTGCTTTGCTGTGGGCATTAAAAGTTACCAAAACAAGTTACTAGCATGTTACCCAGGAGATCCACGGCCTCCAGATTGGGTAGAGTTTATAAGAAAGTTAGCTGACGTTTTTCAAGAGTGGTAATAAATTTAAGCAAAGCTTGTATCATGAGTTGGAATGTTGTGTGATTCCACAATGTTTGTAGAACCTCAGACCTCAACAATTTTTTTTTGAAGAGGAGCTCAAGCCTTTTATTTCTTGTTAATTATGTAATTTTTTAAATGTTAATTTACTGTCTTAATGTATTGATAAATTGTTTAGGTTCTTGTTATCATATACACACTATTATTATATTATTTTTTTATTTTATGTTTACTTCTACTTTGTCATTTGATTTTTAAATGGACCACAATGGAAATAAGTGTTCTCACTTTCTTGTGTCATCCATGTATTTGTAACATATTTACAATTATATTATGTGCTTACATTGAACTTACTAATTAAAATCAATCACCACACTCACACCTTAATATGAAGATGACTTACCGCTCTCTGTTGGAATGGCGTGAGTGTCCAGAAAGTAGTTAGCAAGATCCATTGTTCAGTGTTGTTAGCTAATATCAGTAGTTTCTCCAAAAATATTAGTCCTATCAATGTTCTATTTTCATACTAGATCCAAAATACATAACCATACCAAATGGCAAATGTCAGCTGTCCACAGTTTGTCTGTGATTGAAGTTGCACATACAGCTGCTGTAAGCAGGTGCTTTTAATTTGACAAAAAAGACAGTGGCTGAAGACATTAAAACCACAACACATTTCACTCATGGTACCAACATGAGACTTAACTCATTCATCTTAACAGCAACAAAGCATGTAACTAAAGTGACTAAACCAGCTGAACTACAAAAACACAATAAAGCAGTAACACTAACATGAACCACAATAACATTTAAAACCTCAAATCCCTGAACTCCCATGGTGCATTGCAGCACAGTGTCCATTGTTTACAGATGAGCTAAAATTACAAATTTCTCAAAAAAATATTTGTCCTATCAGCTTTCTGTTTTTGGAGCCTTCATCCTTGACCTAAAATACATAAGTATACCAAACGGCAAATGACAGCGCTCCCCAGTTTTTGTGTGATCAAAGCCATGTGCACACGCGCACACACGCAGACAGAAGCCCCTTGGCTATTATAGATAACCTGCTTATTGTCTCAGTAACTGTGCCTTAACAGGATCAAACTGATCAAGTTACAGATAACTGCTAAAAGTGCTGAAGTTGTTAGTATACATTAAATTAGATGAGAATTTTGCAGCAGGGATGTCTTTATGATCTTACCACACACCACACAGCCAAATTATTCCACGTTTGCTCAAAATGACAAACACAGCCCTCCACAACAGCTTGTAGTCATTCAAAGCAAATACTCCTCTAATTATGCATAATGTCATTGCTTAAAACATCTTAAACTAAGAATTATAATAAAAAAAAATCACCGCCCCACCGCAGTTGTCATGAAGGAGGAAACAATCTGTTGAAAGCAAAACTTTTTTTTTGTTTTTTTTTGCGCCAGACTGCAAACATGCTTATTTCTGCTCTAAAGTTGGTCATTTTAACATGGACTTGAATTGGAACCTGCTCTTCTCTATACTTGTCCATCAGCTCACACAGAGAAAACTTAACTTTTTTGTGGGCTTTAACATGAAATCATATTGCTGCTCACAGATATTCATCTCTCTTCTCAGCCTAGCTTCCGTGACTGTTTCCTTTAAATTCATGTTGTGGCTGATCAACCTTATGCCTCTGTAGTTACTGCAGCTCTGTACATCACCCTTATTCTTAAAAATCAGCACTCTCACTTTCCAAAAGTTTATTGAAGAATCTGGATTGAAACCTACTCATCTGATCAACATTGACATGCCTCCCCTGGTATGTCATCTGGACCAGCCACCGTTTCATTATTCATCCTCTTCAGCTTTCCTCACTTCATTCATGCTAATCTGTCACACTTCCAGATTCACTCTCTGCACGTTATCAAACCTTCGCTCCCTCTCGTTTTCCTCATTCATCAGTTCCTTGATGTATTCCCTCCAAATTCACATCTTGTTTGTATAGTAACACATTTCTGTCTGTCAGGCCAATCGGCTCAAGTCCCCTTTTTTTGTCCTTACTGTTTAATTTCACGCTCAGCTGCATGCAGTTTTCTTTGCCTTTACCACCCCTTTCTTCCCCTTATACTATATATTCTTGTACTCCTGTAAACCTTTGTCATCACTCTGACTGTCCCAGTTCTTTTTTACTAACTTGTTCGTCTTTGTACATTCCTGTACTTCCTTAATCTATTACAGCAGGGGTGCCCAACCTTTTGGAACTGAGATCTACTTTTAAAGTTGAAAGTGTATCGAGATCTACCAAGCCATGTCGAAAGCCAGAGCATAGCTGCAATTTATGTGCACCAATAACACAATTTTCTGGCACAAAGATAGTTTTAACAATAATAATGCACTATTGAAGCAAATATGCATGGTGCAAAGAATAAACACAAGTATAGTTGGGTCATCTGGGGCACTTCCGTCACCGTGGAGAACGAAGGTTCATTTCTCGGTGTTTTTGTCTTCTTTGATGAAAATAAATGAAAATAAAATTGGGTGACCCTCTCAAAAGTGTGGGCGGAAGTCGTGGGGGGCCAAAATCAAAATATTCAATGTACAGGAAACTTTTTACTGGTGCATTTTAGACCCTATAAATGTATTACCAATAGATATAAACGTGATACCAAAATGTCAGATAAGCCATTCAAAAAAAGCTCTGTGATGTCATAATGACGTCAAATGACGTTATTTTCAAAATGGCTGCCGTATAGATATGCAATGTACAGGAAATTTTTTCCTGGTGCATTTTAGAGCCCACAAATGTATTACCAACATATACAAATGTAATACCATAATGTCAGATAAGCAGCTCAATATTACTCTGTGACATCATAATGACGTTTAATGACGTCAAATTACGTTTATTTAAATTATTAATGTCCAAAACTACACAATTAAATTTGTATTTTCAGGTCTTTTGGTCATCTGTGCAGCTGTTAATGTTAATGAATTACATTTTTATTTCCAGGTGTTTGGTAGGCTGTCCAAGTACTTAATAGAGTGAGGAGTGGGGATCATGTTTAATTATGGTGGGCAGAAATTTAGAATCCCCCATTGGAAGTTCCTTTACATTCAGTTTTACATCTTATGCGGTTAGGATTAGGGTTGTGATTTCCATTGGGGATTCTAAATTCCTTCCTTGTGTAATATGCATGTTTAGCTGGCGTTTTCATTAACTCTTTTTACATTTTCAGGTATATGTCTACGCCACTTCAAATAAAGCTGAGAGAGAAAACGAAAATATGCTTACGTTGCCACATCAGAGATATTTGTGATAGACATTTTTGATCGCTGTTTTCCAGCCATGGATTATGAATGCTTACTCAAATGTGGCAAAGCCTGCCAATCCACAGATACTATATCCGAAAATAAGTGGGAAAGTTTACAAGTAAAGTCAAAAGCCTGGACAGGACTTGACAGATTTGGTGATATTCATGACACAACTTCATGGGAAAGTGGACCAGCAGGTTATTATGTGCATAAGTCTTGTTATATAACAATCTCATCTTCAAGTTATTTGCAAAAGGCCCAGCAACGCAAGCAGAAAGAACAGGACATTGCTCAGCGTTCTAGTCAACCATCAACTTCTGTGTCATGATGTGCCTGAGGTACCTACTCCACCAAAGCGTTTGCGTTCATCATTTAGTCGGCTTCTACATGATAAAACAATGTGCGTTTGGCGCATGAAGAGCGAGGACAAGAAACATCCAAATAGAATGCAGAGTAAGCTCTTCAGACTTAACACACTGTCAGCATGGCATTCTTTCAGACGTCACCCAGTCCACATAGAAGACGCACAGCTAAGGGATCGTCTTCAGCGACTAGTTGTCAACATCAGCACTCTTGGACCCATTTGCAAATGACATCATGTACCACCATGCCAGTTGGCAGCAGTACATTAGCCACTCAAAGTTCCAATCTGATGATGCAGTGCACCTTCAGGATGTGTCTCTCTCTGAAGCGAGGAGTTTATTCTTCAGACACGTTGATAACGTTATCTTCAGTGAGCATGAAATCCGATCATTACAGGCGCTCTTAGCCGACTATAAATGCATAGTTGGTGACTTCGGGTATCAAGTGGGTGATGTGAAATCATCGTACCTCAAGGAATTGCTAGTAAGCGAATATCAGGACACGATTGGATTCCAAGAGAGAAGGGAGAAGAATAAGAGTGAGTGGGTTTATGACGTCCAAGGTGGAGGCAACTACATTGATGCAACAATGTCGTCTCGGCATCAGTGATGAGCAGCTTCTTCAAAATGTGGCCCAAAGACTATCTGAGAAGGTGAAAAGCACACATACTGTCCCTTGGCCACCTAACGTGGATGATCTTGAAGATGATGAAGAGGTATGCGAGTTGTTGCTGCAACTTTTGACCTGGCTCAAACAACCCAAGAGGAAAAGCATTGACCTAAGCCCTACCACAATCAGTCTGGCATTCATGTACTACGTCACAAGGATGACCAGAAGCAAAGATCTAATGGACAATTTGCACAAGAGTGGAGTCTGTATTAGCTATGCAGACGCATTGCGTCTTTATGTCCACTGGGCCTTGATAGATATTGAGGCATCAGCAAACTGTCCATAGGAGATTGCAGATGACAAACCAGCCATAGTGATTGTTGATAATGATGATTTCAAAATCGATACATTGACAGGCAGTTCCAAGGGAGCTCATCAAACGATCGTTATGTTCTTGCAGCCAAAAAGCTATGAAAAGAAAGCTAGCAATGAGCAACCTACAAAGCTAATCAAGAAGGAAGTCTCTGCACTGCTGAACCAGAAATGCGCTGAGCTGACACAGGTCCAACAGTATAGATGCCCCCCTGGTAGCAAGAGTGAGCCACCGACTCGGCCCTCAGTGGAGACACCAGTCAATGCCACAGCTCCTCAGCGTTCCCGCTCGGTAATACATGCATTGTCTCGTGCAGACAATAATGGTAACAGACCACCGCCTGAGGAGCAGAAGGTACCAGCATACAGTGGTTCCCAGTCTTGTCAACATCCTCATCTGAACAAAAGTAAGCCGTACTACCATACAATGTACAACGAACCTCCAAGTAAATCAGTGATGTATGACATCATGGTGAAACTCATGCTGGCTATGCGACAGAAGAATATTCCATTCTGCTTTCTTGTTGGTGACATGCCGACCTACAAGACCATAGTGCAACTGAAGTCGGAGAATCAGAAAGTGTTCAAGAACATCATTCCAATTCTTGGAGCATTCCATCAGCAGATGTCATACATTTATGCTGTCTATAAAAGATTCAAAGGTTCTGGCATAGCAGAGACCCTCATTGCTGCTGGGGTGGTAGTGGAGGGATCCGTTGACCAGGCTCTGCGGGGCAAGCATTACAGGTGAGGTGTACGCTGCATCATGCTCTGGAGAGAGATTCTTCTTCATGAACGTCTCAAAAAAATTCTCACGCTCCGGGAACAATCAGGAGCCATCAAGTCAAACCGACATTCTGCGAAATGTTCTTACTGAGACTTAGGAAGCTTTACAGAAAGCGCACATTGATCTTCAGGAGGATGATGACATAACAGCTCATCAACAAAGTCTATGAGAAGCCTGGAACAGACATGGGTGATTTCTTGCTCTCGTTCCTGGAAATGACAGACCCTCTAGTCCAAAATATTGATGCATGTCATGCAAGAAATGGTTCGGAATACCTGTCGTCGTCATGACATGCTGGACTGATGGCGTATGACAACCATGATTATGGGAGATGGTTGCCAGACTACTGGGCAATGTTGTCTTCGCTGCCGGATTATCAAATTAACTTTTTCAACAATCACTTTGCACAGTCAATGACAGGACTGCCGTATTCTTGCCAGCCACTTGACCTTTGGATAGAGACGACTATGAACCTCAACTCAAAGCTGAAACAGGGTTGGCTTCAGCTTCTACAGAATGAGAAGCAACTGTTCTCAACAACAAGGAATGCAAATAATGTTGCAAGGATAAAAGCCACTGTTAAGCAAAACCTGAAGTGTGAGCGTCGCAATAGAAAACATGTAGAGTGCCAACCAGCAAGGATGAGAAAAGATGAGCAAGCCATCCAGGATTTACAGTCATGCATGATAGACTTCAAAGCTGAACCATTTGATGAATCGAACCCAACATTGACAGCACTGGAAGATGGGCAAACTCAATCCAAAACCATCTTGCAAGAACAGGTGTTTACCAAGACCAAAGACCTAACTGCAACCATCCCAAGGAATAAGAGACGGAATTTTGCTGGTGAGCAGGTTCCTGTCTCCTCTGGCACATCCATGACAGTAGCCCAGATGGAGAAGTCAGGAATGGCGACCTTGGTCGATCTTGCAGATGGATCAGGAATCATCAAACTTGAGACAGTCCTTGAGGGATGAGTGACGGAGGAGTGTCTGTCCATGTACAATGTAGATGGGTCTATGTGAAAGACTTGTAAGAGCAAGTTATTGGAGCTATTCAACAAAGACCCCGCCCCGGAGAAACCACGTGGCCACATTAGCGTTGTGGACATTGCACTGCTCTCGAGACTAGCCACACCTACACCCGAAGATCGAGAGGCCAGTAAGAGGGATGGCTCGCAATACTGGTGGAGAAACTACTTGAATAAGATCTGCACCATCATTCTCTCACGCCACAGTGATGAACACCTTATCATTCTTGTAAATGACTCATATAACCGACCCTTCAGCATCAAGGATGACGAACACGAACGACGGGCAGCCAGACATTCTTACATCCCAAATGTCTTCCCTAAGCCTGAAGACGAATTCCCTAGCGCTGTAGAGTTTAACAGAATAATGGCTAATTCAAGTAACAAAGTCAGATTACAGAAGCTGATGAAAGATCACATGAAGACAATGGTTAGCTGCTTTAGAGGCAGTATCATATACTGTGAGGGTGAGAGGTCAACCAACCTAAGCACAGACATCACAAGTACAGACTTCGGATTCAAACAGCTTGAGGCAGATACTATGCTGCTATCTGCATGCGCAAAGCTTGTGACTCAGAACAATGATGAAGTTGTGGTTATAGACAGTGAGGACACAGACGTCTATGTACAGGCAGCATATGTTTCACATAAGCTTAAAGGACATCTTCTCATCAAACGGAAGAATGAGTATATCAGCTGCTCTGCCATGCTCACTGAAGATGTAGCAAACATCATCATACCTCTCCATATAATCACAGGCAGTGACCACACATCCGGTTTCTTTGGTCATGGCAAAAAGAGACTTTTGCAGAGAGTGATCAGTGATCCAGAAGCCAGGAACTCCTTGGACGTGTGGGGGAGAGTCTGTTGTTACGAGACGAAGTGAAAAGAGCTATGAAAACATTTATCCTGTGCGAAATCTATGGGGAGAATGCAGATGTTACTTGCGGGTAGGCTAGGCCATCCAGGTGGCAAAAAATGAAGAAGAAGAAGAGCACACTCTGCCTACCTCCTGATGACGATACTCTGAACCACCATTTAGAAAGGACAAACTACCTAACTTATTGCCAGATTCATTATGATTTGCTGGAACATCCGTCTCCCATTGGTCATGGTTGGGAATTCATTAATGGCAAGTGCCGGGTGGTTCGCTACACTAAGCCACCGTTGCCTCATCAACTCACGCGTCATGACGATAAAGATGGTGACAGCGAGATTTCTGACTCTACTGATTCAGATGAATAGTCACGTTTTGGCTGCAGTGATGGACATTAACAAACTGAAAGACTAAAGCAGATTGTGCAATATAGACTGTTATTGAAATGACATCACTTGACGTCATACTGACGTCACAGAACATTTCTAAAGGGTTTATCTGACATTATGGCATCACATCTATATACGAGGGTAGGCTAAAAAGTTCTAAGGCTCACTATAATGCAGTTAATGCATTACTCCTTCATGGGGAGCCTTAAAACTTTTCAGCCTACCCTTATATGTCGTTAGCACATTTGTGGGCTCTAACATGCACCAGGAAAAGTTTCTGTGTAGGCTCTCAGTTGTCCAGGTGGTTTCCAAAGTAGAGAAGCTTGAATCTTCGACTGGACTGGGTTGCTTGACGTGAGGATGTTTCGTTTCAAAGCACAGAAGCTTCCTCAGCTAAAATTCTTGCTCTGGTAGTCTGACTTCTGTCTTGACTCTTGTAGAGAAGAATAAACAGAAGCCAACAAAAGCTGGAGTTTTTTAACATAACCAGACCCCTCCTACCGAGAGGCCGACTGCTATAGGCTAGTGACTCAACAATAGCTCTAATTAGTACCTATTGTGCTCTAGTTAGCACTCTCCTAATGATGGGATGGAAGCCTCCCCTGATGGCTCCCTTGACGACTCTCCTGATGACATGAATGACTCATTACCATGAACAAAAGACTGAAACTGCTTTGACCTGAGTACCCCATTGTAAACAGGGGACAAAGCGTGTCTGAGACCCGCCCCCCCGGTTAAGGCTGGGTTTCAACTGTTTTACAAAGAATGCTTCCTTGACACCTCTCTCAAACCATTTCTTCTCTCTGGCTAAGATTTTAACTTCCTTGTCCTCAAACGTGTGGTTAGTGTCTTTCAGGTAGAGATAAACTGCAGACTGAGGTCCACTGGCGCCCTCTCTGCGGTGCTGGTATAGCCTCTTCTTTAAAGGTTGCTTAGTCTCACCTATGTACTGTTCATTACAGTTTTCCTGACATCTGATATAATACACTACATTGCTCTGTTTGTAACTAGGGATCCTGTCCTTAGGGTGAACTAATTTCTGTCTCAAGGTGTTAACTGGTTTAAAGTAAATTGGGATTTTGTGCTGTCTGAAGATCCTCTGTAGTTTGTACAGATTGTGCATGTACGGATTGGCCACAGTGGGGGATACTGGAGACCTCATCGCACAAGAGCTATTGTTTAGTCACTAGCCTATAGCAGTCGGCCTCTCAGTAGGAGGGGTCTGGTTAGGTTAACTCCAGCTTTTGTTGGCTTCTGGTTTATTCTTCTCTACAAGAGTCAAGACAGAGGTCAGACTACCAGAGCAAGAATTTTAGCTGAGGAAGCTTCTGTGATTTGAAGCGAAACGTCCTCACGTCAAGCAACCCAGTCCAGTCGAAGATTCAAGCTTCTCTACTATGGAAACCACCTGGACAACTGAGAGCCTACACAGAAACATTGCGACCAACTGTGGGCATGATGCCCTGGCATTGGTATGTAAGCTGGAAAGGACTGCTAAAAGATAGCTAACCTTAGCAACCACTTAAGATTTAACCTAAGATGCAAACAAAACAATGTTATTCCCAAATGCATGAAGCAAAAGGCACTAGAAGCAGGCCACACAGCAGAAAAGATCCAGCACAGTTACCTTAGGAGGATTTTGGGTCTTAGAATTAGAAGGCTTCATTTTAAAATATTAGACCTCCAAAATAATCTTGATAGTCTTTACAAAAGGTTAGAAACCTTAGTGGGGGAAGAGGCCCATAATAAGATCACAAAGTTCATAGTTAAAATTCAAATGGCTGAGCATTTAAAAAGTAAGGAGCGGCAAATCAGGAAGTTTCACAACCTTTTAGTGCAGAAAAGGCGTACTTTCAGGGGGAGTACTTTTAAAGATACACGCAGACAAATTAGTGACAACAGGAAAAATTGGGTAAAGAATCTGTCTGACAGGGTTCTTACACAGACAGAAAAGGATGTGCTCACCAAATGACTAAATTTCTCAGTGACCCCTAAACATATACTGACAGTAGATTACATCACTGCAGTAGAGTCAGCCATTAAACATAACAGTTTGTCAGAGTCAGAAGCTGGGGACCTCCGACTAAGAGTCACAGCAGTGCTTAACAGTGCTAAGCCTCCTCCGTCCGACATCACAGGAGAAGAACAGAAAGCTTTGGCAGCACTGCAGAAGGACCAAAGCATCCTTATCCTGCCAGCAGATAAAGGCAGATGCACGGTTGTCCTGAACACATCGGACTATGAGGCCAAGATCAACAACTTGCTCAGTGACTCCAGTACATACGAACGTCTGAAGAGAGACCCCACGAGTGGCTATAAGAAGAAAATCATTAGCTACCTCCAAAACCTGGAGAAAGAGGGACTCATCGACAGGCAGACATACTACAGACTGTACCCGGGGGACACCACTCCATGCATCTATGGACTGCCCAAAATCCACAAACAGGACGTGCCACTCAGGCCTATTGTAAGTAGCACAGATTCCATCACATACAATTTGGCCAAGCACCTCAAGTGCATTTTGGCTCCTCTAGTGGGTAACTCAGACCACCATGTGGAGAACACACAAGATATTGTGAACAAGATCAAGGACCTGCAGCTGGAGGCAGATGAAACTATGGTGTTATTTGATGTGACTTCGTTGTTCACCTGCATCCCCGCTGCTGAGGCCATCTCAGCTGTGAGGCAGAGACTGCTGGAGGATGTGTCTCTACTTGAAAGGACCAAACTCACACCAGACCACATCTGCCAACTCTTGGGGATCTGTCTTAACACCACGTATTTCCTGTTTAGGGGGAATTACTACAGGCAGATCCATGGTTGTGCGATGGGGTCTCCGGTATCCCCCATTGTGGCCAATCTGTACATGGAGCGAGTGGAGAAGACAGCCTTGACGTCGTTCACGGGCATCTCTCTGAGTCACTGGTTCAGATATGTCGATGACACATGGGTTAAAATCAAGCAACAGGAGGTCGAGGACTTTACAGAACACATCAATTCGGTGGATTCCAATATCAAGTTCACACGTGAGGATGCCAGAAACAACCATTTAGCCTTCTTGGACTGTGATGTTACGATTGGAGAGAACAGGCAGCTCCAGACAGAGGTTTACAGAAAACCCACTCACACTGACCAATATCTGCTCTTTGGCTCAAACCACCCCCTTGAACACAAGCTCGGGGTGATCAGGACTCTTCAACACAGAGCCCTACAGGTGTCCACAACTGCAGAGGGAAGGGCTAAAGAACAACAACTTGTACGGAAAGCCCTCACAGTATGTGGGTACCCACGATGGTCCCTGGACAAATTGCAGAAGTCCCAGAAAACAAAAATACCAGATAGACAGGAGACGGAGACAAGAAGAAGAGTGTCTCTCCCTTATTTAGCAGGAGTAGGATCTTCAGACAGCACAAAATCCCAGTTTACTTTAAACCGGTTAACACCTTGAGACAGAAATTAGTTCACCCTAAGGACAGGATCCCTAGTTACAAACACAGCAATGTAGTGTATTATATCAGATGTCAGGAAAACTGTAATGAACACTACATAGGTGAGACTAAGCAACCTTTAAAGAAGAGGCTATACCAGCACCGCAGAGAGGGCGCCAGTGGACCTCAGTCTGCAGTTCATCTCCACCTGAAAGACACTAACCACACGTTTGAGGACAAGGAAGTTAAAATCTTAGCCAGAGAGAAGAAATAGTTTGAGAGAGGTGTCAAAGAAGCATTCTTTGTAAAACAGTTGAAACCCAGCCTTAACCGGGGGGCGGGTCTCAGACACGCTTTCTCCCCTGTTTACAATGGGATACTCAGGTCAAAGCAGTTTCAGTCTTTTGTTCATGGTAATGAGTCATTCACTTCATAAGGAGAGTTGTCAAGGGAGCCATCGGGGAGGCTTCCATCCCATGATTAGGAGAGTGCTAACTAGAGCACAATAGGTGCTAATTAGAGCTATTGTTTAGTCACTAGCCTATAGCAGTCGGCCTCTCGGTAGGAGGGGTCTGGTTAGGTTAAAAAACTCCAGCTTTTGTTGGCTTCTGGTTTATTCTTCTCTACAAGAGTCAAGACAGAAGTCAGACTACCAGAGCAAGAATTTTAGCTGAGGAAGCTTCTGTGATTTGAAGCGAAACGTCCTCACGTCAAGCAACCCAGTCCAGTCGAAGATTCAAGCTTCTCTACTATGCACCAGGAAAAAGTATCCTGTACATTGCATATCTATATGGCAGCCATTTTGAAAATAACATCAAAGAACAGTGTTGAACTGCTTATCTGACATTATGGTATTACATTTATATATGTTGGTAATACATTTGTGAGCTCTAAAATGCACCAGGAAAAAGTTTCCTGTACATTGCATAGCTATACGGCAGCCATTTTGAAAATAACGTCATTTGACGTCATTATGACATCACAGAGCTTTTTTTGAATGGCTTATCTGACATTTTGGCATCACATTTATATCTATTGGTAATACATTTATAGGGTCTAAAATGCACCAGTAAAAAGTTTCCTGTACATTGAATATTTTCATGGCGGCCATTTTGGATTTTGGCCCCCCACAACTTCCACCCACACTTTTGAGAGGGTCACCCAATTTTATTTTCATTTATTTTCATCAAAGAAGACAAAAACACCAAGAAACAAACCTTCGCTCTCCACGGTCACGGAAGTGCCCCAGATGACCCAACTAAGTAGGCCTAGGCTGGGCCATAACAACACAACAACAAACAATCCAAATGCCTAATTCAAGTTGGAAAAGTTGTTTCCTTCCTTAGTGGGACATCTGGCACTGAGAGGAGGCAGTTAACCTCTCATAGCCCGGACAGTAGGAGCTGAGTGCCAGTTGTAAGCAGGCCACAAGGGGTCGTCAGTCGTGGCGGATCTGTATTTTGACTTGATGATTTTCATATGTGAAAAGGCAGACTCACACACATAGGTTGATCCAAAAAGTAGAGCCAAATTCTGTGCAATTTGTCTGAAGTTGGGGTACTTCTTTCTGCATTAGATTCCAGAATTGGACATTCATGCCAGCTGTTGCTCTGGATTTGAGCTCAATCTCATTTTTTAGTGTAAAGATCTCATTCTCAATAGCAGCTCTATCCAGGTTGAAGAGTGATGCCACTTTGGACGTCATGCATGCCACATATTTTCCCCAAATGGAAAACAGAGAAAACTGACAACAGCCTCAATGGAAGCAAAGTTAGTGAAGTGCCTGCCAAATATTTACAGACTGTTGTGCTGCTGGCTGACTTTTCAATGCCTGGACTTTTCGGGCGCGCAGTGGTGATTTAGCCGAGAAGTTTGCATCGTAGCTCTTGTGAATTGTCTCAGAATGCCGCTCCAAATTCCCTTTGTTTGGTAAAGCCACATTTACATAAGGCAGATGGATTTGTGATTCAAATAAATGAAAAAATAATCCTCCTCCCATTAAATTTTAGTTTTTGTTTCTCCTTCGCATCCTCCACCATAGAAGAAGAAGAGCCCTCTTCTTCAGTGGCGTTTAACGTCAGCTGGCATTCTTATGGGTGCATTGCTGGCACCATCTGCATTAGTTTGCTACAGCAGCACTGTCCGTTACAGCACCAGTGTCATGGGATCGACTGGAACTCAGCCTGCGATCGACTGGTTGGACACGCCAGTATTACCGAGTCTCCTGGTCTTCCTTTCTCTGTCAAGACAAGACACCAAGTGCCTTCCTAGCTGTTTCCTTCATCACCACTGCAGTCGTTGCCCAGCACCCATCACCATCATCCTTTATCTGTCTCACCTCATCCCTGAATTTCATGTCATCCTCCAGTGTAATAATTGGTTCAACACTAAGACTCTTCCTTTGCTCAGTTCACCTCCATAGTCATTTGGCACAACATTCTGTGTAATGTAAACATTTGGCTCACAGATCTTATCTGGGCTCCTGACCACTTTTGTGACACCCTTGCTTTGACAGGTCCATAATGTACTTGTAATATGAACCTTTTACAGTAAGCTACAAAGCAAAGCACATGTTTAGTATGTTCAGTCAGTCTTCATACACCATCAGAAACACATTGATGGATGTCAACATTATTTGCCTTAAAAATGGTCAGAATGATGGATGCTCAAGACCTACGATTAATAACATGAATACCCGTGTGAGAGGTGATGGTCTAGTGATAAAACATTGTGCTTAAGACCAGAGGATCTTTGGTTCAAACTCCAGCCAGACCAAACAATCACTAAGGGCCCTTGGGCAAGATCCTTAAACCCTGACTTGCTCCCAGGGCATAGTGAGCGCCTTGTATGGCAGCACCCTGACATTTGTGTGTGTGTATGGGTGAATGTGAGGCATCGTTGTAAAGTGCTTTGAGGTTCTTAGATGGAAAAGTGCTACATAAATGCAGTCCATTTATAGTGTCCACATTGTTGGTTTGTGACTTCTGGTTACAGGTGAGAAGTTTGAGCAGGCCATAGAATGTGCCAAGACATTCTTGTTATTCCACCCTGATGATGAAGTTATGAAGCAGAATCTGGCTTATTATTCTGCTATGCTGGGGGAGGAGAAGGCAAACACACTGTCAGCCCGACAGGTAGGTCCAAACGCTTTATTCACAGAACCTTAGTACCACTCTTGAGTCTGTTCACATTTGGAGCTGTGGTAAATGGCCTGTACAGCAAGTTGTCAGAAAAGTAGTCTCCAATTTCATTGATATGTTAAAGTACATGAAGAGACATGATGCTAAAACGGGCTGTACACAGTCATATGATGCATTGTTAAGTAAATAAATTATTAATGACCATACACTAAAAAAAAATGGCTCTTTGGATGAACTCAATTCAGTTATGTGCAGGATTTCCATCTAATAAATATGGGTAGCCTCAACTCAAATAAAACACATTCATGCAAGATAATGTAATTTAATTGAGTCGGGGCTACATATATTTATTAGATGGAATCCAATCCAATTAGTCAGTTTTTTGAGTGTATCACTCAAACAAATGACTGAGTGGATGAACTCAATTCAGTTATGTGCAGGATTGCCATCTAATAAATATATGTAGTCCCAACTAAATTAAATTAAATTATGTTGCATGGATGTGCTTTGAGTTGGGGCTACATATATTTATTAGATGGAAATCCTGCTCATAATTGAATTGAGTTCATCCAATGCATCCGTTTTTTTTTTTTTTTTGAGTGTAGTCTAAATGCCACCCCTTAATGGTACTGCTTCCAGTACTGGAGAAATTAAGGAAATAATTTTACTGCTCTCTCTCTTTTGGAGCCTGTGTGTACAGAGCAGGAAGGCCAATCTTCTTGTCACACATCACATCTGTCTCACTTTGTCTGGCATGAGCATGTTTGCTCGACAGCAGACAGACTGCTGCTGAACCAGTTAGCTCTCTCTCACTGAGAATCGTGTAAACTGCCCACAAAAAATCAGACAGTGCTTTATTTTGTCTATACTATTTAATAGTCAAGTGCAACCACACTTTTGAGCTTTTTTAATTCTCTTCCCCATCGTTGGTTCTCTCTGTGTGTGTGTGTGTGTGTGTGTGTGTGTGTGTGTGTGGGGGGGGGGGGTAATTACTTAAATTCCATCTTATTTTTACTGCTTATTATTTATATTTTTGAGTTTCTGTTCAATTATATTGAAACTAAAGTTATATTAAAAACGAATGCTGTTTTAATTCGTTCAAATAATGGTGGGGCAGGCTGTGACCTGTCATCTTCTATAAACTTCAAATTGTTGTATCATTCATGTAACAGTATTTTGGTTGTGGAGTTTGCAATTTCTGAATACATGCTTACTTGATAGACCTTAGCTTCCAGCAGATGCAAGGAAAGTAATTTTTTATTTATTTATTTATTTTTGCCCTCAGCTGGTGAAAGAGTACATCAGCCGGTCCATACTGGAGAAAGAGCTGCTCTACTTTGGATATGAAGCCTTTGGAATCACCTTTGTTGATCCAGTAGGTGCAAACAGAAAAAAAAAGTTTTCATTCTGTTCATGTACTGATTTCATGCAGAGTTGAAAAATGAATGGTGTTTTTGACTTGACTGTTATTTGGTATTCAGGACACATGGACTCCTGAAAATGTCATGCCTCAGAAACTGAGAGAGAAGCAGAAGTAAGGTTTACAAGGCCTTCACTTACTGAGTTATGCAAGGCGAGTGCAAATTTAAAATTAACTCTATGGCCTTTGTGTGTGTCAGAGCAGACAGGGAGACAGCAGCAAGGATCACAGAGGAAATAGGAAACCTCATGAAGGAGATTGAAACCCTGGTTGAGGAAAAGAAAAAGGATTCTTCAGACATGGCCAAGTTCATAGCGCCTCAAGAGGGTAAATATCTCGCTGACATTATTAGGGCACTTTTTAAATATTACACTGACAGGGCTGACTTTTTTCATTTATTTCCCAACCAGTATTGCAGAAAGTGTCTTTCAGTTATAGCATACATAGAAAAACTGAATTCAGTCTGGAAGCAGTGTTTGGTTACTTCACAACTCCACAGTTATTATTTTCTTTATAGTGGTGCAAAATATTGAAGTTTTGACTGTGACTAATCATTGTCCCAGACAGCACTTTGTTGTATGACAACGTCAAGGTGACCATGACATCCAAGCAGCTTAACGGGTCTCAGCGGGTGCTGCTGGATGGGGTGATCAGCGAAAGTGAGTGCCAGGAGCTGCACCAACTTTCCAATGTGAGTACTCCAACCAAGCAGGAAGTACCTGCATATTTAACACACTTTATTTTGTGTGATTACTGAAATACTTTATGACTTCACTAAGGGTTAGCTTTTTCTGACTCCAAGTGAACCCTTTTAGCTTTCTCAGATTTTGGCTAAGAAATGATGTTTCTTTCTCTGGAATCAATGGACAGGTACCCGCAGGCCAGAAGGACTGCAGCCTCCGTGGTGGCTGAGGCAAAAACCCGTGCATGAGATTGAGTTTGGAGAGGCCATGGAAAATGACTTTCGTTCGGCCTCAAAGCGGTTCTGGCAAACTGTCAGGTACCTCAGGAAAGGGAGGCAGTTCTTAGCCCAGGCTGTGTTCAGCATGGGAGGAGAGCTGCTAAACTGGATTGAAGATATCATCAGGTGGTGGAAAGAAGACTTTGAGGAGCTCCTCAATCCTGCTGACATGCCATCCATCGAGGAGGCAGGGATGGGAGACTCGGGCGGATCTGGTGTCATTACCCAAACAGAAGTCACCGAGGTAGTCAAAAAAAACTCCCCAATGGCAAGTCGCTGGGGGCAGACAAGATTCGTCCTGAGTTGCTGAAGTCTCTGCATGTTGTTAGGCTATCATGGCTGACATGCCAATACGATATTGCATAGACGTCGAGGTCAGTACCTAGCAAACTGGGGTGGTGGTCCCCATCTATAAAAAAAAAAAGGGGACCGGAGAGTGTTCCATATATAGAGCAATCACAGTTCTCAGCATCCCTGAGAAAGCCTATGCCAGGGTACTAGAGAGGAGACTCAAAGTGTTAGTCGAACCTCAGATTCATGAGGTGCAGTGTGAGTTCCACCTGGTCGTAGAACTGTAGATCACTTATCCTCAGAAGGGTCTTTAAAGAGACTTAGACGATTAGTCAAACCTCAGATTCAGGAGGAGCAAAGCACGTTCTGAACCAGCTTCTTCCCCTCGCAAGGATATTAGAGGGGTCCTGGGAGTATGACTGAGCAGTCTACTACATGTGTTTTGTGGACTTGGAAAAGGCATATGACCGGGTCCCTCGGGGTATCCTGTAGGAGGTGCTGTGGGAATATGGGGTACCAGATTCGCTGCAACGGGTGATCTGGTCTCTATATGACCAAAGTAGGAGCTGTGTCTGCATTCTTGGCATTACATCAGACCCGTTTCCGGTGGGTGTTGGACTCTGCCAGGGCTGCCCCTTGTCACCAATCCTTCTCATGATATTCATGGACGGGATTTCAAGGTGCAGTCAGGGACCAGAGGGTGTCCAGTTTGGTGACCTCAGAGTTGCATCTCAGCTTTTTGTAGATGATGTGGTTCTCTTGGCTTCATCAGACAGTGACCTCCAATGTGCAATGAGCAGGTTTGAGGCAGAGTGTGAAGCAACTGGGATGAGAATCGGCACCTCCAAATCTTATACCATGGCCCTCTGTTGGAAAATGGTGAATTATCCCTCTGGGTCATGAGAAAGTTACTGCCCCAAGTGGAGGAGTTTAAGTATCTTGGGGTCTTGTTCACGAGTGGAGGTAAGTTGGAGCGTGAGATTGATAGACGGATTGGGGCAGCATCTGAAATGTTATGGATGCTGTACTGGAAGGCAAGGCTCTCAGTTTAACAGTCGATTTATGTTCCTATCTTCACCTATGGTCATGAGCTTTGGGTAATGGCTGAAAGAATAAGATTGCGGATATAAGCGGCAGAAATGAGATTCCTCTGTTGGGTATCTGGGTTTACACTCCTGTACCAGTGTACCACTCTCATTCACTTCAGGAAATGTTCCGCATACAAAAGAAATCCATAAGAAATGCACTAAGATCAGAGTCTGCGCTGTGTTAATGGGCTCAAATGTGTCATAATCCATCTTTAATTATTAAACAATGAAGCAGAAAATTCCCAAACAGCAGACTGCACACTCTGTACAGAGAGTCAAGTAAAAGCCAGTGTTTTGTGATTAGATGAAAGACAAGAACAGTAAGAACAAAAGTAACAGTGAGTCTATTATCTTTTAGGGCCCCTTCACGCAACACGAATGAGGCCGAATGGCTCACAAAGGAGGATTCGAATGGCACTTGTGAAAAATTGGAGCCGCACCCTGAACGCCTCGCACAACCATTTGGCCACAGCACATGCACTCCACATTCACATCGCGCTCATGCTGGAAACCCAATCGAATGCCATCAAGATGAGGTGGTACTGCTATCTGACTGTGGTCGCAACATTCGTATAGCGTGTCGTACGCAGGTTGGACCATTTGGACCGTGGTCAAGGAGCTGTACGAAATTATTGGCCATGTCAAACCCTGGCCAGATGTCGAGATCGAGCCAACTTTCACACCAGCAGCCGAATGAGGGCGAATGGTGGGCGAATGCCCATTCAACCCACACTCGGGGTGCCACCCATAAACTTCCAACAGCAGTTCCTGGGCACTTAGAAAATGTGGGTCCATTTGCACAGTCAGCATGAATTGAATGTAGTGCCTAGGACATACTGTCAAGGTGACGTGCGAGTGTGTTGTGCCCCCGCCCCCCCAGCACCACGAATGGCGTGTGGGTGTATTTTGTCCTGCCCCCCAATCCAACATTGTTGAGGTGCAGCTGAGGTGCGAGGTGCTGAAAGCTCCAATGGTGGCTAGTGTGCAGTGCGATTGCTGTCCAGCACAGTGCGCACACCTGGACAGACCGTCATGTCCATGATGGACGTCATTTCACACATATAGTATCATTCACTCCCACATGGGTTACATAATGTATTTGAGACATCATGATCAGCAGAGCTGTAATATGAGATGTGAAGGTGCGTACAGGTACATTTAATTGCTTCCGCTGCTGTGACAGCACAATGCAGTATCACACCTCTCACAGTGGTCACACTGTGTTTGTCCTCATGCACACAGTCGTGCATGAAACCATCACCGTGGGATCCTACGGTATCCGTCCACTGGCTGTCCAACAGTCTGTCCCTCCCGACTGCAGCTGGAATTTTTTGATTTTCGCCCATTCGGCCTGTTTCGGCCTCATTTGCTCAACTTCATGTTATGTGTGAAGGGGCCATTACAAATGTACTGCAAAAGAGATTTCACGTTTCATTGCATTGCATATAATTGTCTGTTAAAGAAGCAGTTTACCTGTGTTTTGTGCCTCATATAGTGACAGGAATGAGCTTGCTTGCTGTGCTTCTTCACGCCGTGTGCTTCTTGTTGCATGAAGTGGTAAATGTGACTTATCCTCCGGTGCAACTTCTCTCTTAAAGAGGCATTTTTTGAACAGGTGCGACTTATACTCCGGAAAATACAGTTATTGAAATTATGTGTAGCATAAGGTGTAAATATATGTACATACACATAAGGATGGGTATCGAGAACCGGTTCCTTTTGGGTATCGTTAAGAAATGATTCGATCCACCGACATCAATAACCTTTTTACTTAACGATTCCCTTATTGGTCCTTTGTGTGGCCGTTGTTTTGGGGGGTGTTTGTCAGGAAAATTATAATTTCTCTACATTATTACAGACCCTGCAGTGGGTCTGTAATCAGCTTTTCTGCAGCGTGGCTTTGCTTTGAACCTTGAACCAATTGAAGCAGTGATTTGAAGATCGAAGCAGTGCTTCGATCATTGCTTCGTTTTCTTTCACTTTATCTTAATTTTCCCCCGCTAAAACCCTAAAGAGCATATGGCTGTGAGTATTATTTAACTTTTTTTTGTTAAACCGACCTGTTATGGTCTTCTGAAACAGTTGATAGATGTATTTTATAACTTAAAAATGGGACCGATGCTAACATGTTAGCATGTCTGTGTCATTTTCAGTGTTAAAGTTAGCATTAAGCAGTTGCAGCTGTCAAGCGCTTGCTGTTGTAAGACTCAAATGTATTACAAATTGCAATATTTTTTAAATTTAGCTTTGTTTATATATTAATAATAGCAACTACAACAATAATAGTAATAATAACTAATCTTATGATTACATACAATTTTAGAGAAAGAGGCAAAAAGAACCTGAATAAAAACACAACAGAAAATATAAAACCAGCTAACAATGAACATACATAAATAAATAAATACATACATACATACAGAAATAAGTGTTTCCTGTGAACACCTAGTGACTCTTACACCTCCATTTCATCCCTGTCTTATTTAAGTTTAATGACAGTTTGTTTTGGTCAAACCATGTGTGTTAATTTCTTCAGTGATTTCCTCCAGAACTATCTGCCAAGCTGGAAAACTGCTGCATCCTAGTAAGACTAGAATACTACTGGAATGAATTTGAATAAGGAAAGTTGGTTTTTTTTTCACCAAAATGGATGCTGCACTCACTGCAGTTTAATATCTGGAACAGTCCCAGATTGCATTTCAGAGATTCTAGAATTCAAACATTTTGGTGCAGGTGGTGTTGGGGGGTAATTTTGTGTTTCAGCTTTTTTGTTTTTTACCACTTTCATCCCTGAATATGTGAAATTGTGAGTCACTTTTGTGCGGACTAAAGTCACTAACTGGGACTCCTGTCTTGTTGCGAGAAAGAAATGAGAATCGTCCTCCGTTCTGTTCACACAGCTCCAAACATTGCGCGACTCTCTGCCGAGTCAAGTTAGAACGATAGAATCTAGTCGGAATTAATAACTTCAAAGCGAAACACCATTTTGTTTATTTTTATTTATGTCCAGAGATCAAGGATACAGTGACCAATTTCATATTTATTTACTTTAAGACTCAATGAAATACATAGAAATCCTGTAAAGCCTACTTTTAGTACAAAATTCACGAGTTATTGATAAGGGAATCGATAAGGAATCGAATCAATAATGGCATCGATATCGATAAAATCTTATCAATACCCATCCCTACACACACTTAGCTGGGAGCTCTTCTCGTATTGCTTGATGTCCATTTTTGTTTGATATCTGTGTGTTTTCTTTTGGATGTTTCCCAGGCAGCAGCTCGGACAGGTGATGGATACAGGGGTCGTCCTTCACCCCACTCACCCAGTGAGATCTTCCAAGGAGTCACGGTGCTAAAGACGGTTAAGGTCTGTAATTCTGGTAGGCCAAATCATAACGAGGACTCTACCTCAGCTAGAGAACACAATGACCATCCCTTGTAATGAATTTGTAATTTATGCCCTTTGGGTGCTGGTTTTGTATGAGTTCTCAAATGGGAAGGTCCAATAATAAAGCCAAAATATCTGGTCCCACATGAATTCCATTCCTTTGACAGAAATACAGCAAAGCTTGCATGAGTTGTTGCCTCTTAAATTTTTGGGATGTTATTGTTGTGAGGGAGACATATTGTAAGTAACCTGCCGCTATTTATATTCTGGGTTGTTGCCATCTCATGTTTTAGCTTAATCCTTTATCTAGAAATAAAGTCATGTTATTCATTGGTGCACACTGAGGTCAAGGAACTTGATTTAGAGGTCAAACTGAACACTGTCAACAAAGTAGTCAACCCAATACACTGAAATTGTTTCAGGCATTTTTCAACCTGGCCTCCATTTTTTGGGGGCGGGGGGTCACCTTTTCACTTGGGGTGGTGACCACACATTACCAACCATGCAGATGAAGGTAAGCAGATAATATACTTGGTATGTTAAAAAGTTTAGGGTTTTTAGCATTTAGTGACAAAAACATACATGCATATACTTTGTCTTCTCCATGCCACCTGACACATCTAATGACATTTTTTGCCTGTTCAGTGGGGAAAAAGAAGCAGTTTACTGCGAGTGTTTTAGCTTGCCTTGTACAATTCTATTGTGTAGATGTTTAGCACAGGGCAGTGTTGTTTTCTAAATCAGTACACCAATGCACTGATTAAAATTATTTTTTGTCCAGAGTTATCAGATAAGCTCAAAACCATTTAAAATAGAGACCGAGGTTGAAAAATACTGGCATCCACTTTAACCCTCAGAGCCTAGTCAACTTTTCATCATATTCTATGAATAGATCTTGTCTTTATGCCAGTGTTCTAGACAGATATGTCTCACCTTCAGGAAGGTGAGATTGTTCTAAACATTTTGATACGCAACATCTAAAACAAATAAAAAAAGTAACCTTTTAAAATGGAAATTTTCTAAGGATAATAAAATCAAGGAAAAAACTTTGGGGCACCAAGGGTTAAGGGTAAGTAAACTGCCATGAACATTGTCAAATTAAAGCTGCTGACCAACAATTGATATTCTTCATCTCTCACAGCTGGGACAGGAGGGGAAGGTCCCGCTAAAGGTGCTCGTCTTTTTCTTCGACCTGAGCGAGAAAGGTGAGGCGAGATCTTGGAGGCCTACTTCAGTCTTCAACAGCCACTCTACTTCGCCTACACCCACCTGGTCTGTCGTTCTGCCATTGATGGTAAGTTGGGCTGTCATTGTAAACTTGGTTTCGGTGGCAGCAATACTGTTACTCCTTAAACACATTTATGTAAAACATTTACAAAAATTCAGCTATGGTGGTTTTGTGTGAACCATAGATGACCAATGTAAAGAAGCCATCTTCTGCTGGGGATGCAGCAAAATCTTATTCCTTATTTACAGTTAATTATTCGGACAATAATACAAATTTGTGATTTAGCGTCTTTTAGCCATGAAGGAGTTGATGCAGTCAAGATGTGACTGAAATGTTGACTTTTAGCTTTAATTCAATGAATTTAACAAAAATATAACAGGCTTGAGGAATTACAGCCAGTTTTGTACACAGTCCTGGCATTTTCGGAGGTCAAAATAATTGGACAAACATTATTAAAAATATAAGGCGTGTTGTTAAGACTGATGAAAATCCTTTGTAGCGACTGTTGTAGACCTTGTGGTCATCATCATTCCACCTTCAGTTTGACTTCTGTAAGTAAGAACATGACATTTTCGGTTGACGTCGATGACTGACTTGGATATTGAAGGATATTCCATTTTTTTGCCTTGACAATCTCTTGGATTACTTTGGCATTGTTTTTGCGTCATTATCCATCTGCACTGTGAAGCACCATCCTGTCGGTGTTCCAGCATTTGGCTGAATCTGAGTAGAGAGTATTGGCCAATACTGCACTTCAGAAGTCATCATACTACTTCCATTTGCAGTCACACAATCAATAAACACCAGTGATCCAGTTCCACTGGCAGTCATACGTGCGCATGCCGTATATAAACTTCCAACATGTTTGGCAGATAATGTGGTACACTTAGCATTATGAGCCGTTATGTTCCTTCTCCATATTCCTTTCTACCCATCACTCTGGTACAAGTTACTGTAGGTGTTATGTGTGTTTTAGTATAGATTTTTTTTTTAGGGGGGGGGAGGGGTTCATGTATGAATGTTGGTCCAGAATTCAGTGGGACACTTAAATTTTAATAATTTTTTTTTTTCCCTGTCAGAATCCAATCTGGCCTTCCTGATCTTGACCGTTACCAGTAGTTTCCACCTTGCAAGCTGAGTTTCAGTAGATCGCATGAAAAAAAAAAAAAATCTGGACTCATTGAGAGGATTAAGCGCTGATATAACGGACTATAATGGCAGCAATATAATTTATCACATAATTTTACACGAGTCAAACCATTCAATGACTTCTCAGGATGGAATTATTTCAACATAAAGTAAAGCTCCTCACTCAGAACAACTTTATATGGATTTGCAGGGACCTTTCCCTCTGAGGGACAAGTGGAGCCAAACAATGGACTGGTGTCCCCTGGTTTTTCACGCTGCAGAATCCAGCATAAATATCGACCTACTGGGCCACATGACTTGCACACAACTTACTTCTTCATATTATTATTATTATTATTATTATGTGTGAATTTTAAGCATGTTTCAGGGAGTGGTTTAGTTTCCTTCTGAAAGCATCCATAATATGCTGTACAGTGTCACGCTGAGGCTTGACATTGGCCTGTAATGTGGTTTGTTCAGACAAACAAGAGGACCGTGATGACCTGAGTCACCCGGTTCATGTGGACAACTGTCTACTGATCTCTGAGCTCAACGAGTGTATCAAGGAACATCCTGCATACACACACAGAGACTACAGGTGACAACAAACACACCTGGTGTGGTTGAAGGGGAGACTTAAGCACATACCATGTGTGACAGCCTAATACTGGAACAGTAATTACCACTTTGTCTCTTTCCCTTCCAGTGCTGTACTTTACCTAAATGATAACTTTGAAGGAGGAGATTTTATTTTCACTGAGCTGGATGCCAAAACGATCACGGTAAATATTCAGCTGTTGCGTCTTTTTTTTTTTATTTTGTTTTTTTATCACTTTTAGCTGGTCTGGTTTAAAATTGTGTACCTTTGGACTTTAGGCGGAAGTGCGTCCTCAGTGTGGCCGTGTCATCGGCTTTGAAGCAGGGAAGGAGAACCCGCACGGGGTCAGAGCCGTCACCAAAGGCCAGAGGTGTGCTGTAGCGCTGTGGTTCACTCTGGACCCGGCTCATGAGGAAAAGGTATGAATGATCAATGCAGACTAACCATGGAACCACTGTGATCACATTCGTGCTGACTGAATGCCTACACAGAACATAGTCCACCTGTGTGCACCAAGGGCGTAGGTTTGGTCTCAGCTTTGGTAGGGACAATACCACCCCCACCCCCCCGGCCCCCCTGCCCACCACCCCCCCTAACCCACTCATACCATTAGACGCACAAGTACAGCATAATACATAACATATGACGACATAATGCTGAATAATTTAACACTTTATTTACAATATTAAGTGTGTAGGCAAACAAACAAATAGCTTAAATAACAAAATTGCACCCAAAATCACGAATCTATTCTATAGGCCTACACCTGAGAGAACAAGACAACAACAAAAATATACTTGTGGAGCTAAAAAAAAAAAAAAAGTTTTTGCAACCAAGATGTATAATCTATTCTTCATCAATAATGCAGTTGTAGGTATCTGGCAACCTAATTTGCCCCCCCAAAAAAAAAAAGGGATTTCCAATAACATATATGGTGTATTACGGTAAACGTAAGCCTGTGATGTCATAACGCAGAGGAAAAACACGGAAGTTTCACACTAGTGCGCCGCTGATTCTCATTACCGTAAGTTCTCATGTAAGCCCTCACTCTGAAAAATTTCAACACTGACAGCAAGCCAAGAACCCGTGCTTTCCAACAGTATGCTATATGTTGCATATATTATGGTAAAGTGCGTTCGGTGACTTTTGAAACGAGGGAAAAGTATGAAAAAGAGCGCAAAACTGACAGAAAAGTACAGAGACAGACAGCAAACATAAATGTAGTAATTTTTGAGGAAAAGGCAGGGTGTTAGTGTCATTTGTGAAGATGTTTGTGTGGGTGTGCAGTTTATGTTAAGTGTGGCGCACAGCATTGTTCGCAAGCCCCGCCCTTCTTGTTTTTCTGCACCGGAGCAGTGTTGCCAGATATGAAATATGAAACTATCGTACCAAAACCTCAAAATTATCATATTTTGGGAGAAATTATCGTACACAAACAAAACGCATACAACGTAGCTATTTTTGCGTTTTTTGTTTTTTTTTAATTTACAAAGAATTTTGTCACATTTTTAAACAGTAATTATAGTAATGGGGAAACTATGGCACAGAAAGAACACAAATGCACAAGCAAATGCACTACCAGACTAGAAAGATTTTTTTTTTTTCTGTGAAGGGACACAAACGTGTCAATTACCAGACTAGAAAGAGTCGAATTCAACCTTGAGGTCGCTGTCGTCATCCGATGCCATGGCCACTTGTGCAGATTTTGTTGAACACAGAAAAAATGTTGACACCTCCATAAGGAACTTGAACCTTTTTTTTAAATTTTTCTTGTATATCTCTTTGCTCTTGTGTTTTGTTCGTTTGTTATTGCATTTGTTGAAATAAAGTTTCGAAAAAAAAAAAAAAAGATGTTGGCTGGGGAATCTTCCTGTCACGGCAGAGATAGGATGGGAACTTGTATAGAGAGGGGGCGGGCTTTCAAATGACTTTGTCCCGGTCGCCCAAAGCCAGCAGCAGCCCTGTGTGTGGTGTGTCTTTGATGCCGCCTGAGTGCAACGCCTGCAAAATGATTCTTGGGTGTCAGAGAGAGATGCGTGTTTGGGCAACCAACTGAAATTATCGTACATATTGGATTTTTTCCCATTATTGATCGTACAGAGGGCAAAACTATCATACAAATACGATAATTATCGTACATCTGGCAACACTGCACCGGAGCCACCCATCCTCTGTGCTCCGGGACCTCCCACTTTACAAATGAAGCACTGCCTGCCACGAGATGCGCTTTGTTTACATCCATGTGAGAAGAACGTGAGCCAATGAAATTGCAACATGGTAACCCTGTCACTCTGGCACATCGAAAACACAAAACGTGACGACTAAAATTATAGTATCGAGTTCGCAAAAAAATAGTGAATGATTTTGATATATAAAAAAAATGCTAAATATTGGTAGGGACTATTTTGCCATCCCAAAATATTGGTTGTGACTTGTCCCTATGGTCCATATGCAAACCTACGCCCCTGGTGTGCACCTTCCTCCACTCTATGTTAGCCTGCACTACTCCCTTTTCTTAAAGTAGGTATTCACCACATTCATTTCCATCCTTTTTGCAAAATCAACTTCCATCTGTCCTTCCACATTCCTGTCCTTGATACCATATCTACCCATTACTTCCTCATCACTGTTCTTGTCGCCGACATGCCTAGTCAAGTCTGCTCCTGTCACTACTCTTTCATGCTTGGGTTCACTCTCCACCTCATCTAACTCACTTCAGAAATTTTCTTTCTCCTTTTGTCTCACAACCTACCTGTGGGCGTATGTACTGATGATATTCATCATCACCCTTCAATTTTCAACTTCACATTCATCGCCCTGCCAGACACTCACTTAACCTCCAACACACTATTAAAATAACCCACCATTCTCTTCAAGTCTACACCATGATTCAAAAACTTAAACCCACCACCTATGCTCCTGCTCTTACTTCCCTCCCACTTGGTTTCTTGCACATACAATTTGCCTACCTTTCTCCTCTCCATCATGTCAGCCAGCTCTCTCCCTTTACCAGTCATACTGCCAACATTCAAAGTCCCAACTCTCACTTCCACCCTTCTAGTTTTCCTCTTCTCCCACTGTGTGTGGACACATTCTCCTCCTCTTCTTCTGGTTCACCCAATTTGTGCCGGTACCCTGCTGGGCAACAACACCGGTGGCAGTCATTGCTAACCTGGGCCTTGACCGATCCGTTATGGAAATTCGATTTGTACTCTGCATGGTTATGTTGGCTTATTTTACACCAGATGCCCTTCCTGATTCACCCTTGCTCATTTATCCAGGCTTGGGACTGGCACTCAGAGTGTACTGGCTGCACACCCCATGTGGATGTTTGTACAGTCACTTTTACATCTATTAAAGAGGTGTTTCTCAAATCAAATCAAATCAACTTTATTTATATAGCGCCAAATCACAACACAACAGCTGCCCCAAGGCGCTTTATATTGTAAGGCAAGGCCATACAATAATTACGGAAAAACCCCAACGGTCAAAACGACCCCCTGTGAGCAAGCACTTGGCGAAAATGGGAAGGAAAAACTCCCTTTTAACAGGAAGAAACCTCCAGCAGAACCAGGCTCAGGGAGGGGCAGTCTTCTGCTGGGACTGGTTGGGGCTGAGGGAGAGAACCAGGAAAAAGACATGCTGTGGAAGAGAGCAGAGATCAATCATTAATGATTAAATGCAGAGTGGTGCATACAGAGCAAGAAGAGAAAGAAACACTCAGTGCATCATGGGAACCCCCAGCAGTCTAAGTCTATAGCAGCATAACTAAGGGATGGTTCAGGGTCACCTGATCCAGCCCTAACTATAAGCTTTAGCAAAAAGGAAAGTTTTAAGCCTAATCTTAAAAGTAGAGAGGGTGTCTGTCTCCCTGATCTGAATTGGGAGCTGGTTCCAGAGGAGAGGAGCCTGAAAGCTGAAGGCTCTGCCTCCCATTCTACTCTTACAAACCCTAGGAACTACAAGTAAGCCTGCAGTCTGAGAGCGAAGCGCTCTATTGGGGTGATATGGTACTATGAGGTCCCTAAGATAAGATGGGACCTGATTATTCAAAACCTTATAAGTAAGAAGACGAATTTTAAATTCTATTCTAGAATTAACAGGAAGCCAATGAAGAGAGGCCAATATGGGTGAGATATGCTCTCTCCTTCTAGTCCCTGTCAGTACTCTAGCTGCAGCATTTTGAATTAACTGAAGGCTTTTCAGGGAACTTTTAGGACAACCTGATAATAATGAATTACAATAGTCCAGCCTAGAGGAAATAAATGCATGAATTAGTTTTTCAGCATCACTCTGAGACAAGACCTTTCTAATTTTAGAGGTATTGCGCAAATGCAAAAAAGCAGTCCTACATATTTGTTTAATATGTGCATTGAATGACATATCCTGATCAAAAATGACTCCAAGATTTCTCACAGTATTACTAGAGGTCAGGGTAATGCCATCCAGAGTAAGGATCTCGTTAGACACCATGTTTCTAAGATTTGGGGCCAAGTACAATAACTTCGGTTTTATCTGAGTTTAAAAGCAGGAAATTAGAGGTCATCCATGTCTTTATGTCTGTAAGACAATCCTGCAGTTTAGCTAATTGGTGTGTGTTCTCTGGCTTCATGGATAGATAAAGCTGGGTATCATCTGCGTAACAATGAAAATTTAAGCAATGCTGTCTAATAATACTGCCTAAGGGAAACATGTATAAAGTGAATAAAATTGGTCCTAGCACAGAACCTTGTGGAACTCCATAATTAACCTTAGTCTGTGAAGAAGATTCCCCATTTACATGAACAAATTGTAATCTATTAGATAAGTATGATTCAAACCACTGCGGCGCAGTGCCTTTAATACCTATGGCATGCTCTAATCTCTGTAATAAAATTACAGAGATTAGATAAAAAAGCATAAGAAACAGCAAATCATATATGCACAGACAATGTACATCACATTTTTGAGTTTTTTTTTTGTTTTTCCCCAACCTCAAACTCAATCTCAACCTTTATTTCTAAAGCACATTTAAAACAAACAGCAGTCAACCAAAGTGCTGCACATAATTACAAAATGGGTACCAAGTTACCCCGAATCATAAATAAATGAATTAAAACTAACAATAAAATTACAACATGCAATGAAACAGATAAAAGACAAAGTAAAAAGAGTAAAATAGTAGGAAATAATTTAATTTGATTTAATCTAATTTTATATACATAGCGCCATATCACAACATTGCCACCTCAGGTGATTGCATAAGTAAGGTCTAACCTTACCAACCCCTAAAGCAAGCATACAGGCAACAGTGGTAAGGAAAAACTCCCTCTGATGATATTGAAGAAGAAACCTCAAGCAGACCAGACTCAAAGGGGTGACCCTCTGTTTGGGCCATGCTACCAAAAGACTACAAATAAGGTAAAATTTGTCAGCATTAGGCAACAGGAAAAACAAAAGGAAACTAAGGTGAAACAGAGATGTACTCGCTCATTAGGGAATGCCAGAAAAAAGAAATAGGTTTTTAAAGAGGCTTTAAAAGTCTCTCAGGACAGGGATGATCTAATGTTAAAGGGGAGACTATTCCAGAGCCCGGGGGCAGCCGCTGCAATGGTTCTGTCACCTCTCATCTTTAATCTGCTCCAGCAACAGTTGGTTAGAAGACCTTAAGGCTCTGGTTGGGGTGTAAGGAAAAAGAAGCTCCCAACGATACACTGAGGCCAGGCCATTGAGGGCTTAAAAACAATTAAAAAAAAAGTTTAAAATCAACTGGATTTTAGAAAACTGCTATGTTAAAATGTATATAGCCAGCATAATTTTGTTTTTTGCTTTTGTTGTGGCAGTTTCATCCTAATTTTTTCAAATATTTCCTTCTGTAGGAGAGAATCCAAGCTCAAGAAATGTTAAAGATTTTTCTACCCACGGAATTTTGCTGGTGAGCAGGTTCCTGTCTCCTCTGGCACATCCATGACAGTAGCCCAGATGGAGAAGTCAGGAATGGCGACCTTGGTCGATCTTGCAGATGGATCAGGAATCATCAAACTTGAGACAGTCCTTGAGGGATGAGTGACGGAGGAGTGTCTGTCCATGTACAATGTAGATGGGTCTATGTGAAAGACTTGTAAGAGCAAGTTATTGGAGCTATTCAACAAAGACCCCGCCCCGGAGAAACCACGTGGCCACATTAGCGTTGTGGACATTGCACTGCTCTCGAGACTAGCCACACCTACACCCGAAGATCGAGAGGCCAGTAAGAGGGATGGCTCGCAATACTGGTGGAGAAACTACTTGAATAAGATCTGCACCATCATTCTCTCACGCCACAGTGATGAACACCTTATCATTCTTGTAAATGACTCATATAACCGACCCTTCAGCATCAAGGATGACGAACACGAACGACGGGCAGCCAGACATTCTTACATCCCAAATGTCTTCCCTAAGCCTGAAGACGAATTCCCTAGCGCTGTAGAGTTTAACAGAATAATGGCTAATTCAAGTAACAAAGTCAGATTACAGAAGCTGATGAAAGATCACATGAAGACAATGGTTAGCTGCTTTAGAGGCAGTATCATATACTGTGAGGGTGAGAGGTCAACCAACCTAAGCACAGACATCACAAGTACAGACTTCGGATTCAAACAGCTTGAGGCAGATACTATGCTGCTATCTGCATGCGCAAAGCTTGTGACTCAGAACAATGATGAAGTTGTGGTTATAGACAGTGAGGACACAGACGTCTATGTACAGGCAGCATATGTTTCACATAAGCTTAAAGGACATCTTCTCATCAAACGGAAGAATGAGTATATCAGCTGCTCTGCCATGCTCACTGAAGATGTAGCAACATCATCATACCTCTCCATATAATCACAGGCAGTGACCACACATCCGGTTTCTTTGGTCATGGCAAAAAGAGACTTTGCAGAGTGATCAGTGATCCAGAAGCCAGGAACTCCTTGGACGTGTGGGGGAGAGTCTGTTGTTACGAGACGAAGTGAAAAGAGCTATGAAAACATTTATCCTGTGCGAAATCTATGGGGAGAATGCAGATGTTACTTGCGGGTAGGCTAGGCCATCCAGGTGGCAAAAAATGAAGAAGAAGAAGAGCACACTCTGCCTACCTCCTGATGACGATACTCTGAACCACCATTTAGAAAGGACAAACTACCTAACTTATTGCCAGATTCATTATGATTTGCTGGAACATCCGTCTCCCATTGGTCATGGTTGGGAATTCATTAATGGCAAGTGCCGGGTGGTTCGCTACACTAAGCCACCGTTGCCTCATCAACTCACGCGTCATGACGATAAAGATATGGTGACAGCGAGATTTCTGACTCTACTGATTCAGATGAATAGTCACGTTTTGGCTGCAGTGATGGACATTAACAAACTGAAAGACTAAAGCAGATTGTGCAATATAGACTGTTATTGAAATGACATCACTTGACGTCATACTGACGTCACAGAACATTTCTAAAGGGTTTATCTGACATTATGGCATCACATCTATATACGAGGGTAGGCTAAAAAGTTCTAAGGCTCACTATAATGCAGTTAATGCATTACTCCTTCATGGGGAGCCTTAAAACTTTTCAGCCTACCCTTGTATGTCGTTAGCACATTTGTGGGCTCTAACATGCACCAGGAAAAGTTTCTGTGTAGGCTCTCAGTTGTGGTTCCAAAGTAGAGAAGCTTGAATCTTCGACTGGACTGGGTTGCTTGACGTGAGGATGTTTCGTTTCAAAGCACAGAAGCTTCCTCAGCTAAAATTCTTGCTCTGGTAGTCTGACTTCTGTCTTGACTCTTGTAGAGAAGAATAAACAGAAGCCAACAAAAGCTGGAGTTTTTTAACATAACCAGACCCCTCCTACCGAGAGGCCGACTGCTATAGGCTAGTGACTCAACAATAGCTCTAATTAGTACCTATTGTGCTCTAGTTAGCACTCTCCTAATGATGGGATGGAAGCCCCCTGATGGCTCCCTTGACGACTCTCCTGATGACATGAATGACTCATTACCATGAACAAAAGACTGAAACTGCTTTGACCTGAGTACCCCATTGTAAACAGGGGACAAAGCGTGTCTGAGACCCGCCCCCGGTTAAGGCTGGGTTTCAACTGTTTTACAAAGAATGCTTCCTTGACACCTCTCTCAAACCATTTTCTCTCTGGCTAAGATTTTAACTTCCTTGTCCTCAAACGTGTGGTTAGTGTCTTTCAGGTAGAGATAAACTGCAGACTGAGGTCCACTGGCGCCCTCTCTGCGGTGCTGGTATAGCCTCTTTTTAAAGGTTGCTTAGTCTCACCTATGTAGTTCATTACAGTTTTCCTGACATCTGATATAATACACTACATTGCTCTGTTTGTAACTAGGGATCCTGTCCTTAGGGTGAACTAATTTCTGTCTCAAGGTGTTAACTGGTTTAAAGTAAATTGGGATTTTGTGCTGTCTGAAGATCCTCTGTAGTTTGTACAGATTGTGCATGTACGGATTGGCCACAGTGGGGGATACTGGAGACCTCATCGCACAAGAGCTATTGTTTAGTCACTAGCCTATAGCAGTCGGCCTCTCAGTAGGAGGGGTCTGGTTAGGTTAACTCCAGCTTTTGTTGGCTTCTGGTTTATTCTTCTCTACAAGAGTCAAGACAGAGGTCAGACTACCAGAGCAAGAATTTTAGCTGAGGAAGCTTCTGTGATTTGAAGCGAAACGTCCTCACGTCAAGCAACCCAGTCCAGTCGAAGATTCAAGCTTCTCTACTATGGAAACCACCTGGACAACTGAGAGCCTACACAGAAACATTGCGACCAACTGTGGGCATGATGCCCTGGCATTGGTATGTAAGCTGGAAAGGACTGCTAAAAGATAGCTAACCTTAGCAACCACTTAAGATTTAACCTAAGATGCAAACAAAACAATGTTATTCCCAAATGCATGAAGCAAAAGGCACTAGAAGCAGGCCACACAGCAGAAAAGATCCAGCACAGTTACCTTAGGAGGATTTTGGGTCTTAGAATTAGAAGGCTTCATTTTAAAATATTAGACCTCCAAAATAATCTTGATAGTCTTTACAAAAGGTTAGAAACCTTAGTGGGGGAAGAGGCCCATAATAAGATCACAAAGTTCATAGTTAAAATTCAAATGGCTGAGCATTTAAAAAGTAAGGAGCGGCAAATCAGGAAGTTTCACAACCTTTTAGTGCAGAAAAGGCGTACTTTCAGGGGGAGTACTTTTAAAGATACACACAGACAAATTAGTGACAACAGGAAAAATTGGGTAAAGAATCTGTCTGACAGGGTTCTTACACAGACAGAAAAGGATGTGCTCACCAAATGACTAAATTTCTCAGTGACCCCTAAACATATACTGACAGTAGATTACATCACTGCAGTAGAGTCAGCCATTAAACATAACAGTTTGTCAGAGTCAGAAGCTGGGGACCTCCGACTAAGAGTCACAGCAGTGCTTAACAGTGCTAAGCCTCCTCCGTCCGACATCACAGGAGAAGAACAGAAAGCTTTTGGCAGCACTGCAGAAGGACCAAAGCATCCTTATCCTGCCAGCAGATAAAGGCAGATGCACGGTTGTCCTGAACACATCGGACTATGAGGCCAAGATCAACAACTTGCTCAGTGACTCCAGTACATACGAACGTCTGAAGAGAGACCCACGAGTGGCTATAAGAAGAAAATCATTAGCTACCTCCAAAACCTGGAGAAAGAGGGACTCATCGACAGGCAGACATACTACAGACTGTACCGGGGGACACCACTCCATGCATCTATGGACTGCCCAAAATCCACAAACAGGACGTGCCACTCAGCCTATTGTAAGTAGCACAGATTCCATCACATACAATTTGGCCAAGCACCTCAAGTGCATTTTGGCTCCTCTAGTGGGTAACTCAGACCACCATGTGGAGAACACACAAGATATTGTGAACAAGATCAAGGACCTGCAGCTGGAGGCAGATGAAACTATGGTGTTATTTGATGTGACTTCGTTGTTCACCTGCATCCCGCTGCTGAGGCCATCTCAGCTGTGAGGCAGAGACTGCTGGAGGATGTGTCTCTACTTGAAAGGACCAAACTCACACCAGACCACATCTGCCAACTCTTGGGGATCTGTCTTAACACCACGTATTTCCTGTTTAGGGGGAATTACTACAGGCAGATCCATGGTTGTGCGATGGGGTCTCCGGTATCCCCCATTGTGGCCAATCTGTACATGGAGCGAGTGGAGAAGACAGCCTTGACGTCGTTCACGGGCATCTCTCTGAGTCACTGGTTCAGATATGTCGATGACACATGGGTTAAAATCAAGCAACAGGAGGTCGAGGACTTTACAGAACACATCAATTCGGTGGATTCCAATATCAAGTTCACACGTGAGGATGCCAGAAACAACCATTTAGCCTTCTTGGACTGTGATGTTACGATTGGAGAGAACAGGCAGCTCCAGACAGAGGTTTACAGAAAACCCACTCACACTGACCAATATTGCTCTTTGGCTCAAACCACCCCTTGAACACAAGCTCGGGGTGATCAGGACTCTTCAACACAGAGCCCTACAGGTGTCCACAACTGCAGAGGGAAGGGCTAAAGAACAACAACTTGTTTGGAAAGCCCTCACAGTATGTGGGTACCCACGATGGTCCCTGGACAAATTGCAGAAGTCCCAGAAAACAAAAATACCAGATAGACAGGAGACGGAGACAAGAAGAAGAGTGTCTCTCCCTTATTTAGCAGGAGTAGGATCTTCAGACAGCACAAAATCCCAGTTTACTTTAAACCGGTTAACACCTTGAGACAGAAATTAGTTCACCCTAAGGACAGGATCCCTAGTTACAAACACAGCAATGTAGTGTATTATATCAGATGTCAGGAAAACTGTAATGAACACTACATAGGTGAGACTAAGCAACCTTTAAAGAAGAGGCTATACCAGCACCGCAGAGAGGGCGCCAGTGGACCTCAGTCTGCAGTTCATCTCCACCTGAAAGACACTAACCACACGTTTGAGGACAAGGAAGTTAAAATCTTAGCCAGAGAGAAGAAATAGTTTGAGAGAGGTGTCAAAGAAGCATTCTTTGTAAAACAGTTGAAACCCAGCCTTAACCGGGGGGCGGGTCTCAGACACGCTTTCTCCCCTGTTTACAATGGGATACTCAGGTCAAAGCAGTTTCAGTCTTTTGTTCATGGTAATGAGTCATTCACTTCATAAGGAGAGTTGTCAAGGGAGCCATCGGGGAGGCTTCCATCCCATGATTAGGAGAGTGAACTAGAGCACAATAGGTGCTAATTAGAGCTATGTTTAGTCACTAGCCTATAGCAGTAGGCCTCTCGGTAGGAGGGGTCTGGTTAGGTTAAAAAACTCCAGCTTTTGTTGGCTTCTGGTTTATTCTTCTCTACAAGAGTCAAGACAGAAGTCAGACTACCAGAGCAAGAATTTTAGCTGAGGAAGCTTCTGTGATTTGAAGCGAAACGTCCTCACGTCAAGCAACCCAGTCCAGTCGAAGATTCAAGCTTCTCTACTATGCACCAGGAAAAAGTATCCTGTACATTGCATATCTATATGGCAGCCATTTTGAAAATAACATCAAAGAACAGTGTTGAACTGCTTATCTGACATTAGGGTATTACATTTATATGTTGGTAATACATTTGTGAGCTCTAAAATGCACCAGGAAAAAGTTTCCTGTACATTGCATAGCTATACGGCAGCCATTTTGAAATAACGTCATTTGACGTCACAGAGCTTTTTCGAATGGCTTATCTGACATTTTGGCATCACATTTATATCTATTGGTAATACATTTATAGGGTCTAAAATGCACCAGTAAAAAGTTTCCTGTACATGGAATATTTTCATGGCGGCCATTTGGATTTTGGCCGCCCCCACAACTTCCACCCACACTTTTGAGAGGGTCACCCAATTTTATTTTCATTTATTTCATCAAAGAAGACAAAAACACCAAGAACAAACCTTCGCTCTCCACGGTCACCGAAGTGCCCCAGATGACCCAACTAAGTAGGCCTAGGCTGGGCCATAACAACACACAACAAACAATCCAAATGCCTAATTCAAGTTGGAAAAGTTGTTTCCTTCCTTAGTGGGACATCTGGCACTGAGAGGAGGCAGTTAACCTCTCATAGCCCGGACAGTAGGAGCTGAGTGCCAGTTGTAAGCAGGCCACAAGGGGTCGTCAGTCGTGGCGGATCTGTATTTTGACTTGATGATTTTCATATGTGAAAAGCAGACTCACACACATAGGTGATCCAAAAGTAGAGCCAAATTCTGTGCAATTTGTCTGAAGTTTGGGGTACTTCTTTCTGCATTAGATTCCAGAATTGGACATTCATGCCAGCTGTTGCTCTGGATTTGAGCTCAATCTCATTTTTAGTGTAAAGATCTCATTCTCAATACGCAGCTCTATCCAGGTGAAGAGTGATGCCACTTTGGACGTCATGCATGCCACATATTTTCCCCAAATGGAAAACAGAGAAAACTGACAACAGCCTCAATGGAAGCAAAGGTTAGTGAAGTGCCTGCCAAATATTTACAGACTGTTGTGGCTGCTGGCTGACTTTTCAATGCCTGGACTTTTCGGGCGCGCAGTGGTGATTTAGCCGAGAAGTTTGCATCGTAGCTCTTGTGAATTGTCTCAGAATGCCGCTCCAAATTCCCTTTGTTTGGTAAAGCCACATTTACATAAGGCAGATGGATTTGTGATTCAAATAAATGAAAAAATAATCCTCCTCCCATTAAATTTAGTTTTTGTTTCTCCTTCGCATCCTCCACCATAGAAGAAGAAGAGCCCTCTTCTTCAGTGGCGTTAACGTCAGCTGGCATTCTTATGGGTGCATTGCTGGCACCATCTGCATTAGTTTGCTACAGCAGCACTGTCCGTTACAGCACCAGTGTCATGGGATCGACTGGAACTCAGCCTGCGATCGACTGGTTGGACACGCCAGTATTACCGAGTCTCCTGGTCTTCCTTTCTCTGTCAAGACAAACACCAAGTGCCTTCCTAGCTGTTTCCTTCATCACCACTGCAGTCGTTGCCCAGCACCCATCACCATCATCCTTTATCTGTCTCACCTCATCCCTGAATTTCATGTCATCCTCCAGTGTAATAATTGGTTCAACACTAAGACTCTTCCTTTGCTCAGTTCACCTCCATAGTCATTTGCACAACATTCTGTGTAATGTAAACATTGGCTCACAGATCTTATCTGGGCTCCTGACCACTTTGTGACACCCTTGCTTTGACAGGTCCATAATGTACTTGTAATATGAACCTTTTACAGTAAGCTACAAAGCAAAGCACATGTTTAGTATGTTCAGTCAGTCTTCATACACCATCAGAAACACATTGATGGATGTCAACATTATTTGCCTTAAAAATGGTCAGAATGATGGATGCTCAAGACCTACGATTAATAACATGAATACCCGTGTGAGAGGTGATGGTCTAGTGATAAAACATTGTGCTTAAGACCAGAGGATCTTTGGTTCAAACTCCAGCCAGACCAAACAATCACTAAGGGCCCTTGGGCAAGATCCTTAAACCCTGACTTGCTCCAGGGCATAGTGAGCGCCTTGTATGGCAGCACCCTGACATTTGTGTGTGTGTATGGGTGAATGTGAGGCATCGTTGTAAAGTGCTTTGAGGTTCTTAGATGGAAAAGTGCTACATAAATGCAGTCCATTTATAGTGTCCACATTGTTGGTTTGTGACTTCTGGTTACAGGTGAGAAGTTTGAGCAGGCCATAGAATGTGCCAAGACATTCTTGTTATTCCACCCTGATGATGAAGTATGAAGCAGAATCTGGCTTATTATTCTGCTATGCTGGGGGAGGAGAAGGCAAACACACTGTCAGCCCGACAGGTAGGTCCAAACGCTTTATTCACAGAACCTTAGTACCACTCTTGAGTCTGTTCACATTTGGAGCTGTGGTAAATGGCCTGTACAGCAAGTTGTCAGAAAAGTAGTCTCCAATTTCATTGATATGTTAAAGTACATGAAGAGACATGATGCTAAAACGGGCTGTACACAGTCATATGATGCATTGTTAAGTAAATAAATTATTAATGACCATACACTAAAAAAAAATGGCTCTTTGGATGAACTCAATTCAGTTATGTGCAGGATTTCCATCTAATAAATATGGGTAGCCTCAACTCAAATAAAACACATTCATGCAAGATAATGTAATTTAATTGAGTCGGGGCTACATATATTTATTAGATGGAATCCAATCCAATTAGTCAGTTTTTTGAGTGTATCACTCAAACAAATGACTGAGTGGATGAACTCAATTCAGTTATGTGCAGGATTGCCATCTAATAAATATATGTAGTCCCAACTAAATTAAATTAAATTATGTTGCATGGATGTGCTTTGAGTTGGGGCTACATATATTTATTAGATGGAAATCCTGCTCATAATTGAATTGAGTTCATCCAATGCATCCGTTTTTTTTTTTTTGAGTGTAGTCTAAATGCCACCCCTTAATGGTACTGCTTCCAGTACTGGAGAAATTAAGGAAATAATTTTACTGCTCTCTCTCTTTTGGAGCCTGTGTGTACAGAGCAGGAAGGCCAATCTTCTTGTCACACATCACATCTGTCTCACTTTGTCTGGCATGAGCATGTTTGCTCGACAGCAGACAGACTGCTGCTGAACCAGTTAGCTCTCTCTCACTGAGAATCGTGTAAACTGCCCACAAAAAATCAGACAGTGCTTTATTTTGTCTATACTATTTAATAGTCAAGTGCAACCACACTTTTGAGCTTTTTTAATTCTCTTCCCCATCGTTGGTTCTCTCTGTGTGTGTGTGTGTGTGTGTGTGTGTGTGTGTGTGTGTGGGGGGGGGGGTAATTACTTAAATTCCATCTTATTTTTACTGCTTATTATTTATATTTTTGAGTTTCTGTTCAATTATATTGAAACTAAAGTTATATTAAAAACGAATGCTGTTTTAATTCGTTCAAATAATGGTGGGGCAGGCTGTGACCTGTCATCTTCTATAAACTTCAAATTGTTGTATCATTCATGTAACAGTATTTTGGTTGTGGAGTTTGCAATTTCTGAATACATGCTTACTTGATAGACCTTAGCTTCCAGCAGATGCAAGGAAAGTAATTTTTTATTTATTTATTTTTTTTTGCCCTCAGCTGGTGAAAGAGTACATCAGCCGGTCCATACTGGAGAAAGAGCTGCTCTACTTTGGATATGAAGCCTTTGGAATCACCTTTGTTGATCCAGTAGGTGCAAACAGAAAAAAAAAGTTTTCATTCTGTTCATGTACTGATTTCATGCAGAGTTGAAAAATGAATGGTGTTTTTGACTTGACTGTTATTTGGTATTCAGGACACATGGACTCCTGAAAATGTCATGCCTCAGAAACTGAGAGAGAAGCAGAAGTAAGGTTTACAAGGCCTTCACTTACTGAGTTATGCAAGGCGAGTGCAAATTTAAAATTAACTCTATGGCCTTTGTGTGTGTCAGAGCAGACAGGGAGACAGCAGCAAGGATCACAGAGGAAATAGGAAACCTCATGAAGGAGATTGAAACCCTGGTTGAGGAAAAGAAAAAGGATTCTTCAGACATGGCCAAGTTCATAGCGCCTCAAGAGGGTAAATATCTCGCTGACATTATTAGGGCACTTTTTAAATATTACACTGACAGGGCTGACTTTTTTCATTTATTTCCCACCAGTATTGCAGAAAGTGTCTTTCAGTTATAGCATACATAGAAAAACTGAATTCAGTCTGGAAGCAGTGTTTGGTTACTTCACAACTCCACAGTTATTATTTTCTTTATAGTGGTGCAAAATATTGAAGTTTTGACTGTGACTAATCATTGTCCCAGACAGCACTTTGTTGTATGACAACGTCAAGGTGACCATGACATCCAAGCAGCTTAACGGGTCTCAGCGGGTGCTGCTGGATGGGGTGATCAGCGAAAGTGAGTGCCAGGAGCTGCACCAACTTTCCAATGTGAGTACTCCAACCAAGCAGGAAGTACCTGCATATTTAACACACTTATTTTGTGTGATTACTGAAATACTTTATGACTTCACTAAGGGTTAGCTTTTTCTGACTCCAAGTGAACCCTTTAGCTTTCTCAGATTTTGGCTAAGAAATGATGTTTCTTTCTCTGGAATCAATGGACAGGTACCCGCAGGCCAGAAGGACTGCAGCCTCCGTGGTGGCTGAGGCAAAAACCCGTGCATGAGATTGAGTTTGGAGAGGCCATGGAAAATGACTTTCGTTCGGCCTCAAAGCGGTTCTGGCAAACTGTCAGGTACCTCAGGAAAGGGAGGCAGTTCTTAGCCCAGGCTGTGTTCAGCATGGGAGGAGAGCTGCTAAACTGGATTGAAGATATCATCAGGTGGTGGAAAGAAGACTTTGAGGAGCTCCTCAATCCTGCTGACATGCCATCCATCGAGGAGGCAGGGATGGGAGACTCGGGCGGATCTGGTGTCATTACCCAAACGGAAGTCACCGAGGTAGTCAAAAAAACTCCCCAATGGCAAGTCGCTGGGGGCAGACAAGATTCGTCCTGAGTTGCTGAAGTCTCTGCATGTTGTTAGGCTATCATGGCTGACATGCCAATACGATATTGCATAGACGTCGAGGTCAGTACCTAGCAAACTGGGGTGGTGGTCCCCATCTATAAAAAAAAAAAGGGGACCGGAGAGTGTTCCATATATAGAGCAATCACAGTTCTCAGCATCCCTGAGAAAGCCTATGCCAGGGTACTAGAGAGGAGACTCAAAGTGTTAGTCGAACCTCAGATTCATGAGGTGCAGTGTGAGTTCCACCTGGTCGTAGAACTGTAGATCAGTTATCCTCAGAAGGGTCTTTAAAGAGACTTAGACGATTAGTCAAACCTCAGATTCAGGAGGAGCAAAGCACGTTCTGAACCAGCTTCTTCCCCTCGCAAGGATATTAGAGGGGTCCTGGGAGTATGGACTGAGCAGTCTACTACATGTGTTTTGTGGACTTGGAAAAGGCATATGACCGGGTCCCTCGGGGTATCCTGTAGGAGGTGCTGTGGGAATATGGGGTACCAGATTCGCTGCAACGGGTGATCTGGTCTCTATATGACCAAAGTAGGAGCTGTGTCTGCATTCTTGGCATTACATCAGACCCGTTTCCGGTGGGTGTTGGACTCTGCCAGGGCTGCCCCTTGTCACCAATCCTTCTCATGATATTCATGGACGGGATTTCAAGGTGCAGTCAGGGACCAGAGGGTGTCCAGTTTGGTGACCTCAGAGTTGCATCTCAGCTTTTTGTAGATGATGTGGTTCTCTTGGCTTCATCAGACAGTGACCTCCAATGTGCAATGAGCAGGTTTGAGGCAGAGTGTGAAGCAACTGGGATGAGAATCGGCACCTCCAAATCTTATACCATGGCCCTCTGTTGGAAAATGGTGAATTATCCCTCTGGGTCATGAGAAAGTTACTGCCCCAAGTGGAGGAGTTTAAGTATCTTGGGGTCTTGTTCACGAGTGGAGGTAAGTTGGAGCGTGAGATTGATAGACGGATTGGGGCAGCATCTGAAATGTTATGGATGCTGTACTGGAAGGCAAGGCTCTCAGTTTAACAGTCGATTTATGTTCCTATCTTCACCTATGGTCATGAGCTTTGGGTAATGGCTGAAAGAATAAGATTGCGGATATAAGCGGCAGAAATGAGATTCCTCTGTTGGGTATCTGGGTTTACACTCCTGTACCAGTGTACCACTCTCATTCACTTCAGGAAATGTTCCGCATACAAAAGAAATCCATAAGAAATGCACTAAGATCAGAGTCTGCGCTGTGTTAATGGGCTCAAATGTGTCATATCCATCTTTAATTATTAAACAATGAAGCAGAAAATTCCCAAACAGCAGACCTGCACACTCTGTACAGAGAGTCAAGTAAAAGCCAGTGTTTTGTGATTAGATGAAAGACAAGAACAGTAAGAACAAAAGTAACAGTGAGTCTATTATCTTTTAGGGCCCCTTCACGCAACACGAATGAGGCCGAATGGCTCACAAAGGAGGATTCGAATGGCACTTGTGAAAAATTGGAGCCGCACCCGAACGCCTCGCACAACCATTTGGCCACAGCACATGCACTCCACATTCACATCGCGCTCATGCTGGAAACCCAATCGAATGCCATCAAGATGAGGTGGTACTGCTATCTGACTGTGGTCGCAACATTCGTATAGCGTGTCGTACGCAGGTTGGACCATTTGGACGTGGTCAAGGAGCTGTACGAAATTATTGGCCATGTCAAACCCTGGCCAGATGTCGAGATCGAGCCAACTTTCACACCAGCAGCCGAATGAGGGCGAATGGTGGGCGAATGCCCATTCAACCCACACTCGGGGTGCCACCCATAAACTTCCAACAGCAGTTCCTGGGCACTTAGAAAATTTGGGTCCATTTGCACAGTCAGCATGAATTGAATGTAGTGCCTAGGACATACTGTCAAGGTGACGTGCGAGTGTGTTGTGCCCCCGCCCCCCCAGCACCACGAATGGCGTGTGGGTGTATTTTGTCCTGCCCCCCAATCAACATTGTTGAGGTGCAGCTGAGGTGCGAGGTGCTGAAAGCTCCAATGTGGCTAGTGTGCAGTGCGATTGCTGTCCAGCACAGTGCGCACACCTGGACAGACCGTCATGTCCATGATGGACGTCATTTCACACATATAGTATCATTCACTCCCACATGGGTTACATAATGTATTTGAGACATCATGATCAGCAGAGCTGTAATATGAGATGTGAAGGTGCGTACAGGTACATTTAATTGCTTCCGCTGCTGTGACAGCACAATGCAGTACACACCTCTCACAGTGGTCACACTGTGTTTGTCCTCATGCACACAGTCGTGCATGAAAACCATCACCGTGGGATCCTACGGTATCCGTCCACTGGCTGTCCAACAGTCTGTCCCTCCCGACTGCAGCTGGAATTTTTTGATTTTCGCCCATTCGGCCTGTTTCGGCCTCATTTGCTCAACTTCATGTTATGTGTGAAGGGGCCATTACAAATGTACTGCAAAGAGATTTCACGTTTCATTGCATTGCATATAATTGTCTGTTAAAGAAGCAGTTACCTGTGTTTTGTGCCTCATATAGTGACAGGAATGAGCTTGCTTGCTGTGCTTCTTCACGCCGTGTGCTTCTGTTGCATGAAGTGGTAAATGTGACTTATCCTCCGGTGCAACTTCTCTCTTAAAGAGGCATTTTTTGAACAGGTGCGACTTATACTCCGGAAAATACAGTTATTGAAATTATGTGTAGCATAAGGTGTAAATATATGTACATACACATAAGGATGGGTATCGAGAACCGGTTCCTTTTGGGTATCGTTAAGAATGATTCGATCCACCGACATCAATAACCTTTTTACTTAACGATTCCCTTATTGGTCCTTTGTGTGGCCGTGTTTTGGGGGTGTTTGTCAGGAAAATTATAATTTCTCTACATTATTACAGACCCTGCAGTGGGTCTGTAATCAGCTTTTCTGCAGCGTGGCTTTGCTTTGAACCTTGAACCAATTGAAGCAGTGATTTGAAGATCGAAGCAGTGCTTCGATCATTGCTTCGTTTTCTTTCACTTTATCTTAATTTTCCCCGCTAAAACCCTAAAGAGCATATGGCTGTGAGTATTATTTAACTTTTTTTGTTAAACCGACCTGTTATGGTCTTCTGAAACAGTTGATAGAGTATTTTATAACTTAAAATGGGACCGATGCTAACATGTTAGCATGTCTGTGTCATTTTCAGTGTTAAAGTTAGCATTAAGCAGTTGCAGCTGTCAAGCGCTTGCTGTTGTAAGACTCAAATGTATTACAAATTGCAATATTTTTTAAATTTAGCTTTGTTTATATATTAATAATAGCAACTACAACAATAATAGTAATAATAACTAATCTTATGATTACATACAATTTAGAGAAAGAGGCAAAAAGAACCTGAATAAAAACACAACAGAAAATATAAAACCAGCTAACAATGAACATACATAAATAAATAAATACATACATACATACAGAAATAAGTGTTTCCTGTGAACACCTAGTGACTCTTACACCTCCATTTCATCCCTGTCTTATTTAAGTTTAATGACAGTTTGTTTTGGTCAACCATGTGTGTTAATTTCTTCAGTGATTTCCTCCAGAACTATCTGCCAAGCTGGAAAACTGCTGCATCCTAGTAAGACTAGAATACTACTGGAATGAATTTGAATAAGGAAAGTTGTTTTTTTTTTTCACCAAAATGGATGCTGCACTCACTGCAGTTTAATATCTGGAACAGTCCCAGATTGCATTTCAGAGATTCTAGAATTCAAACATTTTTGTGCAGGTGGTGTTGGGGGGTAATTTTGTGTTTCAGCTTTTTTGTTTTTTACCACTTTCATCCCTGAATATGTGAAATTGTGAGTCACTTTTGTGCGGACTAAAGTCACTAACTGGGACTCCTGTCTTGTTGCGAGAAAGAAATGAGAATCGTCCTCCGTTCTGTTCACACAGCTCCAAACATGCGCGGACTACTCTGCCGAGTCAAGTTAGAACGATAGAATCTAGTCGGAATTAATAACTTCAAAGCGAAACACCATTTGTTTATTTTTATTTATGTCCAGAGATCAAGGATACAGTGACCAATTTCATATTTATTTACTTTAAGACTCAATGAAATACATAGAAATCCTGTAAAGCCTACTTTTAGTACAAAATTCACGAGTTATTGATAAGGGAATCGATAAGGAATCGAATCAATAATGGCATCGATATCGATAAAATCTTATCAATACCCATCCCTAACACACTTAGCTGGGAGCTCTTCTCGTATTGCTTGATGTCCATTTTTGTTTGATGTCGTGGTGTTTTCTTTTGGATGTTTCCCAGGCAGCAGCTCGGACAGGTGATGGATACAGGGGTCCGTCCTTCACCCCACTCACCCAGTGAGATCTTCCAAGGAGTCACGGTGCTAAGACGGTTAAGGTCTGTAATTCTGGTAGGCCAAATCATAACGAGGACTCTACCTCAGCTAGAGAACACAATGACATCCCTTGTCATGAATTTGTAATTTATGCCCTTTGGGTGCTGGTTTTGTATGAGTTCTCAAATGGGAAGTCCAATAATAAGCCAAAATATCTGGTCCCACATGAATTCCATTCCTTTGACAGAAATACAGCAAAGCTTGCATGAGTTGTTGCCTCTTAAATTTTTGGGATGTTATTGTTGTGAGGGAGACATATTGTAAGTAACCTGCCGCTATTTATATCTGGGTTGTTGCCATCTCATGTTTAGCTTAATCCTTTTATCTAGAATAAAGTCATGTTATTCATTGGTGCACACTGAGGTCAAGGAACTTGATTTAGAGGTCAAACTTGAACACTGTCAACAAAGTAGTCAACCCAATACACTGAAATGTTTCAGGCATTTTTCAACCTGGCCTCCATTTTTTGGGGGCGGGGGGTCACCTTTTCACTTGGGGTGGTGACACACATTACCAACCATGCAGATGAAGGTAAGCAGATAATATACTTGGTAATGTTAAAAAGTTTAGGGTTTTTAGCATTTAGTGACAAAAACATACATGCATATACTTTGTCTTCTCCATGCCACCTGACACATCTAATGACATTTTTGCCTGTTCAGTGGGGAAAAAGAAGCAGTTTACTGCGAGTGTTTTTAGCTTGCCTTGTACAATTCTATTGTGTAGATGTTTAGCACAGGGCAGTGTTTGTTTTCTAAATCAGTACACCAATGCACTGATTAAAATTATTTTTGTCCAGAGTTATCAGATAAGCTCAAAACCATTTAAAAATAGAGACCAGGTTGAAAAATACTGGCATCCACTTTAACCCTCAGAGCCCTAGTCAACTTTTCATCATATTTCTATGAATAGATCTTGTCTTTATGCAGTGTTCTAGACAGATATGTCTCACATTCAGGAAGGTGAGATTGTTCTAAACATTTTGATACGCAACATCTAAAACAAATAAAAAAAAGTACCTTTTAAAATGGAAATTTTCTAAGGATAATAAAATCAAGGAAAAAACTTTGGGGCACCAAGGGTTAAGGTAAAGTAAACTGCCATGAACATTGTCAAATTTAAAGCTGCTGACCAACAATTGATATTTCTTCATCTCTCACAGCTTGGACAGGAGGGGAAGGTCCCGCTAAAAGGTGCTCGTCTTTTCTTCGACCTGAGCGAGAAGGTGAGGAAGATCTTGGAGGCCTACTTCAGTCTCAACACGCCACTCTACTTCGCCTACACCCACCTGGTCTGTCGTTCTGCCATTGATGGTAAGTTGGGCTGTCATTGTAAACTTGGTTCTGGTGGCAGCAATACTGTTACTCCTTAAACACATTTATGTAAAACATTTACAAAAATTCAGCTATGTGTGTTTTGTGTGAACACATAGATGACCAATGTAAAGAAGCCAATCTTCTGCTGGGGATGCAGCAAAATCTTATTCCTTATTTACAGTTAATTATTCGGACAATAATACAAATTTGTGATTTAGCGTCTTTATGCCATGAAGGAGTTGATGCAGTCAAGATGTGACTGAAATGTTGACTTTTAGCTTTAATTCAATGAGTTTAACAAAAATATAACAGGCTATTGAGGAATTACAGCCATGTTTGTACACAGTCCTGTCATTTTCGGAGGTCAAAAGTAATTGGACAAACATTATTAAAAATATAAGGCGTGTTGTTAAGACTTGGATGAAAATCCTTTGTAGCGACTGTGTAGACCTTGTGGTCATCATCATTCCACCTTCAGTTTTGACTTCTGTAAGTTAAGAACATGACATTTTCGGTTGACGTCAGATGACTGACTTGGATATTGAAGGATATTCCATTTTTTTGCCTTGAGAATCTCTTGGATTACTTTGGCATTGTTTTTGCGTCATTATCCATCTGCACTGTGAAGCACCATCCTGTCGGTGTTCCAGCATTTGGCTGAATCTGAGTAGAGAGTATTGGCCAATACTGCACTTCAGAAGTCATCATACTACTTCCATTTGCAGTCACACAATCAATAAACACCAGTGATCCAGTTCCACTGGCAGTCATACGTGCGCATGCCGTATATAAACTTCCAACATGTTTGGCAGATAATGTGGTACACTTAGCATTATGAGCCGTTATGTTCCTTCTCCATATTCCTTTCTACCCATCACTCTGGTACAAGTTACTGTAGGTGTTATGTGTGTTTTAGTATAGATTTTTTTTTTAGGGGGGGGGGAGGGGTTCATGTATGAATGTTGGTCCAGAATTCAGTGGGACACTTAAATTTTAATAATTTTTTTTTTTTCCCTGTCAGAATCCAATCTGGCCTTCCTGATCTTGACCGTTACCAGTAGTTTCCACCTTGCAAGCTGAGTTTCAGTAGATCGCATGAAAAAAAAAAAAAATCTGGACTCATTGAGAGGATTAAGCGCTGATATAACGGACTATAATGGCAGCAATATAATTTATCACATAATTTTACACGAGTCAAACCATTCAATGACTTCTCAGGATGGAATTATTTCAACATAAAGTAAAGCTCCTCACTCAGAACAACTTTATATGGATTTGCAGGGACCTTTCCCTCTGAGGGACAAGTGGAGCCAAACAATGGACTGGTGTCCCCTGGTTTTTCACGCTGCAGAATCCAGCATAAATATCGACCTACTGGGCCACATGACTTGCACACAACTTACTTCTTCATATTATTATTATTATTATTATTATGTGTGAATTTTAAGCATGTTTCAGGGAGTGGTTTAGTTTCCTTCTGAAAGCATCCATAATATGCTGTACAGTGTCACGCTGAGGCTTGACATTGGCCTGTAATGTGGTTTGTTCAGACAAACAAGAGGACCGTGATGACCTGAGTCACCCGGTTCATGTGGACAACTGTCTACTGATCTCTGAGCTCAACGAGTGTATCAAGGAACATCCTGCATACACACACAGAGACTACAGGTGACAACAAACACACCTGGTGTGGTTGAAGGGGAGACTTAAGCACATACCATGTGTGACAGCCTAATACTGGAACAGTAATTACCACTTTGTCTCTTTCCCTTCCAGTGCTGTACTTTACCTAAATGATAACTTTGAAGGAGGAGATTTTATTTTCACTGAGCTGGATGCCAAAACGATCACGGTAAATATTCAGCTGTTGCGTCTTTTTTTTTTTATTTTGTTTTTTTATCACTTTTAGCTGGTCTGGTTTAAATTGTGTACCTTTGGACTTTAGGCGGAAGTGCGTCCTCAGTGTGGCCGTGTCATCGGCTTTGAAGCAGGGAAGGAGAACCCGCACGGGGTCAGAGCCGTCACCAAAGGCCAGAGGTGTGCTGTAGCGCTGTGGTTCACTCTGGACCCGGCTCATGAGGAAAAGGTATGAATGATCAATGCAGACTAACCATGGAACCACTGTGATCACATTCGTGCTGACTGAATGCCTACACAGAACATAGTCCACCTGTGTGCACCAAGGGCGTAGGTTTGGTCTCAGCTTTGGTAGGGACAATACCACCCCCACCCCCCCGGCCCCCCTGCCCACCACCACCCCCTAACCCACTCATACCATTAGACCGCACAAGTACAGCATAATACATAACATATGACGACATAATGCTGAATAATTTAACACTTTATTTACAATATTAAGTGTGTAGGCAAACAAACAAATAGCTTAAATAACAAAATTGCACCCAAAATCACGAATCTATTCTATAGGCCTACACCTGAGAGAACAAGACAACAACAAAAAATATACTTGTGGAGCTAAAAAAAAAAAAAAGTTTTTGCAACCAAGATGTATAATCTATTCTCTTCATCAATAATGCAGTTGTAGGTATCTGGCAACCTAATTTGCCCCCCAAAAAAAAAAAAAGGGATTTCCAATAACATATATGGTGTATTACGGTAAACGTAAGCCTGTGATGTCATAACGCAGAGGAAAAACACGGAAGTTTCACACTAGTGCGCCGCTGATTCTCATTACCGTAAGTTCTCATGTAAGCCCTCACTCTGAAAAATTTCAACACTGACAGCAAGCCAAGAACCCGTGCTTTCCAACAGTATGCTATATGTTGCATATATTATGGTAAAGTGCGTTCGGTGACTTTTGAAACGAGGGAAAAGTATGAAAAGAGCGCAAAACTGACAGAAAAGTACAGAGACAGACAGCAAACATAAATGTAGTAATTTTTGAGGAAAAGGCAGGGTGTTAGTGTCATTTGTGAAGATGTTTGTGTGGGTGTGCAGTTTATGTTAAGTGTGGCGCACAGCATTGTTCGCAAGCCCCGCCCTTCTTGTTTTTCTGCACCGGAGCAGTGTTGCCAGATATGAAATATGAAACTATCGTACCAAAACCTCAAAATTATCATATTTTGGGAGAAATTATCGTACACAAACAAAACGCATACAACGTAGCTATTTTTGCGTTTTTTGTTTTTTTTTAATTTACAAAGAATTTTGTCACATTTTTAAACAGTAATTATAGTAATGGGGAAACTATGGCACAGAAAGAACACAAATGCACAAGCAAATGCACTACCAGACTAGAAAGATTTTTTTTTTTCTGTGAAGGGACACAAACGTGTCAATTACCAGACTAGAAAGAGTCGAATTCAACCTTGAGGTCGCTGTCGTCATCCGATGCCATGGCCACTTGTGCAGATTTTGTTGAACACAGAAAAAATGTTGACACCTCCATAAGGAACTTGAACCTTTTTTTTAAATTTTTCTTGTATATCTCTTTGCTCTTGTGTTTTGTTCGTTTGTTATTGCATTTGTTGAAATAAAGTTTAAAAAAAAAAAAAAAAAGATGTTGGCTGGGGAATCTTCCTGTCACGGCAGAGATAGGATGGGAACTTGTATAGAGAGGGGGCGGGCTTTCAAATGACTTTGTCCCGGTCGCCCAAAGCCAGCAGCAGCCCTGTGTGTGGTGTGTCTTTGATGCCGCCTGAGTGCAACGCCTGCAAAATGATTCTTGGGTGTCAGAGAGAGATGCGTGTTTGGGCAACCAACTGAAATTATCGTACATATTGGATTTTTTTCCCATTATTGATCGTACAGAGGGCAAAACTATCATACAAATACGATAATTATCGTACATCTGGCAACACTGCACCGGAGCCACCCATCCTCTGTGCTCCGGGACCTCCCACTTTACAAATGAAGCACTGCCTGCCACGAGATGCGCTTTGTTTACATCCATGTGAGAAGAACGTGAGCCAATGAAATTGCAACATGGTAACCCTGTCACTCTGGCACATCGAAAACACAAAACGTGACGACTAAAATTATAGTATCGAGTTCGCAAAAAAATAGTGAATGATTTTGATATATAAAAAAAATGCTAAATATTGGTAGGGACTATTTTGCCATCCCAAAATATTGGTTGTGACTTGTCCCTATGGTCCATATGCAAACCTACGCCCCTGGTGTGCACCTTCCTCCACTCTATGTTAGCCTGCACTACTCCCTTTTCTTAAAGTAGGTATTCACCACATTCATTTCCATCCTTTTTGCAAAATCAACTTCCATCTGTCCTTCCACATTCCTGTCCTTGATACCATATCTACCCATTACTTCCTCATCACTTCTGTTCTTGTCGCCGACATGCCTAGTCAAGTCTGCTCCTGTCACTACTCTTTCATGCTTGGGTTCACTCTCCACCTCATCTAACTCACTTCAGAAATTTTCTTTCTCCTTTTGTCTCACAACCTACCTGTGGGGCGTATGTACTGATGATATTCATCATCACCCCTTCAATTTTCAACTTCACATTCATCGCCCTGCCAGACACTCACTTAACCTCCAACACACTATTAAAATAACCCACCATTCTCTTCAAGTCTACACCATGATTCAAAAACTTAAACCCACCACCTATGCTCCTGCTCTTACTTCCCTCCCACTTGGTTTCTTGCACATACAATTTGCCTACCTTTCTCCTCTCCATCATGTCAGCCAGCTCTCTCCCTTTACCAGTCATACTGCCAACATTCAAAGTCCCAACTCTCACTTCCACCCTTCTAGTTTTCCTCTTCTCCCACTGTGTGTGGACACATTCTCCTCCTCTTCTTCTGGTTCACCCAATTTGTGCCGGTACCCTGCTGGGCAACAACACCGGTGGCAGTCATTGCTAACCTGGGCCTTGACCGATCCGTTATGGAAATTCGATTTGTACTCTGCATGGTTATGTTGGCTTATTTTACACCAGATGCCCTTCCTGATTCACCCTTGCTCATTTATCCAGGCTTGGGACTGGCACTCAGAGTGTACTGGCTGCACACCCCATGTGGATGTTTGTACAGTCACTTTTACATCTATTAAAGAGGTGTTTCTCAAATCAAATCAAATCAACTTTATTTATATAGCGCCAAATCACAACAAACAGCTGCCCCAAGGCGCTTTATATTGTAAGGCAAGGCCATACAATAATTACGGAAAAACCCCAACGGTCAAAACGACCCCCTGTGAGCAAGCACTTGGCGAAAATGGGAAGGAAAAACTCCCTTTTAACAGGAAGAAACCTCCAGCAGAACCAGGCTCAGGGAGGGGCAGTCTTCTGCTGGGACTGGTTGGGGCTGAGGGAGAGAACCAGGAAAAAGACATGCTGTGGAAGAGAGCAGAGATCAATCATTAATGATTAAATGCAGAGTGGTGCATACAGAGCAAGAAGAGAAAGAAACACTCAGTGCATCATGGGAATCCCCCAGCAGTCTAAGTCTATAGCAGCATAACTAAGGGATGGTTCAGGGTCACCTGATCCAGCCCTAACTATAAGCTTTAGCAAAAAGGAAAGTTTTAAGCCTAATCTTAAAAGTAGAGAGGGTGTCTGTCTCCCTGATCTGAATTGGGAGCTGGTTCCAGAGGAGAGGAGCCTGAAAGCTGAAGGCTCTGCCTCCCATTCTACTCTTACAAACCCTAGGAACTACAAGTAAGCCTGCAGTCTGAGAGCGAAGCGCTCTATTGGGGTGATATGGTACTATGAGGTCCCTAAGATAAGATGGGACCTGATTATTCAAACCTTATAAGTAAGAAGACGAATTTTAAATTCTATTCTAGAATTAACAGGAAGCCAATGAAGAGAGGCCAATATGGGTGAGATATGCTCTCTCCTTCTAGTCCCTGTCAGTACTCTAGCTGCAGCATTTTGAATTAACTGAAGGCTTTTCAGGGAACTTTTAGGACAACCTGATAATAATGAATTACAATAGTCCAGCCTAGAGGAAATAAATGCATGAATTAGTTTTTCAGCATCACTCTGAGACAAGACCTTTCTAATTTTAGAGGTATTGCGCAAATGCAAAAAAGCAGTCCTACATATTTGTTTAATATGTGCATTGAATGACATATCCTGATCAAAAATGACTCCAAGATTTCTCACAGTATTACTAGAGGTCAGGGTAATGCCATCCAGAGTAAGGATCTCGTTAGACACCATGTTTCTAAGATTTGGGGCCAAGTACAATAACTTCGGTTTTATCTGAGTTTAAAAGCAGGAAATTAGAGGTCATCCATGTCTTTATGTCTGTAAGACAATCCTGCAGTTTAGCTAATTGGTGTGTGTTCTCTGGCTTCATGGATAGATAAAGCTGGGTATCATCTGCGTAACAATGAAAATTTAAGCAATGCTGTCTAATAATACTGCCTAAGGGAAACATGTATAAAGTGAATAAAATTGGTCCTAGCACAGAACCTTGTGGAACTCCATAATTAACCTTAGTCTGTGAAGAAGATTCCCCATTTACATGAACAAATTGTAATCTATTAGATAAGTATGATTCAAACCACTGCGGCGCAGTGCCTTTAATACCTATGGCATGCTCTAATCTCTGTAATAAAATTACAGAGATTAGATAAAAAAGCATAAGAAACAGCAAATCATATATGCACAGACAATGTACATCACATTTTTGAGTTTTTTTTTTTGTTTTTCCCCAACCTCAAACTCAATCTCAACCTTTATTTCTAAAGCACATTTAAAACAAACAGCAGTCAACCAAAGTGCTGCACATAATTACAAAATGGGTACCAAGTTACCCCGAATCATAAATAAATGAATTAAAACTAACAATAAAATTACAACATGCAATGAAACAGATAAAAGACAAAGTAAAAAGAGTAAAATAGTAGGAAATAATTTAATTTGATTTAATCTAATTTTATATACATAGCGCCATATCACAACATTGCCACCTCAGGTGATTGCATAAGTAAGGTCTAACCTTACCAACCCCTAAAGCAAGCATACAGGCAACAGTGGTAAGGAAAAACTCCCTCTGATGATATTGAAGAAGAAACCTCAAGCAGACCAGACTCAAAGGGGTGACCCTCTGTTTGGGCCATGCTACCAAAAGACTACAAATAAGGTAAAATTTGTCAGCATTAGGCAACAGGAAAAACAAAAGGAATACTAAGGTGAAACAGAGATGTACTCGCTCATTTAGGGAATGCCAGAAAAAAGAAATAGGTTTTTAAAGAGGCTTTAAAAGTCTCTCAGGACAGGGATGATCTAATGTTAAAGGGGAGACTATTCCAGAGCCCGGGGGCAGCCGCTGCAATGGTTCTGTCACCTCTCATCTTTAATCTGCTCCAGCAACAGTTGGTTAGAAGACCTTAAGGCTCTGGTTGGGGTGTAAGGAAAAAGAAGCTCCCAACGATACACTGAGGCCAGGCCATTGAGGGCTTTAAAAACAATTTAAAAAAAAAGTTTAAAATCAACTGGATTTTAGAAAACTGCTATGTTAAAATGTATATAGCCAGCATAATTTTGTTTTTTGCTTTTGTTGTGGCAGTTTCATCCTAATTTTTTCAAATATTTCCTTCTGTAGGAGAGAATCCAAGCTCAAGAAATGTTAAAGATGTTTTCTACCCCGGTAAATGACGAGTTCAACCAGAAAAATGCAGCGGACACCGCAGCACCTCAACCAGTTGCACCGCAGTCACCCACACCCCCTGATCAGCAGCCAGAAGTTATTAAAGCGGACGATAATCCAGCAGAGCCAAGTCAGGATGCACCAGCTGAAAAACTGACAGACTCGCAGGAGGCTAAAACGGAGGAGAAAACAGTCAACAAAACAGCCACAAAAACTAAGGACGCAGCAAAAACAAAAGACAAATTCAAGGCAAAGACTGTGGATAAAACCAACTCAAAAGGTGCCAGTAAAACAGACGGAAAACAGTCAAAAACCAAGTCTGTAAGTAAAAAGGACACAAAATCAGCAGCAAAAAAGACAGTGAAAGCTGCTGCTAAAAAGGATTCCAAAAAGGTGAAAGCTGATGCCGAGTCAGCTTCAGACTCTGAGAAGAACAAGGACGAGCTGTAGTGAAACGACTCTGTGTGTATACGGTGCGCATTTTGTCTCTGAGTGCTCTGAATGAAAACAGCACCATGTTTTAAAGGTCAGTTTCTTTTGGTTTATTGGTTATGGTGGATGTTTTTGTTCTGTTAAAAAAAAAAAAAAAGTAACCAAAGAAACAGACTGCTGATGACACTCGAATCACCACTTTGGTTATTTAACAGGGTTATTTTCTTAGTTTTTATTTTACTCTCTTAATTCTACCTTATAGAGTTAAACATGTTTGGGATTTCAGGTGAAAACGTCCCACAATTTCTGTCTGGATGTATGGAGTCTCTCGAGCAAAAAGCAAAATTTAAGCCTGAAATGATGCATTTTAGGCTTTTTTGACATGTGACACAGATGTCCATATCTGGACCCCAGGTTGTTCTGCATGCTACGCCTACCTATCCATTCTGTACATCTCCTCTCAGAAATGGGCGTGGCAGACAGTCCCCCCCCCCCCCCCCCAATAAAATATCAGCCCAGTTTCTATGGTGCTGTTTTGCCAACAGATTTCAAATCTGTAGCTGACAGTTACCTGTATTTTTTTTTCCTGAAAAGATAAATATTATGTCTTAATGTTGTCTGAAGTCTGCAAAAATCACAGTAGCCATCTTTGTCATCAAGCTTTTCCATTTTAATAAGTGTGAGATGATTTTTGCCTCAATTTTAAAACGGTTTGATTCCTTTTCCCATTTTACTCGTGTGTGTGTGTGTGTGTGTGTGTGTGTGTGTGTGTGTGTGTGCCTCAGACACTGAGATCTAGAATAAAAGCAGGCTGGAGAGAGATTTAAAATAATTTTTAAAAAGTCAACCAGCTGTTTAAATCATGGAATTAAAAAGATAAAAATGCATCACACTTTTACTCTGTACGGGAACAGTACACTCATGACTGTATACAGACACCAGGGGGCGTGATTGAAGCATAGAGTTATCCTCCCAGCTTCTAATGACACAGAACAAATACATTTTTCACAGAAATCCTCATGTAGTGAATTTCAGGGTGTTTGTAAATCCTGCTGTGATCTGATTCCATCTTGTATAAGCCAGAGTCCTCATTGTTCTACTGTAACCTCAATCCCTGAAGCTGTGCCTTTTCACTGCTGCCTGTTTTTAAAGAATCAAGTGAGAGTTTCTTTAATGTGTAATTAAAGTTGGGTCTTTTGCAAGTTATGGTACAGCTTTTTTCAGTCTCAAATACAAAATCATTTTCTCTGTTCATTTTCTCCACCAGTGAAGTTATAGTTGTCTTGAATTTTTGCTCAATTTCTCTGCATGATGTATCTTAAACTATTAATTAAAAAAAAAACCTGGTCAAACATGACATTTTGGGGTGAAGAAGCGAAAAAAAAAAGTTAATATGTAACATTTTAAGAACTGAGTCTCTTGGGCCACATTATAGCTGCAGTGTGTGTGATTTAGGAGTGTTTATAAGACATGGAATATTACATTTATAACCATCTGTTCATTAGTACATCATTCAATTCATTTTTATTTTATCTATATAGTGTCAAATCACAAAAAGGCTGCCTCAAGGTGCTTCATATAGGTGAAGTCAAACCTTAAAACCCCCCTGAGCAAGCACAGTGGTAAGGAAAAACTCGCTCTGGTGCTTTTGAGCAAAAAAACCTCAAGTAGACCAGACTCGGGGGTCAAACACAGAACACTTTTATAAGCATTGAAATAGTTTCACAAATGGCAGAACAGTTTAACAAGTCCCAAAAACAAATTTACAAATGGCAGAACAGTTTAACAAGTCCCAAAAACAAATTTACAAATGGCAGAACAGTTTAACAAGTCCCAAAACAAATTTACAAATGGCAGAACAGTTTAACAAGTCCCAAAAACAAATTTACAAATGGCAGAACAGTTTAACAAGTCCCAAAAACAAATTTACAAATGGCAGAACAGTTTAACAAGTCCCAAAAACAAATTTACAAATGGCAGAACAGTTTAACAAGTCCCAAAAACAAATTTACAAATGGCAGAACACTTTAACAAGTCCCAAAAACAAATTTACAAATGGCAGAACACTTTAACAAGTCCCAAAAACAAATTTACAAATGGCAGAACACTTTAACAAGTCCCAAAAACAAATTTACAAATGGCAGAACACTTTAACAAGTCCCAAAAACAAATTTGCAAATGGCAGAACACTTTAACAAGTCCCAAAAACAAATTTACAAATGGCAGAACAGTTTAACAAGTCCCAAAACAAATTTACAAATGGCAGAACACTTTAACAAGTCCCAACACAAATTTACAAATGGCAGAACACTTTAACAAGTCCCAACACAAATTTACAAATGGCAGAACACTTTAACAAGTCCCGAACACAAATTTACAAATGGCAGAACACTTTAACAAGTCCCGAACACAAATTTACAAATGGCAGAACACTTTAACAAGTCCCGAAAACAAATTTACAAATGGCAGAACACTTTAACAAGTCCCGAACACAAATTTACAAATGGCAGAACACTTTAACAAGTCCCGAAAACAAATTTACAAATGGCAGAACAGTTTAACAAGCCCCGAAAACAAATTTACAAATGGCAGAACAGTTTAACAAGCCCCGAAAACAAATTTACAAACGGCAGAACAGTTTAACAAGTCCTGAAAACAAATTTACAAATGGCAGAACACTTTAACGAGTCCCGAACACAAATTTACAAATGGCAGAACAGTTTAACAAGCCCCGAAAACAAATTTACAAATGGCAGAACAGTTTAACAAGCCCCGAAAACAAATTTACAAACGGCAGAACAGTTTAACAAGTCCTGAAAACAAATTTACAAATGGCAGAACACTTTAACAAGTCCCGAACACAAATTTACAAATGGCAGAACACTTTAACAAGTCCCGAAAACAAATTTACAAATGGCAGAACAGTTTAACAAGCCCCGAAAACAAATTTACAAATGGCAGAACAGTTTAACAAGCCCCGAAAACAAATTTACAAACGGCAGAACAGTTTAACAAGTCCTGAAAACAAATTTACAAACGGCAGAACACTTTAACGAGTCCCGAAATAAATTTACCAACGGCAGAACACTTTGAGTCCCGAAATAAATTTACCAACGGCAGAACAGTTTAACGAGTCCCGAAACAAATTTACTAATGGCAGAACAGTTTAACGAGTCCCAAAACACATTTACAAATGGCAGAATACTTGTACAAGTCCCAAAACAAATTTACCAACGGCAGAACACTGTAACACGTTTCAAAACAAATTTACAAATGGCAGAACACTTTAACAAGTCCCGAATGTGGAAACAGTGAAGCACTGTGATTACTTTCCGGATGTACTGTAGAAAGATGGCACCCCGAGATCAGCTACTACAAGAATGCCTCAGACAGCTGAAGACATGGTGATAAGGAACAGGAGGAGGAGATACCATGGAAGACCAAGCCCCTACATAGGATGTACCATCGTCAGATAGAGGAAGTACGTAGCTGACATCAAGAAGACCTACCAGTGGCTAGAAAAGGCTAGTCTGCAGGACAGCACAGAGGCTCTGGTCATGGCAACACAAGAACAAGCCATAAGCACCAGATCCATAGAAGCAGGAGTCTACCACAGCTGACAGGACCCAATTTGAGGGCTGTGCAAATGTGACCCAGACAGACCATCACCATAGTAGCAGGATGCAAGATGCAAGCTGGTACAGTGTACACTGAGAAGCATAAACAAGTGTCGGGACTCATGTACAAGAACATCTGTGCCACATATGGACAAGAAGTCCTCAAGTCCCGATGGGAGAGGCCATCAAAGGTGGTCGAGAACGACAGGGCTAAGGTCCTGTGGGACTTCAAATTCCAGACAGACAATCAGCTGCTGGCCAACCAACCAGACAGTGGTGGTTGGCAAGGGAAAGAAAACCGCAGTTGTGATCAATGTAGCAATCCCAGCTGACAGCAACATCAGACAGAAGGAGCACTAGGAGCTGGAACCTCCATATTAGAAGAGTGGCTCGAGCATCTGCTGGAGGAGTCATCAGAGGTCAACTTCAGAGGTTTCTGTCCAGAATAGTGCAGTCCTAGGGACAGCCAAGTTACTGCACTGAACCCTCAAACACCCAGGACCCAAGCTTGAGGAACATACATACCACTACCCCCCCACCCCACCCCCAATGCTCAACTGTGTTAAGAATAGAACATTGTACTTGTCCAGTCTAGAAGAGAGAAATGCATGAATCAAAGTCACTGCATCAGCCATAGACAGGATGGGATGAATCTTTGCTATGTTATGAAGGAGGAAGAATGCGGTCCTTGTGATTTCTCTGATGTGCAGATCAAAAGACAATGTGGGATCAAAAAACACCCCAAGGTTTCTCATTTTGTCAGAGTGATGTATGATGCATGAGCCTAAGTTAAGTGTTAGCTGGTCAAACTGATGTCAATGTCTTGCTGGACCAAGGACAATCATTTCAGTCTTCTATGAATTTAAAATTAAGAAATTGCTAGACATCCAGCTTTTCACTGAAGCAAGCCAATCCTCTAAAGTTTTGATGTGTATGAGATTACCAGCAGTTATTGGCATGTCCAACTGAGTAGCATCAGCATAGCAGTGAAAAGTAAATCCATAACATCGCAGTATATGCCCAAGAGGTGGTATATAAAGGGAGAAAGGCAGAGGGCCTAAGACGGATCCCTCTGCATCTCTGTATTTCATCGGAACAAGGTTTGAGGTGACGTTGTTATATAGGACATAGTGAGAGCGACTGGTTAGATAATGTTAACCATACAAGAACATTTCCAGCAATCCCAAAGTGATTCTCCATCCTATGAAGTAGTATACGATGATCCACCGTCTTGAATGCAGCGCTTAGCTTTAACAGTAGGAGAACCTTGGTGGTGTCTGAATACATTGGGAGCAGGAGATCATTTACTACTTTAGTAAGAGCTGTCTCCATGGAATGGTGTGTTCTCAACACAGATTACATTGGGTCAAAGAGGCCACTCTCAGTAAGGTGGTCCACAGGCTGCTGCAAAACCAATTTTTCAAGGATTTTAAAGCAGAATGATAGGTTTGATATCGGCCTATAATTTTTCAGGAGACTGGGGTCAAGGTTTGATTTCTTAAGTACTGATATAGTCACTGTAGATTTAAAGCATTAAGGAACAGCTCCTGAGGTTAGTGACAGGTTAATAATTTCCAATACAGTTTTGTTGGCATACGGTCAAAAATACATGTTCATTTTTCAGAAATTCCAAGTTTTGTCAGTGAGACATCAAATTCAGTAAATCTAGGTGAGGTGTCAGTGATGGCACCCACATCAGTAACAGGCTGCAGTGGTGGGACTAAGGCATGCTGGGATATATTAGACCTAATGTCATCTATTTTCTTACTGAAATAATCTAAGAAATCTTGATCAGTAAATGGAGAGTAAATGTAAGAGTAAATGGAGCGAGCAGTAAATGGAGAGCTGTGGTTGGCCTTGAATAAATGTTGCTACCGTGTTGAACAAGAATTTTGAATTATACTTGTTTTGGTTGATCAAATTCGAGTGGTAGGCCCGTTTTGTTGCTAATCAAATCAAATCAACTTTATTTATAAAGCACTTTAAAAATGAGCTTCAGTGGATTAGTGATTAGGATCAGTGGGTTAGTATAGGCAGGGCGATCATGTCCAATGTGCTCGTGAGGACTGAGTTTAAGCTGTCCACAAGACGATCTACTGAATGATCATGTTCTGAAATTGATCAGGCAGTCTAGCTCCAAGTTCATTTGTAGTTGAGGACTTGATACATCGCCGTGATCATAAATAAGTATCTCATTCCAGTGGACACGGCAATGAGACTTTAAACTTAATAAGTGAGTGATCTGAAACCACCGACGGCAGAGACACAATGTGAATATTTGAGACAACAATACCACAAGCTATGACAAAATTCAGGGTGTTTCCACTAATGTGAGTTGAACCCAAATGCATGGCTGGAATCCTAAGACATCTACAATGTCCATGAATGATTTGCAGAGGGGGACTGAAGGCTTGTTTACATGAATGTTGAAGTTGGCAACAATCAGATTGTTATCTGCAAGGGTTGCCAAATTAAAGATAAAGTCACTAAATCCATCTAAGAATTAAGAATATGGTCCCGGGGACCTATATACGAGGTCTGTGAGAAAAGTATCGGACCTTTTTATTTTTTTTTTCAAAAACTATATGGATTTGAAACACGTGTGATTACATCAGACAAGCTTGAACCCTCGTGGGCATGTGTAACAGAGTCAGTTATGCAGCAACAATGTGTGTATGCAAAAATATGCTGTACATTAGTTATTGGTATAATTACACAAAATCTGTGTAGCCTTGATTTTATTTTTATTCATTTATTTTAGCTAATACCTGACAGGTTGGGCCTCCAGGTGAGTAAGTGGAACTTCAATATGCACCTGTCCCCTTACGTTCACATTTTAATGTGACACCGCCCTCTATAAGTAGCGTTTTCGCGCCTTTCCTCTCCCCTTTTGTTACTGATGTCCGAGGGAGAGGTAAGTCGTCTTGCACTCGGGAGGGCATTTCTGTTTTAGCCTTGGTTAATTGCATTTTTTTAAGATTATCGGCTAGTTTAGGTTTGTTATAAAGTACCTACGATATGCTGAAACATATCTGTGTCATTTGTGTAGGGGCATGTTGTGTTGAAGCCACTGACTGGATTTATTTCATTGTTTGTCAGAAATTAAATGGAGACGACCTCCAAAGATACCCACGTCTGAGAGACTCTTCTTCAAACACAACGCAGAGTCAGTCACTACCGGTTACACTTGGTGCCGTTACGACCCGTTGAATCTCCGATCAGTGCCGTCTGGTCCCCGGGGTGTGGCTGCTGACACCTGGCTCCTGTCTGCTCCTCCTCCCTGTTCATCTCTGGCTCGGAGAGCTGCGCTCGCTCCTGCCGGCGCGCGAGGTAGAATGGCCAGTTAACGAGCTCTTTGTGGACACACTTGCTTACAGTTCTGGAGTGTGGCTTTTGTTCTTTTTCTTTTTTTCTTTCTCCGTGTTTGATTTCATTTTGGTCTGTGCTGGTGATAGTGCTGTGACCAGCCATAACTGAGACAGAGAATAAACGGGGGAAAAATGGAGTGAATGAAAGAAAAAGGGAAAAACGCCAGGAAAAAAGACAGGTTAATGGCATTACATTTTGTATTGATCAAGTATTTGGTGAACTGAGCCTGTTTGTTTTACATAAGTTTTAAAGATTTAGATGATTTTTTTTTTTTCATCCTTTACAGGTGATTGTGTGCATGTGCATTTTAGTTACATTCTGGGGGGGATTTAATGCTCTTACTTGTGCTGGCCTGATGTTGAATTGTGCGTAGCTGTTATAGTGCGCCTTAAGTTCAAGGTGTTTATTTTAGCTCTCTTTTTTTTTTTGTTCCTTTTTGCCAGTATTGCACTTATTGCCATTTTTGTTTAGCTGTTTGTGTTGTCAGGGGTGGAAATTTTCAAGGCTTGTAATATGGATGAACGTAATGTCACATTTGGGGTGGGGAGGGGCCAACCGGTTGCTGGTAGGGGTTGGTTGATGTCCCCTGGTGTTCCCAAATATACAGCTGATCAGACAGTTAACCCACCTTTGACCCCCACTGCTTGTTCCACGCCAATTACCCAGCCAGACCCCTATCCCACACGAGTCATATCTGTTGATTATTTTGGAGACATGATTACAAATTTGGCCAAACAAATTGGGGAAAATATTTCAGCCAGCCTTAACACTGTGCACCAGTCTAGTACCATCCAGCCTCAGTCTCCCACTACAAGTCAGTCATCCAGTGATGCTGGTCTGTCACAGTTGAAAGTTGTTGTGCAGTCAGATGTTAAAGCTCCACCTTACTTCAGGGGTGATCATGCTGATGTGTTCTCTGTTCATGAATGGGAGGACATGATGAGATGTTACCTGAATAGGGTGAAATGTGACACTCATGCTGAAATGGTTGACCTGATAATGTCGAGACTTACAGGCAAAGCTAGGGATGTGGTGAAGGTGTCGCTCCGTAGCCGTCCTGAACTGAGTTCAGCTGACCTGCCCACAGCTGTATTTGATATATTGAAATGTAACTTTAGTGAGTTGTCATACTCTAACTTGCCCATGAAAGATTTTTACAGCACTGTTCCCCGTGCTGGTGAGAGTGTTATGGACTATTGGATCCGCCTTAACAAGTCCATTGATGCTGCTGATGAGTTTCTCCGGAGGCGAGGTAAATCTGTGGAGGACCCCAATGCTAAAGTGGTTTTGATGTTCATTAATCATTGTCCTGATCCCAGGCTTGCCATGTCATTCCAACTGAAGGCGCCTGAGCAGTGGACTGCAGCTGAGGTTCAGGAGCATCTGGATGCTCACATGAGAAATATGAGAAAGTCAGCAGCCCAGTCCCAACACACAGTGGGTTTGTCAGCCTACAGTCAAAGCCCTGTAGCAGATTCTTTTCACCCTCTTGATTTTAGCGTGTCCCAGGCTGCTTTGGTAGCACACCAGCCAAAGCTCCCTCCTAACTCTTTACCGGCCTCTGCCCTGGCCTGCTGCCAGCCCCAGTCAAACAATGTAGTAGTGAATTCCCATGAGCCTGTTTCTTTGTCCCTATCTCCTGCTGTGTCTGACCCGGTTCAGGCTGCCATTGGCTCACCTTCTAACAACTCTGGTGTTCAACAGGTTGTGGCTATGTTTGATAAAGTTCTGTCTTTGTGCAATGCTTCTCTTGCAATGAATCAAAAGCCAGTCAGCTATCAGCCAGTCAGACGTCATCCAGCCCACCGGCAAGCTGGTCAACTACGTAACCCACAGGTTTCTGAGCCCTTTGCATGCAAGGTCTGTGGCTCCAGGGACCACTCTACCCATGCACACTGTAGGCTTTACAGATTGTGCCTCAACTGTTTCAGTCCTGGTCACATAAGAAGTCAGTGCCCGTGAGTCTCTCTTTCCCCAGCCATGCCACCACCTTCTCCCGCCAATGCTGATTTAAACTAACCCGCCTGTGTAGTGAGAGGGGTAACATGGGCGGTGCTGGTGACACCCTCACTGTGGATAATGACTTGCAATCGATCTATGTGAACAGTTGTAGTAAATTTCCTGATGACAAAACAGTTATTGTTGTGGGTTCACATAATGTAGAAGGAGCTAGTGACTTGTTTTATGCTCCAGTGTCTGTCGGGGGTCAGTCTAGCTTGAGAGGGATGCTTGATTCCGGGAGCATGTCATGCACTCTCAGTGTAGAGGCAGAGTCCAAGCTTAGAGCTGCTGGTGCTCTTCCTAGCCCTCAGCCTGTGCCTGACATGGTGGTCCTTGTTGGCTGCGGTGGCCTAACAACACAACCCAGTTGTATCTATGACCTGGAAATTGAGGTTTATGGGTCCAAATTCGTTGCGCTGACTTTCCTTGTCCCGGGACAGAGAGACGAGTTCATCATTGGCAGCAATGTCATTAGGCCAATAATACAGAGGATCAAGTCTGATGATAAATACTGGGAGATTATCCACTCCAACACTTCAGACCCTGAGTGTGAGCAATTCCTTCAGTTGCTCAGCTGCATTACTCCTTGGTCTGGTCCACAACTGCCTGACAAAGTTGGTAGTGTCAAGCTGCGGCAGGCAGTCACTCTTGCACCACAGATGGAGTATCTGGTGTGGGGAAAGTTACCCAGTGGTGCTCCTGTGTCACCTGGGAGCACTATCATTGTGGAGCCCACCTCTTCTCGTTCAGCTCCTAAAGACATCATTGTTGGTCGGGTTGTAGCACCCATGTGGGGAGATCGTTGGGTCCCGATGAAGGTCCTTAACCCAACAATGAGACCCGTAACACTGCGCCGCAATGCAAAAGTGGCAGATGTGTTTCCTTGTGTGGCAGTGGAGGACCTCCCCCTTTCCCAGGCTGTGAGTAGGCCACAGACCTGTCAGTCAACGGACTCTAACCCCAAATCAGATGCCAACTCTACCCCCTTTCAGCGGCTTAAGGACTGTGGATTGGCAGACATCAACCTTGAGGGCTGTGAGGTGTCAGATGAATGGAAAGAGTGGATAGCTGAACTTGTGCTTACTTACCAGGATGTCTTTTCTAAAGACAAGCTGGACTGCGGGGAAGCAAAGGAGTTTGTCCACTAAATTCACCTCACTGATGATCGCCACTTCAGGCTTCCCTATCGCCGTGTCCCTCCAGCACACTATCATAAACTGAGAGAGGTGCTGAGATGGAGTTGAAGGGAATTATCAGTAAGTCAGTCAGTGAATATGCTTCTCCGCTGGTCCTTGTCTGGAAGAAGTCAGGGGAATTGAGGATCTGCACTGACTTTCGCTGGCTTAATGCCAAAACTGTCAAGGACGCCCATCCACTGCCTCACCAGGCCGACTGTCTTGCTGCCCTTGGTGGTAACGCCTTTTTCAGTACCATGGACCTCACATCGGGGTTCTACAACATCCCTCTCCATGAGTCTGACAGGCGGTACATGGCCTTTACGACACCCTTAGGCCTGTACGAGTACAACAGACTTCCCCAGGGCTTATGCAACAGTCCTGCATAATTTATGCGGATGATGATCAGTGTGTTCGGTGACTTGAACTTCTCCAGCCTCCTCTGTTATCTGGACGACCTACTCATCTTTGCTCCATCCGAGGAGGAAGCCCTGAAACGGCTGGAGGTGGTCTTCTTGCGTCTCAGAGCCAACAACCTGAAGCTGGCACAGAAGAAGTGCTACTTCTTACGCAGATCTGTGAGGTTTCTTGGCCATATGGTGGACAGTAATGGTGTCTCAGTCGATGAGGAGAAAGTGAAGGCCATCTCTGCTTTCAGGAGGGAGGACCTCATGAATGATGATGGCCGCACCCCATCTCAGCGGAGGGTCAGGTCCTTCCTTGGGATGGTGCTGTATTGTCAGCACTTCATTCCTGACTGTTCTTCCATCGCCAAGCCACTCTACACCTTGACTGCAGGGCAGAAGAGGAGGGCTAAAAGCTCCTTTGGTTGGAGGCGGGCTGGCACCTTCCGAGAACTGACTCCTCAAGATTGGACTCCAGCCTGTGAGAAAGCATTTGAAGATTTGAAAAGTGCACACATCAACAGTGTGGTGTTGGCACACCCAGACTTTGATAGGCCTTTCATTCTCTCCACCGATGCTTCCCTTGATGGTCTGGGTGCTGTTCTGTCACAGGTGTCTGCTGGTGAGGAGAAGGCAAGACCTATTGCCTTTGCGAGTAAAACTCTCAGTCACAGTCAAGCCAACTATCCTGCTCACAGACTGGAATTTTTGGCTCTGAAGTGGGCGGTTTGTGATAAGTTTAGCCACTGGCTCAAGGGTCACAGGTTCACTGTTTGGTCTGACAACAATCCCCTCACATACATCTTAACAAAGCCAAAACTTGATGCATGTGAGCAGCGGTGGGTCTCCAAGCTGGCTCCATATTTCTTTGAGATCAAACACATTCCCGGCAGGCTGAATGTGGTGGCAGATGCCCTCAGCAGAGATCCATTTGTGAAGCCTTTGAGGCAGCGGTTGCTGAGCGAACCTTACTCGGAGCTGCTAGACCAGGTGTGTGATGTCAGTGATGGGTGTGTGCAGGATGCCTTCCGTCTCACTTGCCAGCCACAGTCACTGATGGGTCCCTCTCACTCTTCTGCTGTTGAAGGCTCAATGTCCGAAGAGGATGTCTCCTCAATCCTCTCCTCTTTAGATGAATGGGACTCTACTCCCAGGCAACGTGCGGCCTCCATGGCTGACCACCTCACCACCCTGAGACCTCCTGGCCAAGACATGTTGCCCTCCTTGTCTCTTGCTGAGCTTCAGTCACACCAGCAGCAGGACCCAGTCATCTCAAGAGTCACTCACTACGTTGACAGGAAACGGAGACCTGCAATGAGACTTCTCCAACTCTGAGATTGCTGAAGCAATGGGATAAGTTAACATTGCTGAACGGCATCCTGTATAGGGCCACAAAGGATCCCTTGACCAAACAGACGAGGTTCCAGTTTGTTGTGCCTGGTTCCCTGAAGGCAGATGCGTTGTCAGGTGTTCACGACAATGCTGGTCATCAAGGCCAGCCCTGCACACTTTCTCTGGCTCGCCAGTAGTTCTACTGGTATGACATGGAGAAAGATGTCCGCAATCATGTGAAACACTGCCACAGATGTGTTCTCAGCAAGACTCCAGAGCCTTCTGTAAGAGCTCCACTGGAGAGCATTAAGACCTCTGCACCTCTTGAGCTCGTGTGCATTGACTTTTGGTCAGCTGAGGACAGTTGCAACAAGTCTGTGGATGTCCTTGTGATCACTGATCACTTCACAAAGTTGGCACATGCTTTTCCCTGCCAGGACCAAACTGCCAAAAGGGTGGCCAAGAGACTGTGGGACAACTTCTTCTGCATTTATGGCTTCCCTCAGCGCCTCCATTCGGATCAGGGAGCAAACTTCGAGAGTGAATTGGTTTCTGAGCTCTTAGAGTTGTCGGGAGTTGAGAAGTCCCACACCTCACCTTACCATCCTATGGGGAACGGCAGCACGGAGAGGTTTAACCGCACCTTGGGCAACATGTTGAGATCACTTCCCCTTCGTTCCAAGCAGAAGTGGCCACAAATGATCCAGACAATGACCTTTGTGTACAATTGCACGGTTCATGAGACCACCGGGTTCGCGCCCTTCTACTTGATGTTTGGGAGAGTCCCTTTGGCTGCCAGTTGACCTTCTCTTCAAAAACGTACTCCGTGATGTGACTGTGTGTGACTATGATGCCTATGTGAAATCACTTTTGGAGGACCTGCACTCTGCTATGGCACTGGCTCAGAAAAACTGCACAGCTGAACAGAGACATCAGTGTGACCAGTACAACAAACAGGTCAAAGGTCAGTCTCTGTCTCTCGGTGACCAGCTGCTGCTGGCAAACAAGGGCGTCAAGGGTAAACGTAAGCTCTCTGACAAGTGGCTGCCTGTTGTACATACCGTGGTGGCCTTAAAACCTGCCTTGCATATCTATCGGATCAGGGATCCAGAGGGAAATGAATGGGTAGTTCACAGGAACCTGCGGCTTCACGTCAACTTCCTTCCACTGGGAGAAGTCTTGGATGATGGTTCTCCAATGTCTGTGCCCGCCCCCAGCATGACCAATGCCCCCGCTGACTCTGATTGGCATGAGACAGATGTGTCTGGTTTAGACACTACAGCTGCAACGGCTGAGCCATCCCTTGCTGATTCGCTTTCAGAAGTTGACTGGGATGATGGCCGCACTGCTTCATGGGTCTGTGAGCAGTCCTCCATTAATGAGCCCCCTACTTCTGGCTGTCTGACTTCTCCCTCTGTAGCGGCGTCACCTGCTTTTGGTACCCCTGCCATTGCCCTGGACCCCCCAACGGCTTTTCCAGCTCTCCTGCCACAACCACCACCTGCTGATCCACCTGAAGCACCCGATGCAGATGGCCACTGTACCACGCGGTAGGGCAGAGTCATTAGACCGGTGTGCCACTTGATTGAGTCCATGGCACAACTTGAGTCCATTCTAGGGGTCCAGCCGGGCCCCTGTCCTGTTCTTCATGTGTGAGATGTGTGAATCATTGTGGCATGTTATGTAAAACTGCTCTTTGTTATTGTGGTTTCATGTTGCTATATTGTGCCCTTTTCTTTCTTACTCACCCACCTCGTCGGCCTGTGTGTGTGGTGTATACGGCACCTCATCTTGTCTGTAGAGTACTGTGAGTTCTTCATTTATTCATTCATTCATTTATTTTAGCTAATACCTGACAGGTTGGGCCTCCAGGTCAGTATGTGGAACTTCAATATGCACCTGTCCCCTTACGTTCACATTTTAATGTGACACCGCCCTCTATAAGTAACGTTTTCGCGCCTTTCCTCTCCCCTTTTGTTACTGATGTCCGAGGGAGAGGTAAGTCGTCTTGCACTCGGGAGGGAATTTCTGTTTTAGCCTTGGTTAATTGCATTTTTTTAAGTTTATCGGCTAGTTTAGGTTTGTTATAAAGTACCTACGATATGCTGAAACATATCTGTGTCATTTGTGTAGGTGCATGTTGTGTTGAAGCCACTGACTGGAGGATTTTTATTTTTTATTTCATTGTTTGTCAGGTATGTTATATCCCATTAAATGATTTAATGTATTATTTGCCCTTTTGTTACTGATGTCCGAGGGAGAGGGGCATGTTGTGTTGAAGCCACTGACTGGAGGATTTTTATTTTTTATTTCATTGTTTGTCAGAAATTAAATGGAGACGACCTCCAAAGATACCCACGTCTGAGACTCTTCTTCAAACACAACGCAGAGTCAGTCACTACCGGTTACACATGCGAGAGTTTTTTCACGCCTGTCGGTTACGTCATTCGTCTGTGGGCAGGCTTTGAGTGAGGAGTGGTCCACCCCCCTCGTCGGAATTCCTTTGTCTGACTTCTTCCTGAGAGAATGGCGCTTTGCTTTATCAAAATTTTTTCAGAACCTGTGAGGCAGATCGAAGTGGACACCATTCGAGAAATTCAGCTGGTTTTCGGTGAAAATTTTAACGGCTGATGAGAGATTATGGAGTGGTACTGTCGCTTTAAGGACTTCCCACGGAGCGGGACGTCGCGCAGTGCTCTGAGGCGCTGTCGTCAGCCTGTTTCGAGCTGAAAACCTCCAAATTTAAGCCTCTGTTGACCCAGGACGTCGTGAGAGAACAGAAGTTTCAGAAGAGCTCGGGATCAGCAGTTTATCCGGACATTCCACTGTTAAAGGAGATTTTGTAATGAAAGACGTGCGGACAGATTGGCGCGTTGGCAGGCAGCCAGCGCGATGCGCCGCCACAGGAAAAACACCTCCGTTGGAAGCCTTAAGGACAAGTTGGAACATGTCCAGCTGTTAAACAATTTCTCAGATACTCACTCTACTGAAAGCCATCAAAAGCCGCCTGGTTTTTACAAATGGTTTGTAATGGAGGTGTTTTTCCTGTGGCGGAAAAACACACTTAGAGTAAACTAAACCCAGATTTATGTGGCCAAGTTCGGTCCTTGAGAGCCACATTCCTGACACTCTTAGTTGTCTCCCTGCTCCAACACACCTGAATCCAATGAAAGGCTCATTAAAAGTCTGCTAACGAGTCTTTCATTGGATTCAGGTGTGTTGGAGCAGGGAGACAACTAAGAGTGTCAGGAATGTGGCTCTCGAGGACCGAACTTGGCCACCCCTGAATTAAACCAACATCTCCGCCTTGCTTTGTTTCACAAGGGATGTGACTAAACATGTACGCAGGTGGGCAGGCTTCATTTAAGGGTTACCATTTTGACAGTTTGGATTCAGGGATGGTTTCACAGTAATATATTTAAGATGCCTTAGAATAAGTTAGGGTTTATACAGTGCCACACAGGCTGAAGATAGTAGACATGGAATATTTGAAATTGCAGAAACAGCCAGTGCTGTTGTTTGTAAAATTTCCATTCCTGGCACATAAACTATGCTGTCACCATAGTGGATTTCCTGCACTACTTTCCCCACTAGGGTACTGGATTCCACACCCACATTTATAGTAGGCCCTGCAGGTTCTCTAATCACCTGCTCCATGGCCTGCTTTAGAGTCCTAATGTTACCCTCCCTGTAGGACTCTATTTATGTTCGCAGATAAGATAGGGATGCCTTTCACAGTAGGGTGAAGGCATCAGGAAGCCATGGCGACCTCAGAAAGAGGGCCAGTCATCTGTAAAACTAAAGCCTTGCTGTCTGAAAAATTGCATCAACCACCCATTCAAAGATACAGGTAAACCCCACTAACTCATGCATGTGTAACTCACATTTTGGCTTTACTCATGGTTGATTTGTGTACCCCAACAATTTAGACTACTGTATAAAAACAGCTGTATGTTTTTGATCAACCTCATTAACTCATAGTTTCAGATAATTCTCGGTTTGCTTTTGTGGACCCCAATGTGCGTGAGTTAACAAGGTTTACCTATATTAGACTGCTAAACGTGTCATCGTTTTCCCGAGAGGCAAGGGGACCAGAGACTATTAATCAATGCTGACACAGCTTTCTGGCGAGGTCACAAGTCCTCTCTATTTCCATTTTTGTGATCTCTGATTGTTGCATCCTAACATTATTGACACCAACATGAACAACTATGTGGGTATAACTAGTGTCTTGTTCCTTTGTCTGTCTGCCATTGTGCATATTTAGCACCCTAAGGTGCACAGCACTGTCGGGTGCCCTGGCCCCAGGAATATATTTAACATCAGCTGGTGTCTGTAATCTGACGTTTCGGGTAATAGAATCCCTTATGCACACCATTCTGACCTGGAGAAAGGGGTAGAAGTTACCCGTGGGCTTGGAGGGCTATCAATAGGCATAGCTAAGACTGAAAAATGGTTCCCAATCAGCAGTGGTGACTGTGAGCCAGGTACCACAACCGGGCACCAAGCTTGGAAATGAGAGTTCTTGCACCGAACAACACTCTAAAAGCCGTTGTCTTTAGCCGGCAAAGCTAAGCTAATCCTAACGGATGTGCTAGCCGGCATGATACTAAGCTCATCTGGAGTGCCCATGATATCTAACTCTACTGTATTAAGAAGTTGTTTTAACTTATGGATACGGCTCTCTAAGATGACCACTTTTCCTGTCAGTATCGTGAAAGATTTGTGTAAAATGTTGTGCACTAAGAGAACCTAAACGTGTAGCAAAAGATAGCACAAACTAAGCACTAACAAAAAGCTAACCACTCCTAGGATTCACACAGGAATGAAATAATGAGCTAAAATTCATAGCTGTTGCACTTAAAAACCAACAGAAGTGATACACAGGTAAAAGAAACAAAGGAAACAATTACAACCTTGTATTAATTAAAAGAGTGCTGTTCAGTTCCCTGTTGCCAGATCTGCTCTGGATCAGCGATCAGTGTCAGGATCAGTGTCACAAAGGCAGACTGGCTTCGTGGGCATATCTCATAGACCATGTTGGAGTCCATATATGGACTTTGTCACATATGTTGCAGAAGTTTAAAATGAACATTTTAAGGCCTTGCAATTTTGCCTTGCAACTTTGTGACATGCAATCACAGAATTGTGTGATTTTTTGATGTTTAAAATGAAATCCCAAGCTTATATCACTGTGCAAAGTAGATAAAACACAATATGACCCATTTAAGGACAATAAACTGTCAAATGCATCACAAAACATTCCTTCATCACACATCAGAAAGATCTGGTGAGGTTGTGCGTCAGTGTGGACACGCCTACTATCAACCCACCCACCAAAACAAACCTACATATTACATAAACATGGTGACCATGTCAAAGAATGCATAAAATCCATGAAATGCCGGATTAATGCCACGCGTAGCAGTTGTCATGTGTAAAGCAACTGACAGCCTCCTACAGTTCAGAACACTGTAGTGTGTTTGTGTTTGGCAGACTGTCAGTGCTTCTTTGTGTCTTCTTGTTCGATTGGGAGTGAGAGGCTTACACTGGACACTTTGTTTTTCTGTGTACTTGTGGCCTGTGGTTTTGACCATTGTTTCCACAAAAGAGAGTAGGAGACGAAAGAGAGAAAGGATTAGAGTACAGTAGACAACAGTGATTGGTACAGCCGTCCCTGTGTGTTCTGTCCACAGCAACCCCACATTTCAGGAAACTTCAGTGATGTGAATGTTTGCCAGTACCTGTTGAGAAAATGTGGAAATTCTGGTGCTTTTTGAGAGTCATGTCCAGTTTCAGATCAAGAAAAAGTTACAAATTCTACTAAAAATGAAAAATATGAAGATTCAAATATTTGTTAATTCATTGCCTGAAGTTCACATGAAAAAGAAAAATAGAATATTACGTACAATACATAAAAAGGATATCAAGCAGTAAAATAGAAATACTAAGAGTAATAAATAATAATTGTGGCTGTAATTAAAAAAAAAAATCCAGATGTAACAATAATAAGGCAGGACAGTTTATTAGTGGGTAGCCCTGTCACAGCGAGAATGTCCCGGGATTGCTTCGAACCTGGTTCTTTCAGTGTGGAGCATGCGTTGTCTCTTCATGTTTGCATGGGTTGCATAGTTGCCACAATCTGACTTGTTGACATTTCTGGGTGTATTTGGGACATTTGTGTTTAATTGTGACTTGAAACTGAGGCAACTTAACTGAGTTGACTTTTCTTACCATACATGCCTTTTCTATCTATATTATAATAGCCAAGTTGTCTCTGTGTGTATGTGTGCGTGCGTGTGTATGGCTTTGATCATGGACAAACTGGGGAGAGCTGACATTTGCTGTTTGGTATGCTTATGTTTTTTTGGGTTAGAGTTAAATGCTACAAAAATGGAAAGTTGATAGGACTAATATTTTTGGAGAAATTAGCAATATTAGCTAACAACAGTGAACAATGGACATTGTTCTGCAATACACCATGGGAGTTTGGGGTTTTAAATGCTGTTATTGTGGTTCATGTTAGTTTAACAGTGTTGTTAGTGTTATTTATTTATTGTGGTTTTGTAGTTCAATTGGTTTAGTCAGTTTAGTTAAGTGTCATGTTGCTGTTACCATGAGTGAAAACTGTAAAGTGTTTGATGTCTTCTGCCACCATCTCTGTTTGTGCATGTGTAAAAATAGAAGCACCTTGTTGCGGCAGAATGCGGAAAAGACAAAAACTTTGTGTGTGTGCGAGCATGTGTATAATGTTGATCACAGACAAACTGGGGAGAGCTGACATTTGGTCTGCTTATGTATTTTGGATCATGGACAATTATACAAAGTTACAAAGTATGATGATATACAGTAGTGTTCAGAATAATAGTAGTGCTATGTGACTAAAAAGATTAATCCAGGTTTTGAGTATATTTCTTATTGTTAAATGGGAAACAAGGTACCAGTAGATTCAGTAGATTCTCACAAATCCAACAAGACCAAGCATTCATGATATGCACACTCTTAAGGCTATGAAATTGGGCTATTAATAAAAAAAAAAAGTAGAAAAGGGGGGTGTTCACAATAATAGTAGCATCTGCTGTTGACGCTACAAACTCAAAATATTATGTTCAAACTGCTTTTTTAGCAATCCTGTGAATCACTAAACTCATATTTAGTTGTATAACCACAGTTTTTCATGATTTTTTCACATTTGTGAGGAATTCATTTTGTTGGTTTGGAACCAAGATTTTGCTTGTTGACTAATGTGCTTGGGGTCATTGTCTTGTTGAAACACCCACTTCAAGGGCATGTCCTCTTCAGCATAAGGCAACATGACCTCTTCAAGTATTCTGACATATCCAAACTGATCCATGATACCTGGTATGCGATATATAGGCCGAACACCATAGTAGGAGAAACATGCCCATATCATGATGCTTGCACCACCATGCTTCACTGTCTTCACTGTGAACTGTGGTTTGAATTCAGAGTTTGGGGGTCGTCTGCGGCCCTTGGACCCGAAAAGAACAATTTTACTCTCATCAGTCCACAAAATATTCCTCCATTTCTCTTTAGGCTAGTTGATGTGTTTTTTTGGCAAATTGTAACCTCTTCTGCATGTCTTTTATTTAACAGAGGGACTTTGCGGGGGATTCTTGCAAATAAATTAGCTTCACACAGGCGTCTTCTAACTGTCACAGCACTTACAGGTAACTCCAGACTGTCTTTGATCATCCTGGAGCTGATCAATGGGTGAGCCTTTGCCATTCTGGTTATTCTTTTATCCATTTTGATGGTTGTTTTCTGTTTTCTTCCACGCGTCTCTGGTTTTTGTCCATTTTAAAGCATTGGAGATCATTGTAGATGAACAACCTATCATTTTTTGCACCTGCGTATAAGTTTTCCCCTCTCCAATCAACTTTTTAATCAAACTACGCTGTTCTTCTGAACAATGTCTTGAACGTCTCATTTTCCTCAGGCTTTCAAAGAGAAAAGAATGTTCAACAGGTGCTGGCTTCATCCTTACATAGGGGACACCTGATTCACAGCTGTTTGTTCCACAAAATTGAAGAACTCACTGACTGAATGCCACACTACTATTATTGTGAACAACCCCTTTTTTACTTTTTTTTACTAATAGTCCAATTTCATAGCCTTAAGAGTGTGCATATCATGAATGCTTGGTCTTGTTGGATTTGTGAGAATTTACTGAATCTACTGGTACCTTGCTTCCGATTTAACAATAAGAAATATACTCAAAACCTGGATTAATCTTTTTAGTCACATAGCACTAGTATTATTCTGAACACTACAGACATTAATACATTACCTGTGTGTGAAGGAATATAACAGTGTTTGGGTAGTGACAAGGCTGTATTCGGAAGGTTTTTACCCGTTAGTACTTGTAGACGTAGAGTGGCATCACATGTGTTTATTTGTGTGTGTAGTACTGTGGTGGCTAGAAAACAACACATTCAAGCACTGCAAACATAGACCATCATATGAATAAAGTTAATGTGGCAGGTGCTTTTTTGTTTGGTGGGAAGAAAACAGTATGAAAACTAGAACACCCTGAGTTTGTCTATGCAGCAATTATGGGGGGGGGGGGGGCACAACCTGATGCATTGTGCATGAGCTGCCCTTCTTCGCTGAAAGAAGTGGCCTGTCATCTAAACATGCATGTGGTTGTTCTGTGGTTCTTTGGACAAAACAAAGCCAATGAGATGTCTGATATTGCGTTTGTAATCACACTGTGATCACGTGCGTTACATATAAACAATGATCGCATCATTTTTGTCACGTGTGAGAAAAGCATTAAATGAAATAACAGTAAACAATCATGGAACTGGAAGGGCACTCGGTAGAGCGCATATCTTCGCCACGCCACATATCAATATCGAAGGATATGGATTCACAAAAGGGCAAACAAATACATTATTTAGGGGAGGTGATGGTCTAGTGATTAAGGTGTTGATCCTCAGTTCCTAGGTTCAAATCCCAGCCTGACTGGAAAATCACTAAAGGCCCTTGGGCAAGGTCTTTAATCCCCTATTGCTCCCGGTGTGTAGTTAGCGCCTTGTATGGCAGCACCCTCACATCAGGGTGAATGTGAGGCATTGTTTGTAAAGCGCTTTGAGCGTCTGATGCAGATGGAAAAGCGCTATATACAGTGAGGAAAATAAGTATTTGAACACCCTGCGATTTTGCAGGGGTCTGAAATTTTCATCTTAGGTGCATGTCCACTGTGAGAGACATAATCTAAAAAAAAAAAAGAAAAATCCAGAAATCACAATGTATGATTTTTTTAATAATTTATTTGTATAGATAATACAAGATAATTTTATTAACTACACAGATGTATAATAAAACAAATGGTGACTGGTTTCTAACACAATTATGACAGAGTTGGAGGGTAGAGCGAGGAACTGCAGTGGAAGCCAGTTTTTGTTTTTTAATTGTTCACATATGTGCAAACGGGACAGGAGGTCCTCAAACTGGTTCCTGGAGAGGGGGAAGTACCTGAAACCGACCGTCATTCAGACGCAGCTCAAGCAGCAAATAATGAAACCCCCTGAACTGGGAACGTCTCATGAGGATGTTGTGAACCCAGGGACAGTGCCGCTGGCGATGTTTGTCAGCTTTCCACAACAAATAGAGCACAGCAACTTGCTCCGTGTGATCAAGGTCCGCCATGTTGACTTGCATTGGGGTGAATTTTCACAGCAAAAGCAGAGCGACACACTGGGCGATGGTGGTGTCACGTGGCATCCGGTGTGAACACGACATTAGGGTGGATGGATGGTGGAGGATCTGTCTCCACCAGTGTCCCCCGCTCTAGTAAGCAGTAGGATCATGGTTGTCCTTGGAGAACATCCAGTTGGGTTCCAGAATTCATAGCTGTAGCAACACTATCACAATTAGAAGTCAAAGCATTCAAAGAATAAAATGTACCTTGAATTTTTGGTTATTTTGTCACGATTCAGGAGGAGCTACAAAAATGAGTTCATCAGCTTGATATAACTGAATTTTCAACTCAAACAAGGAGTGTGTGTTGTGTGGTTTCACATGGTCTTTCTTTGTTACCATGGAGACCAGGCGGGCATGGAGACGGTGGTGCCAGTTCAAGGTTGTTCACAGCAGGATGTAGAGCTGAGATTAACTGAATCTGCAGAGTAGACAATAAAACAGCAGGATATCCAGAGCTCACATGACCTCCCTCTTTCTGCTACTTTGGCTACAGATGTCTCATCCAAAGAAAACTTTACTCTGTCCAGCATTTGGCTTCTGACGTATCTCTCGAAGCTTTGGTCAGTACACCGGGAGGCTACTGTTGTTGTACTCAGATGTTTCGTACAGCAAAGGCTGACTGTCTATTTCTGCAGAACCTCCAGGATCCTGCTGAACAAATAACGAGATTTTAACGGCAGTCATTAAATGATTGTTGGTACTTAAGTCTCATTCCTGACAGATGTGTGTGGCACAGATCAGTGCGGCTTTGAGAATGCACCCTAATAATCATCCAAGCGGGTCACTGTGTGCATCTAAGGGGTTGCAAAGTGTTGCACTAAAGGTCAAATGGTTACTGCCAGTTTCATAGCCGTTCCCTCTTCATCTGAGCCACTTGTCTAAAACTAACCTTGTGTTAGCAAAACAGAGCTCTATTGTGTCGCTGGCTGTTCTGACGGATGCTTGGCTGATGACTTCAGTGCTGCCATGAACTGTCTCCTTATTCTCTTATAGAACTGGACCCACAGTTGTACCGGTCTGGGCGAGGGACCACAGCTGAAAAGGAGAGTGAGGGTCAGTAATGTAAAGCTGGACGATACATGTATCGATAGGTCAACGGTTACAGGGGCAGTGACACGTCAAACAACTGGAGGTAGTTTCTTCTTGTTTCAGTCAGTCAGTAAAAAACATGCATAAAGATAAGGGGTGGTGACCAAGAGGTTAAAGCCATGGGATTGAGACTTAAGGATCTGTCCCTGTCAGACCATAAAATCACTAAGGGCCCTTGGGCAAGATTCTTAATCCCTAAGTTCCTCCCATTTGCAATTGAGCACCTTGTATGGCACAACACTGATATCTGTGTAAATTTGAGGCATCATTGTAAAGAGTTTCAGATGGAGAAATGCCCTTTAATTGCAGTTCAGGATATGCAAGTGAACACTGACACTGACTCAGGTTTGATTCCAGGTGTCTGCTTCACGCTACCTGTTGTGTCCTTTGACAAAACACTTCACATGGATCATCTAAGTACACCCAGCTAGAAATAGGTACCAGCCTGACTGGGGAACTAATCTACTGTCTTGTCCATATGGAAATGGAACTTTCCCTATACACTCTTTTTCTGTGTTCTTTTCAAAAAATCCAAATACACTAATGGATGGATTTCAAGCACAGTAAGGGTTAAGGCTGTGGTTAGAGAGGTGAGGCTATGACATCATAGTTTCACAAAAGTTGCTTATTGGTTGTACACACAAACATGCAAAATCAATGTTTTGAGCTTTATCCACTCTGCGACCCGTTTTCAAAGAATGAGCATTTTCTGGCTCTGAAAACACTGGTTCAGTGTGACTGAAACAACGATACCATACGAAAAGATACGAACGTTTTGCGGATACACCTAGACTTGTCTCTGTGTAGAAGGACCCTACATTGGACTGGCATCCCAACCAAGGAGAGCTGTAGACTCTCATCCATGTCATGCTACAGAATCCAAGGATAAGCATGAGGAGTAACAGAGAAAGAAAGAAAGAAAGAAAGAAAGAAAGAAAGAAAGAAAGATCTTTAGATCTTTGAGTTCAGCTCATGAAAAATGGGAGCAAAACCAAAAGCGTTACATTTATATTTTTGCTCAGTGTAATATGGAGTTGGCATCCAGAGCAAAACTTGTGCCAAGTCAACATTTAGATCCACTTCAGATCTGCTGTGGTGATCCTGAATGGAAAATTCAGGGTCAAAACAATTCAAAAACTGAAGGGACTAACTTACAAAGCAAAATTAATGCAACCTGCTGCAGAAGGTTAAGTTTTCCAACCTTGCAGGTAAGACAACTCGCATTTCTGAGTTAGGTTAGTAGTTCATTCAAAAGATAATTTTTATCTGAACCAATTTCAATTAAATTTCAATTTATTTTCATTTATATAGCACCAAATCACAACAAAATTGCCTCAAGGCGCTTCACACAAGTAAGGTCTAACCTTATCAACCCCCAGAGCAAGCACACAGGCGACAGTGGTAAAGAAAAACTCCCTCTGAGGAAGAAACCTCAAGCAGACCAGACTCAAAAGGGGTGACCCTCTGCTTGGGCTATGTCACAGACATAAATTACAAAACAATTCACAAAATGAATATGCAGGAAATGTTGCCGGTGCACAGGACACGAGAGTTTCTGAGTCAACTTAACCTGCTCTTCTGTGTGAACTTACTGTACTTCAGAGAACAAGTCAGCACAACTATCAGGCATTAAGTTGAGAAAACGTAAAAACCTTTCACAGCTGGTTGCATTACATTTTTTAAGTTGGTTCAACATTTCATTTTTTACAGTGTAGCTCTTAACAAAATACCCAACTCCTAAACAATTCAAGGACAACCTTTCTACTTTTCATCAATCAGAGAGACATAACCTCTGCCCCTCCTGTCTCATTTGATACAAATCACATTAGAACATGTAATTTTTAATTCTGGAGCATAATTAGACTTTTTTATAGTCACATAATGTCACCATTCATTGAAATGATTTTCTTTATATTGTTGTTTAGCACTTTTGAATGACAAATTTCACAGAACATCATTATACTCGAGGTGACATAGTTCTACAAATGCATTCACTTTTTATTTTATGTAAAAGATGAAACAGTGATGTTTATTTCCTTTATCAGCCATAATACAAGTCTTGGACTAACCTTAAGAGTTTAAGTACTTTCCAAACTACTTGAAGCTTCTTAGACTGATACTTTAGGAGTCAACGATGACAGCTTCAAGATTTTCATCGACCAGTTACAATGGCCCGAGGAAGTGTGTGAATGTGGTCCAAGCTCACTGCTACACATTGTTTCCAACAAGCACCCCACCACGATACTTCATTTCTACCTGTGCACAATGGCAGCTCTCAGTCCACAGGCAGCTGGCCGGTACCCATAATCCCCCAGGAGAACAGCAGTGATTCTTGGAGGCACATTTTGTCCCATCAAATGAAGATGTCTCAGCTGGTTGTTATGGTGAAAGCAGACTGGGTGATGTTTGGCACTTTGCCACCCAATTACACTGAGACAGATGAGTGAGTGAAACTGGGAGAAAGGAAAGAAGCTAATTTTCAGAGATGAGCAGCAGATGGGAAAACAATGGTGAAGTATACAAGTAGAAATGAAGATAAGGTAATTATGCATGTGGGGAAAATGCACATAATTCATGCACAATGAGCATAATCCAATGAGAAAGACAGGAAATGAAGGAAACATGCACGTAAGGAATCCAGGTTTGCAGTAGATCATTTACAGGTGTAGTGTGCACCAAGGCTCCCTGATGTGAAACAGTTGGGCGATTCATTCCTCCAACACCTCTTGTTCCCCCTCCACCATCCTCTACATTATCTATCTGCACTCCCCACCGTGGATCATCACATGGCTTAACAATGATGCTTGACGTGCACCATGCACTGCTTTGCGTCAGGTGTAATCAGTGGCAACTAGACAGAGTGGCTGCGATGAACTCTTCTTCATGTCTTTCATGCCCGTATATAGAGGGGGTTCAACTGAACCCCCCCGGGAATTCTGCTGATTATTTTCTGCAAAATTTTTTTCTGATCTGGATATCAGCATTATGTATTTTCTTTTCATTGATAATAAGCAACAAGCACTAACTGTTACACAGCTATTATCACACACCCTCAAGTTTTAATTTCCTCTGCCAGAGTAATCCCTTAAGTGATGAAAGGGGAAACTGCTAGATAAACTTTTCCCATGGGGGTTGAGAATTTTTGCTCCCTGGTCCCTATCCTCCTCTGATATCAAACAGATTAGTAGGCTTGTAAATACCCATGTAGACACAGAATTACACTTGTCTGGTTTGTAAAAACATGTTTGTATGTATAAGCTGAGAAATAAAGGGAGCTTCTCCTTCCTGTTGCAAATACTGTAAAGGTGCAAATATTCGTGTGGGATTTATTATGCGAATTTCGTGAGTTAAACAAGGTCACCAAATTAAATACCGCTATTTTAATACATAACGTACATATACGTACATATTCATAATGGAAACGCGAATATTAATACGGCTAAATATGAGGTCTGTTAGAAAACTATCCGACCTTTTTATTTTTTGCAAAAACTATATGGATCTGAATCATGTGCGCTTGCATCAGCCAAGCTTGAACCTTCGTGCGCATGCGTGCGTTTTTTCATGCCTGTCGGTTGCGTCATTCGCAACCGACAGGCAGGTATAAATTTTGCATTAATGTTATCTTGGTTCTTCCTGGGTGGTTTTTATGGCAACTGATCCAATCCCAAGCAAGGACTATTTGTATATAAAAATGTATTTCCTAAAATGATACATTTTGGGTTTCAAATGAAATTTATGTTGCTTTTTACCCCTCCAAATCATCAAAAAGCTTCTGCTTCGGGGGGCTTCGCCCCCCTGAGCCCCCCACAAGGACATTGCCCCTCAACCTCACCGGGGGCCCTGCGGCCCACTGGGCCCCCAACTCAAGGATTTGAACCTCCCTTTCACATTTCTATATACAGCCCTGTCTTTATTATATGTTTGGCCTCCAAAGATAAAATATAATTTGCAGTCATGCTATCATCCGTGAGTGGATGTGGAGATGTCCGCCATGAGGAGTTATACTGGATGTGGACATGTCTTGTTGCTTGCAATCGGTCTGTGAGCAGGACTTAATGGACTTTATTGAACACAATCGTGGGAGAACTTGAGGAGGTGAGTGCGAGGAGCTGCAGGCAGGCTGTAATGAGCATTTTTTTCATTGAATTGTTCACGTGCTCTTTGAGTGATATAGTTTTACTACATTGTGTACACGGTATAAAAAGTTTGACAACAATCCTGCGTGATTTATAGCTCGGCAAACAAAGGAGCACAGCAGGAATCATAATTTGGCATTGGGTAGCATTATATTGTGTGGGTGTGGCATCCAGTAACGTTAAGTACTGTTACGTTGCCTCAACTTGCGAGAAAACTACTTCCTTTCTGCATCCTGTGCTCGACACCGAAAATCCGTGAAAAAATTAAACAGGTTGCATCAACTTGGCATCGTCATGACGCTGCATGATGCAACTCGAAGCAGGCCCGGTGTGAACGGGGCTTTAATGTTGGTGTTGCCTTCCTGTGCATGGATTCAACTAATCTGACTAACCGTATCCTCCCGGTGTTGCTGACTGAACGGTCCCCCCTAAAATCAGTCCCCCCTGTCATCACTGCGCATGCGTCATTTCAATTCACCAATTATCCCACATTTGTGCTTAAAACTGCACTCCAGTCATCATCTACCTCAGCAACAGATATCTGAAGCTTTTGTACAACAATTATTTTCACATCAATTCAGCATTATTTCATAATAAAAGATGAGGGGAGCAATAGGAGTGCAACAGGAGCACGTCTGAGTCTGACTCTCTGAGTCTGGCTCTCTACACCCAAAGTGATAAAAGGGAATAATGTGATTACTAACCATCAGTTGACAGAATAAAACCTCTTAAATCATTCTAAAGTCAGTTTTAAGCAGAAATGAGGCAGTTTAAGCAAAAACGAGGCACTAATCGGTGAATCACTGCTGATGCTGCGAAATGATGCATGCGCAGTGGAGGCAGGAGGACTGTTCGGTTGTCACTGGTATTTGAGGGCTGGTCAGAACTATATAACCTGTTGCAGGGACTTTCCTTGCCCTGAAGGTTCTGCACACTCACTTTTCAGATCTCCAAATCCCTGCAGTGGAAATGGACCTTCAATGTTGTTTGAGTGCAAATTGGCAAATACTTCCACGACCTTCATCAGCCCTGATGGCACGGATTTTGAGAGCTGCTACTTGTGCTGAACATGAAGCAAAATGAAATTCATTGAAGAATACCTGTAAGGAAAAAATAAATCTTGCAGTGTTTAGCATAGGGGGAGATCAAGGTGGGACTAGAATGGGGGGGGCAAGGCTGGCAGAGGATTGTGGGTGAAAAGGACAGGATGTTAGCAGGTCTGAGTGGATCAGGGTTGAGGGGCTGTTCAGTGTTTAGTTAAGGCCAAATGGCAGGAGAATGGCATTTGTAGTGGTGGCTGAGAGGAATGTTTGCCGTTTTCTTTCCTGTCTTGGTGAGTAAAAATTCAGAGCGCTGCTGTATCACAGTGGCTCAAGTCCCACATTCATATTTTCAATTCTTGAAATCACCATCAGCTTCTTACTCCCAGGCTTCACCTCCTCCAGCCAGCTCCAATCTGTTAATGTTAGGAGACTTACTGTTGTAACACCACCACGCAGATTACGTTCCCAGCCAAAAGATGAAAGACTTGAAGCATTTTGATAGAGCTGCATTTTGGTAATAAAAAACTTCAGAACCAGCAACATATTGTCAGGCCATTTTCCTGAGCTCCTGCATGTACAGAAGATTTTTAGAAGGTGCTTCTTATAGTCAGTGTCTGGTTATGAGGAGTCCCGTCTACATAGCAGGTCCTCAGTCAGCCTGTATCCACACAGGGTGAAGAAGTGTGTGGTAATGAAGCCACAGAGCGATAAATATCAGCATTTTTGTTATGGTTAGAGGTCCTGGTGGAACCGGACTGTTTCAGGCAATGGACCCAAATGCTAGTGAGAAGGACATGGGAGGGATTACAAAGGAAAAGATATTTATTGATAACAATAAAATAAACAATGCTATACTGGGGGTGCCTGCAGAATGGAGAGATGGCCCACCTCCTGGCGGTGAAATAGGGAGTTGTGGCCAGAAAGCAGACATCAACATGACCAAGAGTGTGACTACTCCAGCTCAGAAGAGATGTTTGCAGACATTAAAACCATTTAAAATAACCCAGGAAGGTCAGAGGACAGGAAAATGTAAGGGCCCCATCACACTTACCACAAATGGGAAAAAAGCCAAATGGGAAAAAAAGCCAAACTTCAAGGTGCAGTCAGGAGGGACAGACATTTGGACAGCTGTGTACGAATGCTGTTTGACTACTTAGAATGTGGGCAGATCCCACCTCGACTGATTTATTCACATCCCGTGTGTATGCTTACAAATGCAGATCAACTGTAGTTGGAACACAGTACGAATACTCAGAATGCAGTAAGAATAATAAGAATGCAGTTGAATGCCATGCAGGTGCAGACTGATCGGCACCAGAAGTCTGGGTGGAAGGCAAGCAAGGGGAGGGGCATGGCAGAGGGAGCGCTGTGGTTCGCTATCTGTTGAAGACCCGTCGGTTTTTCCTGCTGGATGTCGGATGATATCCAACCTTTGAACTGTGGACATGTAAACCACGGTCCTCTGCCAATCGCATAACTGCAATGCATGTAACCTTGTGTCATCAGAGTATTACGGCCATCAGAACGCCAATATGCACACCCACAACCGTTATTACCGCTGTGGCCACCACTAATTGGGCACTGCAGTCTCGTTTGAGGGTGGGTGTTAAAGGGGTAAAATATGACACATATGATGTCATTTCTCTACTTCTTGGGAAAAAAACATGAGTATTTTCTCTGGGTTTTTGGGCAAATTACATGCAAACAAAGTGAAAATGCAAAGGAAAAATGACAATGCGGTGGGAAAGTGAACGTGTTGCGGTTTTTCTTAAGAATCGGAACTCAAACATGTCAAGGCTGTTTTGTAGGCGAGAGAACACAGCTGCTCTGGTTAGCAGGACATCTCCCATCTGCCTCATTTTCCCTTCTCCACTGGGAGCCAGAAAAAAAAAAAACACTTTTCGCAACTGGTTTGGTGATTGCAGCCAAAAACAAAACAGTACACCATTTTACATGTGAAGTTATGCTGCGTATATATTGCACAACAGGACTGGCTGTCCTCATATGTGGTCAAATCCCACAATATCACGCAGGGTTGAAACAAGACTACGGTACCCTATAGCCACCAGTCCGCAGTGTAACACAGTCAACCCATAATCAGGGGACCCTGGATGACATATATCAGTACAAATATTGGATGACATATGTGAAGGTAAGGCAGGTCATGATAGTAAAGCATTACACAGCAGCGACACACCCCCTCACACATGCTTTTTCTCTCTCTCTCTCTCTCTCTCCCTCCCCTCTCTCCCTCTGTCTCTGTCTCTCTCTTCCTCTCTCCAGGAAATCAGCCCTGCAGCAGACAGCGAGCTGCAGCGATCAGATGATCCAGCCTCACGCATGCACAGTGGGGCAATCAGATGATCCAGCCTCACGCATGCACAGTGGGGCAATCAGATGATTCAGCCTCATGCCATTCCCATCTCCAGGATTAGATCCATGAGATGACCACACCGTGGTTCACGCATATGTCCTGCCAATCAAATAATGCTTCATGTGACATACTGTCTGGACTTTGCGATTGCATGCCATGAATCCTGATGCACAGCGGGGAATCATGCTGTCCAGCTGGATGGCGTGTGTTGCACCACTGGATAGCATGTCATATGGGATATACGAGGTCTGTGAGAAAAGTATCCAACCTTTTTATTTTTTTCACAAACCATATGGATTTGAATCACGTGTGATTGCATCAGCCAAGCTTGAACCTTCGTGCGCATGCGTGAGTTTTTTCACGCCTGTCGGTTGCGTCATTCGCCTGTGAGCAGGCTTTGTGTGAGCACTGGCCCACCCTCTCGTCGTTTTTTATTGCGAATAAATGTCTGAACGATTTGGAGCTTTGCTGCATCAATTGTTTTCCAGAAACTGTGAGAGACCTCCAGGTGGACACCCTTCGGAAAATTAATATGGCTTTCAGGGACGATTTTATGGGGATTACACAGATTAAGGAGTGATCCAGACGGTTTAAAGACCGCCCACAACTGCTGAGAGCGCGTCGTGCTCGGAGTGCCGATCGACAGGCTCCAACCCCGCTGGAACAACCAGATCATTTCCAACGTGAAGGCTTTGTTGATTCACGGACATCGTCTGACTTTCACAAAAAGGCAGAAGGCGTGGACATCAGCACTTTTTCTGCACATTCCACAGGAGTTTTTTTCATGGAAAGAAAAGCGGAGGGATGCGCCACGGAACCGTTCATTACGCGGCACAAAACCACCTTCGTGTTGGTCTCACAGGACGGCTTTCAGGTGGATTTCAGACGGCTGTCGGTTGCTTTTCAGTCGTGTGATTATCCGAGAAATTGAGCATGAGCTGGACATGCCCCAACATGTCCTGTGAGGCTTCATCATGGCGTTGCTTTGCGCCATGCGCCTCCACCACGACGCGCAGAACTCCTCCGCATGTCTGTCTCAATGTGCCGAAAAAGTGCTGATGTCCACGTCTTTTCACAATTCCTGTGCTAGTCAGACGACATACCGGATCAAGACAGCGTCCAGTTTAGAAATGAACGGCACATTCCACTGTTACAGGAGTTTTTGTCATGGAAAGAGGAGCAGAGTTAGGAGAGATAGAATTGGACTCTTAAATGGGCTCCATTCTTTTCAGCCAACAGCAGTAAATGTTGGAAAATTCTGCAGCCAAAGTGACCACAAGCTATCTCAGTGGTTCACTTCTACTGACTTATTTGCATAATAGGCAATTTCTGAAACAACAAAAATTGATACGCGTGTTGCAAAGCATGCCTTAGCGGAAAAACTGGATGAATGAATAGAAGGAGTAAAAAGTGGGAATGATGATTTGTACGGCTGATTTATTGCCTCCTAGACAGTCCCCTTGGTAGATCATGATCAAGCTGGAGCAGTTTTTCTGTATACCTCATCTAGCCTAAGATCAATATGGGATTCTCCAGGAATAGCTGGAGGCTGTGGCTCAGCTTCCTGCCACCATGATCCTGGATAAGTGGAGCAAAATGAATGGATGGATGGATGGATGGATGGATGGATGGATGGATGGATGGATGGATGGATGATCTATTGTATTAGACAGATAAATGAAAACATTACTAACAAAATGTATGTATGTGTACAAATGTAAAAAAGGCTGAACAGGTGATGTCACAACCAGGTTATCTGATTCACCCTTCATGAGTGTCCTCCAGTAGAGTGTAAAAAAACATTAGGGAAGAAATCTGAGGGAAAGGATCACAGGGGACAAAAGAAGAAATGGGGAACATTTGGAGGAAGAGGAGGGGATGTCTGCTAGGGCTAATTAGGGTGTTGGATGTGACAAGAAGAGTGGTGGATGGCTCAGAAAGAGGGGATGGTGTGGGTGCGAGGTAGGAAAGTGGTGGGAACAAGACCTGGGCTGTGGGGAATGCTGGGAGGCTCTCGGTGCAGACTTAGTGTCCTTCAGCACGAACAACAGTCTCAGCAAGAACAAATTCTCATGAAAACAACAGGAACCACCGGGGCACATCTGCAACAAGGGCACTCATGCAGTCACGCAAGCCGTGTGTATAATCAGCTTGTGTCCCTCTGTGCTGAGTTACAGTGGGACTGTGGCCGTGGAAACCCCCTGGGAGGCCCTGTGTTGTTGGGAACTCTCGCCTCTTGTTAGCCACTACATGGCTCCAGTCTTTGATCAGCTCAGCTGACTCGTAAGTGCAGCTTAGTGCTACATGGGTGAGGAAAATCTGGGGAAAAACATAAGAAACAGGGAGAGATGGTGGAGAGAGGGAGTCACAGCCCTGAGCCTGGTTTAGGGTTACAGCGTACTGTGTGCAGACGTGAATCCGGAGATACTTGGATGGACAACATGGTAGCCGGGCAGCTTCATCGTGAGCGAAGAACACTAGTAACAGACCCCCTCCAAGCACTAATATTATTAATGCTCCTTACAATACTTTTTAATATGGAGCTGGTCTGCTCTGTGCCAGCCTGATCCCATCAGATCTCAGACGCTAAGCAGTGCGGCATCTCGTTAGTACTTGGATGGAAGACCTCTTTGGAACACCAGCGGCTGTGTGTGTTTCTCCAGGTAACACTGGAGTTGTGTCAGGAAGGGCATCCGGCATAAAACTTGTGCCAAATACCAATGCGGATCTGGCTGTATCCGCTTTGGCGACCCCAAATGAAAATGGGAGCAGCCAAAATGACAACACACACAGTATTTTTTAACATCTCACACCACTTTCACTGTGCGCTGGCAACCTGCCAAATGCAGTCCGTCATGTTCAAAAATGACGAGCCGCACCCCGTAGGGACACCTGATGTAACGGTTTGATGATGTAAAATCCAGTCTACTCAAAGTAGCAGTCAACAAAAAAGTAGGCAGTTTTCAAACAAATTTTTACCTTGGAAAAAATATTGAAGGTCAAAATCCTGTTAGAAGTGACTTTTCATAAGCTAAAATAAAATACAAACTACAGATCTAAAGGGATTTTCAATGTTAAAAAGAATCAACTATCCGCTAAATCTACAATCCAGATCAGATGCGGATCAACTATTCACTGAGTGTGCCAGTTTGCACCTCGTGGTCATAAATGAGCGTGATTGAGGCACTTTTGATTGAGATATAATGCAAAATGTCCAACAAATGGGCTTTTCAATATTAAATTCAAATGTCCACAACATCCACAATCTGTATCAGATGCGGATCAAACTTTGTCAGGCGATAGTGAGTGCCAGCCTGCACCTCACTTTCAAATATGAGAGTGATTGGGACACATTTGATTAAGATATAATATAAAATCTACATTAAATGGGGTTTTCAATGTTCAATTTAAATGGCCACAAAATCTGCAATCTGGATCAGATAACAGTTGACAAATATGAAAGAAATTTGATGTTTTTTGACAGAGTTATGAATTTTTAAATATCTGTTCGATGTTAAAGACATGGATTTTTTTTCCAATTTTCCAAGATTTTTCCTGACCTATGATCCCTTTCCCTTTGACCTATGATCTTAAGTAAAATACTAGAGTACCGCACTCAGAGAGCTCAAACCTCCGCCAACACTAGTTTCCAATTCCAGAGATTTTTACCTTGGAAAAAATTTTCAAGGCCAAGTCCTATTAGTACGGAACCTGGGAGAGCTCACTTAAAGTGATTTACTATAGTACTATACTATAGTGATTCACTATAGTAAAATGACTACACAATTCAGTAAAACAAGATCACAATATATTAAATTGTGCCCACAATATACCAAAACGAGAGCACAGTATAGCAGATTGTGCACACAATGCAGTAAAACGAGCGCTCAATGTGGTAAAACCAGCGCACATTCTCTCAACATGCAAAACATTTACATTTTGCAATGACGCTTTGAGGGCTCTGTGTGTTCAAAGTGGCTTTTCATAAGCTAAATTAGATATGATCAAATGTCAAGAGTATTTAGTTCATTTTTTCAATTCAGTTAAATTTATTTCATTTATATATCGCCAAATCACAACAAAGTTGCCTCAAGGTGCTTCACACAAGTAAGGTCTAACCTTACCAACCCCTAGAGCAAGCACACAGGCAGCAGTGGTAAGGAAAAACTCCCTCTGATGATTTGAGGAAGAAACCTCAAGAAGACCAGACTCAAAGGGGCGACCCTCTGCTTGGGTCATGCTATGACACAATTGACAATACGAATATACAGGAAATTTTGGAAGTCCATGCTGGTGCACAGGATGGGAGGCCTGCAGAAGAAAACACTACACCCATCTCTAGATGGAGCTGCACCTCAAACACAGAGAAAAAAAACAGAATCAGGCAGCAGAAAGACAACAAATACAGTATAATTTGTCAGCATTAAGCAACAACAAAAACAGAAGAAATACTAAGGTGATCGCAGGCCACTAGCCCTAAGCTTCACTAAAAGACCCAGACTTTACAAGAGTTGAGGCCGCAACCCGCTCTCTTTAATAATATAATTAATTTAAAAGGGTAGGAAGCATAGTACAACCCCAATTCCAATGAAGTTGGGACATTGTGTAAAATGGAAATAAAAACAGAGTACAATGATTTGCAAATCCTCTTCAACCTATATTGAATTGAATACACCACAAAGACAAAATATTTAATGTTTAAACTGATAAACTTGACTGTTTTTGTGCAAATATTTGCTGATTTTGAAATGGATGCCTGCAACACATTTCAAAAAAGCTGGGACATTGTTATGTTTACCACTGTGTTACATCATCTTTCCTTCTAATAACATTCAATAAGTGTTTGGAAGGTGGGGTGAGGATCACCATTTTGTGAACTGCATGAAAAAATAGTCCAACAGTTTAAGAATGTTTCTCAACGTTCAATTGCAAGGAATTTAGGAATTCCATCATCTACAGTTCATAATATAATCAGAAAATTCAGAGAATCTGGAGAACTTTCTACACGTAAGCAGCAAGGCCGAAAACCAACATTGAATGCCCGTGACCTTCGATCCTTCAGGTGGCACTGTATTAAAAACCGATATCATTGTGTAAAGGATCTTACCGTGTGGAATCAGAAACACTTCAGAAAACCATTGTCAGTTAACACAGTTCGTCTCTACATCTACAAGTGCAAGTTAAAACTCTACCATGCAAAGCGAAAGCTGTACCTCAACAACATCTAGAAACGCCGCCGCCTTCTCTGGGCCGAGCTCATTTGAAATGGACAGACCCAAAGTGAAAAAGTGTGCTGTGGTTTGATGAGTCCACATTTCAAATTGTTTTTGAAAATTATGGACATCATGTCCTCTGGACAAAAGAGGAAAATGACCATCCAGATTGTTACCAGCGCAAAGTTCAAAAGCCAGCATCTGTGATGGTATGGGGGTGTGTTAGTGCCCATGACATGGGCAACTTACACATCTGTGATGGCACTATCAGTACTGAAAGGTACATCCACATTTTGGAGTAACACATGCTGCCATCCAAGCAAGGTCTTTTTCAGGGATGTCCCTGCTTATTTTAGCAAGACAATGCCAAGCCAGATTCTGCACGTGTTACAACAGCATGGCTTCGTAGTAAAAGAGTGGAGGTACTAGACTGGCCTGCCTGCAGTCCAGACCTGTTGCCTATTGAAAATGTGTGACACATTATGAAGCGCAAAATACGACAACGGAGACCCCCGACTGTTGAAAAACTGAAGTCATACATCAAGCAAGAATGGGAAAGAATTCCACCTACAAAGCTTCAACAATTAGTGTCCTCAGTTCCCAAACGCTTACTGAATGTTGTTAGAAGGAAAGGTGATGTAACACAGTGGTAGACATACCACTGTCCCAGCTTTTTTGAAATGTGTTGTAGGCATCCATTTCAAAACAAGCAAATATCTGCACAAAAACAATAAAGTTTATCAGTCTGAATATTAAATATCTTGTCTTTGTGGTGTATTCAATTGAATATAGGTTGAAGAGGATTTGCAAATCATTGTATTCTGTTTTATTTACATTTTACACAACGTCCCAACTTCATTGGAATTGGGGTTGTACCATACTATGCCAGTATGCTAGCTATAAGAAAGGGAAAATAAGTGTGTCTTAAATCTGAACTTGAAAGTCGCTACAGAATCTGACTGTATTATTGATGCAGGGAGATCATTCCACAAAACAGGGGCATGATAAGAGAAAGCTCTGTGACCTGCAGATGTTTTATTCACCCTAGGGACACAACGTAGTCCAGCACCCTAAGAACGCAGAGCCGGCACATAGGGTTTAAGTAGGTCAGCTAAATAAGGAGGTGCTAGTCCATGAATAATTTTATAGGTTACTAACAAAACCTTAAAATCTGATCTCGCAGGGACAGGAAGCCAGTGAAGAGATGCCAAAATGTCTGTAATGTGGTCAAACTTACTGCTTCCTGTCAAAAGTCTGGCAGCAGCATTTTGAACCAATTGGAGACCTCTAAGGCTGGACTGCGGTAAACCAGAAAATAGAACATTGCAGTAGTCCAATCTAGAAGAAACAAATTCATGAATCAAGGTCTCAGCATCAGCCATAGACAGGATGGGACGAGTCTTCGTTATATTTCCCAGGTGGAAGAAAGCAGTCCTCGTAATATTTCTAATGTGGCGGTCAAAGGACAATGTAGGATCAAAAATTACCCCAAGGTTCCTCACTTTGTCAGTGTGACGTATATGACACGAGCCTAGGCTAAGCTTTAGCTGGTCAAATTGATTCTGATGTCTCACTGGAACAAGAACCATCATTTCAGTCTTGTCAGACTTTAAAAGTAGGAAATTGCTAGACATCTAGCTTTTCACTGATGGAAGGCAATCTTCTAAAGATTTTAAAAAGGAGCAACACCCCCACCTTGCTTGCGTCACATCACAAGGGACATGCCAGTTAATGTACTTGAATCAAAGTTTTTTTTGGTGTTGTCAGATTTTTTTTAATTCAGTTTGTTTGGTTTCTGAATTGGTTATCTCTGCTATGCACAATGAGTTGTTGTTTTTTGCCACTTGGTTTCCGACTGATAACTGTAAGACAGATAAACAGGCATAAAATTGGAACCTCCATCCAATTTTGGTTGTGTAGGTGAATCCATAACAGAAAATGAGAGCGACTGAGGCACTTTTGATTGAGATATAATCCAAAATGTACACCAAATGGGCTTTTAAATATTAAATTCAACTGCCCACAAAATCCACAATCTGGATCAGATCCGGATGAAACTTTGTCAGGTGATAGTGATTGCCAGTCTGCACCCCACGTTCAAATATGAGAGTGAGTGGGGCATGTTTGATTAAGATACAATGTAAAATATACATTAAATGGGGTTTTCAATGTTAAGTTAAAATGGCAACAAAATCTGTAATCTGGATCAGATACAGATCAAACTTTGTCAGTCAATAAATGATACCATCCTACATAATGCTTTCAAATATGAAAGAAATTTGATCTTTTTTGACAGTTATGAATTTTTGAAAATTCATTCAATGGTAAAGGATATGTTATGGTTAGCGCTTCAGGTGGAACCAAACCGTTGCAGGCAATGGACCCAAATGCAGGAAGCTTTACATGGAGAACAGTACAAAGGAAAATATATTTATTTCTAATAAATAAAGTAAAGGTGTTGCGCTGGAGTGCCTGCAGTGTGGAGAGATGGCCCGCTTCCTGGTGGTGAAATGACGGAGCTGCATGATCCAGAGCCAGTCTTGAAGGATAATATCAACTAAGGTTTCAAGGTTCATGACCAGGTGGAAAGCTTGCCTCAGAGACCAGGAACTATGGGAAATAAAGACACACAGGGTGAGTGAATGCACTCGTAACGCTGGAGCCTCAAAACGGTCACAGTTCATAAAAGGTTTAACACAGGTTGTTTCAGAATGTCAGGAAATAAAGTTCTCTTAAGAAATAAAGTTCATTGTTCAGGAATTGTTCATAGTTCATAAGTTGTATCCAAAGGTCAGAGGTCAAGTGCTGCGTGTTGTAACGCAGTTCCAAATTAAGCAGGACTTGATACAGCTGGGTTCTTAATTGTTTGATATCAGAATTCATGCGGTTCTTAGGAGGAGTTCTTGGAACGTTCTTTATCATAACACAGTCACAAACATGCACGAGTGAGAATGGGATCTCACTGAGACAAGGAGGAACTTAACTGGTGTGTAGTAGAGACGCCAAGTGTCAAGGAGTAAAACAGATTTAAAACCAGGCTCTGAGGGACAGGGTGAGGATTTTTCCAAATTTCTAAGATTTTTCCTGATTTTGACCTTTAACCTAAGACCTTGAAAATTAAATCAGTTCTTCCCTATCAGGATATGAATCCTGATAGGCATTTCATAACAATATATGAGAAAGGCTGTTGACAAAAAACAAACAAGAAAACAAACAGGGTCAAAAACATAACCTCCGCCCAACTTTGTTGGTGGAGGCTATGACATAATACAGATCTATTCAGGTGTCATATAAAACAAATAATGAATGATTTCCATTTGTGCAATTGAAATAGTATTTGTATGCATTTCAACTCATTCTTACCACTGCTCTCATTAAGTAACCTTTGGATACACACTTTCAAGACAGGAGAGCAATATTATTATTATAGCACGGGAGATAAATAGGTGTATATTGGGTGGAAATCAACAAAACTGCATGAAAAATGTATTTTTGTTGATTTGTCTCATAGTGTTGATGCAATTGCACACTTCAGGACAGCCATCACCAGAAGGAGCTGACCCGATAGCTGAACTGAAGCCAGACATGAAAGTAATGTTCAACCACACTGACTTTAGGAAACAGTGAGAGGAAGGAGTTCACACAACGCTCTTCTCCTCTGTGTCACGAGATGTCCAGGACTTTTCTGGAAAGTACTCCATTGGACTTTTCTACAAAGATTTCAGGCAGCATCCAAAATACCATAATCAAGGCAATTAGGACACCAGCCAGCAACAATATCCTTGTCAGCCATTTAAGTCCCAAACTGTGGATTCAAGTCATTCTCCTCCACATTTTTACTGTTTAACATTATAACCGTGGCAGCACTTGCTGTTGCTGTTGTCCACTTTGGAGAAAAGAAGCCCTGTTGTTCCACGCCGTAATGAGACAGAGCCAGCTGTCTTTTCAGGAGTGCTTGAGCTCGACCAGAGGCGCTCTCCTTGGAGCGCACACATGCATTATTCATTTTTGTACTTAGTTAACATTCATTCAGACTCGACCTTCTCATGTGAGCTGTCTGGTTGAAAAAACATTAACAGGAAAGGCTTGACGTACTGCAATTATCATTTACACATTCTCTGGGAATAGTGCTCACTGTGTGCATCCTACCTAATATCAATATAGTGTGTTAAGCAATGTCAAAGCTAAACCAGTTCACTGAATAACCTACAAATACAATAATCTCTAAACCACTTTCAACCTTCCTGTGTTGTTACATAATTCCCCTAAAATACTGTTTACATGTCCACACGTGTCTCATGATAACCATGAGAACAGCTGCTTAGTGTCACTGGATTTTAGACTGTTAGCCACATTGCTGCTTTTGTATTTGGTAAAAGTTGACTCTCATGAAAGCCTTGAATAAGTGTATCAGAATATGGATGATGAGAAACATGTACATCAATAGAATGTTGTTTTATGTTTTAAAGGATGCTTTAAAGACATATTGGTGGAGGTTTGGCTTCATGATTTGACAAGCAGGCTTTATTAATTCTCAGTAGATTCCCTGTCAAGCAGGAAACTCACTAAGGTGTCCTTGAGCACGATCTTTAATTCTCAAGTTGCTCTTGATGTGCAGTTGAGCACCTTGCATAGCAGCATGCTATCTGTGTGTAAGTGTGAATGTGTAGCATCACTGTAAAGCACACTGAGCATCTGCATTTGATGGAAAAGTGGTCTCTTTGTTGGTGGAGGTTATGTTTTTGCCACTGTTTGGTTGTCTGTTTGTTTAAAAACCTCCTCTTTGGCCTCCCTCTTTTCCTCCTGGCTGGTGGCTCCATCCTCAGCATCCTTCTCCCTATATACCCTGGGTCCCTCCTCTGCACATGTCCAAACCATTTCAATTTTGCCTCTCTGACTTTGTCTCTAAACCATCCTCATCATTCCCAGAGAAAATCGCAACATCTTCAGCTCTCACACCTCCAGCTCTGCCACCTGTCTTTTTGTTAGTGCCATGTTTAAGCCGTACAACATAGCTGGTCTCACTATTGCCTTGTAGAAATTCTGCTTCAATCTTGGAGATATTCTTCTGACACAAATCATTCTTGCCACCTTTCTCCACCCACTCCACCATACCTGCACCCTCTTCTTCACCTTTCTACCACACTCTCCATCACTTTAAATAGCTGACCACAAGTATTTGAACTCATCTACTTTCAACAGCTTTGTTCCTTCATTCACACACATTCTCAGTCTTGCTCCAAATGACTTTCATTCCCCTTCTCTCCAGAGAATATCTCCACCTCTTCAGGCTACTCTCAACCTGCTTTCTACCCTCACTGCAGATCACAACGTCCTCTGCAAATATGATAGTCCATGGAGACGCCAGTGTGATCTTGTCTGTCAACCTGTTCATCACCACAATGAATAAGAAAGAACTTAGAGCCAGTCCTTGATGTACAGTGCATCCGGAAAGTAATCACAGCACTTCACTTTTTCCACATTTTACTATGTTACGGCCTTGTTCAAAAATGGATGAAATTTTTTTTTCCTCAAACTTCTACACACAATACCCCTCAATAATGTGAAAAAAGTTTTTGACATCTTGGCAAATTTAGTAAAAATAAAAACCTTAGAAATCACATGGACATAAGTCACAGCATTTGCTATGAAGCTAAAACTGAGTTTAGGTGCATCCTGTTTCCAATAATCATCCTTCACATGATTCCACAGCTTAATTGGAGTGCACTTGTGGTAAATTCATTTGATTGGACATGATTTGGAAAGTCACACACTTGTCTACATATATTGTTGACAGTTGACAGTGCATGTCAGAACACAAACCAAGCATGAAGTCAAAGGTATTGTCTGTAGACATCTGAGACAGGATTGTCTCGAAGCACAAATCTGGGGAAGGATACAGCAACATTTCTACTACTTCAAAGGTTCCACTGAGCACAGTGGCCTCAATCATCTGCAAATGGAAGTAGTGCGGATCCACTAGAACTCTTCCTAGAGCTGGCTGCCAGGTTAAACTGAGCAATTGGGGGAGAAGGGCCTTAGTCAGGGAGGTGACCAAGAACCCAATGGTCACTCTATCAAAGCTCTAGCATTCCTCTGTGGAGAGAGGAGAACCTTTGAGAAGGACAACCATCTCTGCAGCAATCCATTAATCAGGCCTGTATGGTAGAGTGACCAGACGGAAGCCACTCCTTAATAAAAGGCACATGGCAGCCCACCTGGAGTTTGCCAAAAGACACTTGAAGGACTCTCAGACCATGAGAAACAAAATTCTGTGGTCTGATGAGACAAAGATTGAACTCTTTTGCGTGAATGGCAAGTATTATATAACGGCTGAATGGATCCTTGTCATTTGATTGGTGCTTTGTATGTCACGTGACATGGATTATTCGTCCCATTTGTGATGTGTTGCATTGAGCGTGCAATTTGGTTCCATTTAGAGTGCAAATTTGGTTCCATACGCTTTGTACCATTGCACGCTGTGAAGCCTGCCCACTAGTTGGGGTGGTGTTTGTTTGAGTTTGTGGTGTTTTGCTAACGAACGACAATGAAGTAGCTAATTGACAGTGCTAATTCTCTCATCTACACACACACACACACACACACACACACACACACACACACACACACACACACACACACACACACACACACACACACACACACACACACACACACACACACACACACACACACACAAAAACAAATCCAATATGTTGTAAGCTGTCTGGAGGCATTAAGAGCTGTTAGGAGGAAGTTAGAATGAAAAGCTGGACTAATTTCTAATGTGATTTTTATTAAAATCTTGTTATTAAAAAAAGGAACCAGCACACTGCATCTCCACTTCTCAGGCATCCTCTCACTTTCCATACATACATACATCTTTAACCGCTTATCCGGGATCGGGTTGTGGGGTCAACAGCTCCAGCAGGGGACCCCAGACTTCCCACATTTACCACCTCTGATTGGGAGATACCGAGGTGTTCCCAAGCCAGTGTGGAGATAAAATTTCTCCACCTAGTTGAGGGTCTTCCCTGGGGTCTCCTCCCAGCTGGACGTGCCTGGAACACCTCCCTAGGGAGGCAACCAGGGGGCATCCTTACCAGATGCCCAAACCACCTCAGCTGGCTCCTCTCAATGTGAAGGAGCAGTGGCTCTGCTCCGAGTGCTTCACGAATGACCAAGCTTCTCACCCTATCTCTAAGGGAGACACCAGCAACCCTCCTGAGGAAACCCATTTTGGCCACTTGTACCCACGATCTATTTCTTTCAGTCATGACTCAACCCTCATGACCATGGTTGAGAGTAGGAACGAGAATTGACCAGTAGATTGAGAGCTTCACCTTTTGGCTCAGCTCCTTTGTTGTCACAACAGTACATAGAGTGAATGCAATACCGGCTCTGCTGCGCCAATTCTTTGGTCAATCTCACACTCCATTGTCCCCTCACTCATGAACAAGACCCCGAGGTACTTGAACTCCTTCACTTGGGCAAGACTCATTTCCTACCCGGGGTAGGCGAGGCACAGGCACAGGGCACTCTCCATCAACATGGTAAAGATCCAGGGGGTGAATACTGAGACAGTGGACTCTTATAAGTCAGCGCCTCAAGTGGAGGAGTATAAGTATCTCGGGTCTTGTTCACGAGCGAGGGGCGGATGGAGCATGAGATCGAGAGACGGATCAGTGCAGCGTCTGCATTGATGCGGTCACTGTATAGGACCGTCGTGGTGAAGAGAGAGCTGAGCAGGGGGCAAAGCTCTTGATTTACCAATCGATCTATGTTCCGACCCTCACCTATGGTCATGAGATTTGGCTCATGACCGAAAGAACGAGATCACGAGTACAAGTGGCCGAAATGAGTTTCCTCCGCAGGGTGGCTGGGTGCTCCCTTAGAGATAGGGTGAGGAGCTCTGTCGCTCGGAGGAGCTCAGAGTCGAGCCGCTGCTCCTCCACGTTGAAAGGAGCCAGCTGAGGTGGCTCGGGCATCTTTTCCGGATGCCCCCTGGACGTCTCGCTGGAGAGGTGCTCTGGGCATGTCCCATTGGGAGGAGGCCCTGGGAAGACCCAGGACATGCTGGAGGCACTACATCTCTCGGCTGGCTTGGGAATGCTCGGGGTTCCCCTGGAGGTGCTGGGGGAGGTGTGTGTGGATCGGGGGGTCTGGGTGGCTTTGCTTGAGCTGCTGCCCCACGACCCCACTCTGGATAACGCGGAAGAAAATTGATGGATGGATGGATGGACTCTTACAAGTACCTGGTGTTCAACTAAACAATAGACTAGACTGGTCAAACAACACTACTGCACTTTATAAGTAAGGCCAGAGCAGACTGTACCTGCTGAGGTGACTCGGGTCCTTTGGAGTGCAGGGGATGCTCCTGAGGACCTTCTTTGACTCTATAGTGGCATCAGCCATTTTTATGGAGTGGTCTGCTGGAGCAGCAGTATCACAAGTGCTGAGAGGAGGAGACTTGACAAAGTGATTAGGAAGGCCAGCTCTGTCCTGGGAAAACCCCTGGATTCAGTGCAGGAGGTGGGAGAAATGAGGATGATGGCTAAGCTGTCATCACTGCTGGAGAATGCCTCCCACCCCATGCGTGACTGTACTAGAAAGCTCCTTCAGTGACAGGCTGCTCCACCCAGAGTGCATGACGTAGCAGTATTGCAGGTCCTTCCTTCCTGCTGCTGTCAGACTGCACATCCAACAATGATCCCAGTCAACCACTCAAATCATTAATATTATCGTAACATTTTTTTTCAGCCATTTGCAATAATACTACACATTTTGTGCAATAATCCTTGTACACTCATGTACAGCATCACTTGAACACTCGTGCAATATTATGAAACATTCTTTCTGCTTGTAAATAATGCAATCTATTCTACTGCATAAATTGTTCTTCCGCACAAAGCTTGACTTATTTTTCTTCTACCTTATTTTTGCATACTTGCACAGTTGTTCTGTGAATGTCCCTGTGCTGCTGTAACAGCATAAATTTCCCCGTTGTGGGACTATTATAGGATTATCTTATTTATCTTATCTTATCTTAATTCATATAATAATATAATAATCATATAATAAAAACTGTAAATTAATAAAAATGAGTAAGAAAAGAGGAAATAAACCATGGCTGACTAAGGAATAAAAAATGCTTGTGTAAAGAAAAACTATTTATATAGGTGCTTTTTAAAAATGCAAACAAAGGAAACAGAACACAGATACAAAAAATATAAAAATAAACTATTGACAATAATTAGGAAACAACAACAACAACAAAAGATTATTATAGTGAACAATTAAATAAGAGTAAAGATAATATAAAGGCAACATGGGGAATTATAAATACGTAGTGTGATTGAAAGTGATGGAGCAAAATCAACTTTTAATTTATTTTTAATTTAATTTATTTTTAATTTAATTTTTATTTAAAATTTAATAGTAGAAGATAAATTAAATACACTTTTAAATACGGTCAATAGTATTTTCCTTGACAATGTGGAAAAAGATGAAATAAGAAATATTGTAAAAAACTGTGTAAGCAAAAGATCAACTGACTATGAAGATTTAGACATGATGACTGTAAAAAGTATAATAGAAACTGTTATTGAACCATTCACTTACATTTGTAATCTGTCTCTGTCAACAGGAATTTTCCCAGACAAATGAAAATTGCCAAGGTAGTCCCATTATATAAAAATGAAGACAAACATAATTTTTCAAATTACAGTCCACAGTTTTCTAAAATTATGGAAAAAGTTTTTGTGACAAGGTTGGACAAATTCATTGAGAAACATCATATTTTAAATAATGCTCAGTATGGATTCAGAACAAAACATTCGACAGCTATGGCAATTAAGGAATCAACAGAGAAAATATCAACAACCAATAGATATAAGGATTATTTTTGTAAGTATTTTATCGACCTGAAAAAGCTTTTGATGTTATCGACCATTCAGATTGCTTCACAGTTACAACAATATGGAATTAGAGGATTGCACATCAGTGGTAAACAAGCTACTTAGAAAATAGAAAACAGTTGTTCAGATAAATAATATTAAATTCAAAATTGTGTAACATTAATTTATGGAGTACACAAGGGTCAAAAAGGACGAAGCGTACAGCCGGTACTTGGACCCAAACTGTTATTTGGATATCAAGTGACTTTTTGAATGTATCTAAAGTACTTGGCAGCATATTATTTGCTGATGATACAACATTATTTTACTCTGGATCAGATATACAGGAAGGAGTACAATTCATAAATACAGAGTTGGAAAAAGTTAAACCTTGGTTTGATATAAACAGATTGTCATTAAATCTTAATAAGACAAATTTCATATTGTTTAATGACAGAGTGGAAAAAAATGATGTGTCATTAAAATAGATGGAATGGACATACAAAGGGTAAAAGAAACGAAATTTCTAGGAGTCATGATTGCTGAAGATCTTACATGGAAGTCACACATAATTACATAAAAGGAAAATAGCGAAAGCCATTGCTGTTGTGCATGAAGTAAAATTTTCGTTAAATAGTTATGGTTTATTAACATTGTACAATTCATTGATTGTCCCATATTTAACTTACTGTGTAGAAATCTGGGGATCAACATGTAAAACCTATACACAACCATTATTTATTTTGCAGAAAAGAGCTTTAAAAATGATTAGCAATAGTCATTTTAGAGATCCATCTAATCCATTATTCATTACGTATAGGGTACTTACATTTCATGATTTAGTTGATTTGAAAATATTACAAACAATGCACCAAGCTAATAAAAATACCTTACCATAAACATTCAAAATATGTTTGAAAAAGAGTAAGTAGTTATATTTGAAAGGAATAGAAGTCTTTAAAAAACCAAGATTCAGAACCAAAGTAAAGGAATGGAGTATTGCAGTGAATGGTGTAAAATTATGGAACAACCTCAACAAAGAAATCAAGAATCAAGGTCGCTTAAATTATTTAAAAAACGTATTAAACTAGATGTATTAAGTAAGTATGAAACTATGAATAAGTTAGTGGGTTATGACAAAGTCTAAAATGTAATCTGTTAATAATGTCTAAAATGTTTTAAGTCTAAAATGTAACCTGTTAAAAATGTAATCTTTTAAATAATGGCTAAAATTATGAAATAAGTCAGTGGTATGTGACAAAGTCAAAAAATGTAATGTGTTAAATAATGTTGAATAATGATGCTTAAAATTGAAAGATTGTATTGTAAAAAGGGGCAGAAAATATAAGACTTGTTCTTCCCTCTGCTCCTTTTCATTCAATGTTGTAATATATTCATTTCTGCTTTTCTGTTTTTCTTTTAAATGAATGAAATAAATATTGAAAAAAAAATTCATCAGTTTCCTGCTGAGAAGCATGGCCTCAGATGTAGAGATGCAGACCAACCTAGTGAGTGCTGGAGGCCATAGGCTGATGAAGGCAAGACCACATCATCTGCAAAAGCAGTGATGAGACCCAGAGCCCACCAAACTGAAGACCTCCTCCCCCTGACTATGCTTCGATATCTTGTCCATGAATATCACACACAAGATTGGTGACAAACTGCTTAGTGTTTAGCGTCATGTACAGCTCACTGTATTCCTTTTACTCGCTTTTGTCACTTCTCTTTTCACCTTCATCTCCATGTACTACTGTCAACTTTTGTTGTCTCTTTGACTATCCCAATTCTTTTTCACCAACTTCTTTCTCCTTCTGGTTTCCTGAACATCTTTGTTCCATCTGCAGTACTCTTCCAGATGTCCAAAACAGCTTCCCTCCATTCAGTGCCTTTTTCACCTCCTTTCTGAATTCACATGTATCCTCCTTCAGTTTCTACCATCTGATCCTTGTTGGGCTCTCACTCGTTCCTCTTCTTCACCTCCAAATTGATCCTGCAAACTACCCTCCAATGCTGTCTAGCTATACTCTCCCCGGCCACCACGTGACAGTCTCCAATTTCTTTTAGGTTGCATCTAGTACAAACAATTTAGTCCACCTGCTTCCACTCTGGTATACACCCTGTGCTCCTCCCTTTTCTTAAAGTACGTATTCACCACAATCATGTTCTGTCCTTTTTCCAAAATCTACTACCATCTACCCCTGCACATTCTGGTCGTTGACACCATATCTACCCATTACTTCCTCATCACCTCTGTTCCCTTCGCCAACATGCCCATTGAGGTCCACGCTAATCACCACTCTCTCATGCTTGGACACACTCTCCACCACCTCATCTAACTCACTCCACAAATCTTTTTTATCCTTCATCTCTCAACATACTGTGAGTCATATGCACTGATTCTGCTGGTGGTCTGAGACAATTGTTTGCAGTCCCCACAAGAACCTTGCACAGCAAAGAGGTACCAAAATGGTTATTATTTCCAGCTTCACACACACACACACCACACACACACACACACACACAACACACACCACACCAACACACCACACACACACACACACCACACAACACACACCACACACACACACACACACACACACACACATCACCCTGCCAGACACTTGCTTAAGCTCCAATCCACCATTAACATACTCTTTCTTTAAAATGATTCCCACACCATTCTCTTCCATCCACACCAGATACAATAACTTGAACCCTCCTCCGATGCTCCTGGCCTTACTTCCCTTCCACTTGGTCTCTTGAACACACAATATGTACCCTCCTCTTCATCTTATCAGCCAGCTCTCTCCTTTACCAGCCATACTGCCAACGTTCAAAGTCCCAACTCTCACTTCTATTTTCCTCTTCTCGTGTTGCCTCTGGACACATTCTCCTCCTTTTCTTCTTCACTCAGCAATAGCCAGTTTCCGCCAGCACCCTGTTGGGTCATAGCCCCGGTGGCGGTCGTTGTTAACTCTGGACTTGACAATCTGGTATGGAAATTCAATTTGTACCTGCATGGTTTGTGTTGGCCAGATGCCCTTCCTGATGTAACCCTACTCATTTATCCAGCTTGTGATGGCCACTCAGAGTGTACTGGATGAAACCCCATGTGGCTGAGATTTGACAGGTTTCTAAGGTTAATGCCCTGTAACAGCACTCAGATTTTAATTATTAATTTGATTTTATAATTTATGATGATTTAAACAACATTTGCATCAGGAAAGGCATCTGGCATAAAACTTGTAGGGAAGGTGATGGTCGAGGGGAGGTGATGGTCTAGTGGTTAAAGCGTTGGCTTGAGACCAAGGATCCTCAGTTCAAATCCCAGCCTGACCGGAAAATCACTAAGGGCCCCTGGGCAAGGTCTCCCCATAGTTACTCCTGGTGTGTATTGAGCCCTTGCATGGCTGTAGCCTAACACTGGGTGAATGTGAGGCATTATTGTAAAGCGCTTGAGCGTCTGATGCAGATGGAAAAGCGCTATATACAGTAAATGCAGTCCTTGTGCCAAATCAACATGCACAAATGAAATTCATTTCACATCTAGGTAAGTAAATACTTGGAAAAACTGGATTCAAAATCATCTAAACTCTCTGCACAGAAAAATTCTTCTCTCTCTCTCTCTCTCTCTCTCTCTCTCTCTCATCTCTCTCTCTCCCTTCTCTCTCTCTCTCTCCTCTCGCTCTTATATATATTTCTGTTATTTTCTGCACTCTGAGTGAATGTTGGAGTTGGACCAACAGGGGTATGGTGTTGTGTTCCAATATCACAAAGTCCTAAAGAAGGCCCAACCCTCCCCGACTATTCTGGATCCAAAAACACTTAATTTTACACGCTTTCATCTGTTTCTTGTGTCTGCGGCTCAGCTGACCTCCGTGCTCTGACCACAATCCTCACATGGCCACTCATTAGACACTGGTTAGTATTTCTCTCTCTCTCTCTCTCTCTCACACATACGAGGTCTGTCCGTAAGTAACGGTCCTTTTTATTTTTTTCAAAAACTATATGGATTTCATTCATATGTTTTTACGTCAGACATGCTTGAACCCTCGTGCGCATGCGTGAGTTTTTCCACGCCGTCGGTGAGTCATTCGCCTGTGAGCACGCCTTGTGGGAGGAGTCGTCCAGCCCCTCGTCGGAATTCCTTTGTCTGAGAAGTTGCTGAGAGACTGGCGCTTTGTTTGATCAAAATTGGACATGGTTCGAAAAATTAAGCTGGTTTTCAGTGAAAATTTTAACAGCTGATGAGAGATTTTGAGGTGATTCTGTCGCTTAAGGACTTTTCACGGTGCGAGACGTCGTGCAGCGCTCTCAGGCAGCGTCATCAGCCTGTTTCAAAGCTGAAAACCTCCACATTTCAGGCTCTATTGATCCAGGATGTCGTGAGAGAACAGAGAAGTTCAGAAGAAGTCGGTTTCAGCATTTTATCCGGATATTCCACTATTAAAGGAGATTTTTTAATGAAAGACGTGCGGGCGGATTGCAGGTCGGCTCGCAGCCGCCGCGACGCTCCGTCACAGGGAAAAACACCTCTGTTGGAAGCCTGAGGAAGTTGGAACATCTCCAGCTGATAAACAATTTCTCATATACTCACTCCACTGAAAGCCATCAAAAGCCAACTGGATTTTAACAAATGGTTATCAACACGGAGGTGTTTTTCCTGTGCCACCGCGCCGCGTCGGCTGCGTCCCGACGCGGGACCCGTCCGCACGTCTTTCATTAAAAAAATCTCCTTAACAGTGGAATACCCGATGATAAAATGCTGAAACCGACTTCTTCTGAAACGTCTCTGTTCTCTCACGACGTCCTGGATCAATAGAGCCTGAAATGTGGAGGTTTTAAGCTTGAAAACAGGTGATGCGCTGCCTGAGAGCGCTGCGCGACGTCTCGCACCGTGAAAAGTCCTTAAAGCGACAGAATCACCTCAAAATCTCTCATCAGCTGTTAAAATTTTCACTGAAAACCAGCTAATTTTTCGAACCATGTCCACTTCGATGTGTCTCACAGGTTTAGAAAAAATTTTGATCAAACAAAGCGCCAGTCTCAGCAACTTCTCAGACAAAGAATTCCGACGAGGGGCTGGACGACTCCTCCCACAAGGAGTGCACAGGCGAATGACGTCACCGACAGGCATGGAAAACTCACGCATGCGCACGAGGGTTAAGCATGTCTGACGTAAAAACATATGAATGAAATCCATATAGTTTTTGAAAAAAAATAAAAAGGACCTATACTTACGGACAGCCCTCGTACATGCACGCACACAGGCACAGACATGCTTAAATGATGGACATAGTTGGAAAGAACATGAATAAAGAGACAATGGATGAGAAAAGCACATGAGAAGATAAACTGGGGTCCAGTGCCAAATATATGTACAGATCCATGTCTTGGTTCTTCACTGTTATCATATAAGTATATTGCCTGTGTGTATGTGCGAGCACAGCAAACTTCTGAAAGACATACTTAGTGCCAGATCAATAAGATCACATCTTCTGTTGTTGTGACCTTAAGAGTTAGATCAAGCTAAAGATCAAGAATAAGTAAATAGAAAGAGGGAAGAACAAAACAGCGGAGCATGTGAAAAAGCCGAGTACAACCAATCAAAAGAGTAATTTAGTGAAAGCTGAAAAAATCAGTAGGTTTCACCACATATTATCTGGATTCTGGATCGAGATTTCACTTTATATAGGCTTTGAAGACTGCACCAAAACTACTTCATGGATTCTCACCAAATTTGCACCACAGACAGATTTTTGGACATTTTGGACAAGATCTATTAAATTTTGGAGGGGATCCAGATCTGATTGGTGGAGTCAGAATATCTGTTTGCTCTTGTTAAGTCTGCCAAGAATGTAATAAAATGACGGTGTTTATTTGTCTGTCTGTACATCTGTCTGTCTGTCTGTTAGCAGGATTACGTCAGAACTACTGCAGGAATTTTGACAAAATTTTCACCGCAGATAGATATTAGGCCAAGGAAGAACCCATTAAATTTTGGAGTTGATCCAGTTCCAGATCCAGATTCTGGATCAAGTTTCACTTTATATACACTTTGAGGATTACTGTTACCAGGATTACCTCAAAACTACTGCACAGATTTTTATGAAATTTTTAACACAGATACATATTATGCCATGGGAAGGTCCATTAATTTGGAGGTGATCTGGATCCAGTTTCACTTTATATAGTCTTTGAAGGATTACGTCAAAACTACTTCTGGATTCTTCAACACATTTGCAACACAGATTTTAGGACATGGAAGACTCCACTGAATTTTGAAGATGATCCAAATCCAAATTCTGGATCAAGATTTCCCTTTATGTAGGTTTGAAGGATTACATCAAAACTACTTCACGGATTCTCACTAAATTTTCACCACGGATACATATTAGTATGAGAGACTCCACTGAATTTTGGATGTGATCAAGATCTGGACTGGTGGATGTCAGAGATTTGTTTTCTCTTGAAGTACAGTGATACTGTGTTGTTATTCTACAGTGTTTATTGTGCTGTTATTCCTCAGTTTTACTGTGCTGTTATTCTGCTGTATTACTGTATTGTACTCTACAGTGTTACTGTGCGGTTATTCTGAGGTGTTACTGTATTGTTATTCTACCGTGTTACTGTGCTGTTATTCTGAGGTGTTACTGTATTGTTATTCTACAGTGTTACTGTGCTGTTATTCTGAGGTGTTTTACTGTATTGTATTCTACAGTGTTACTGTGCTGTTATGTGTTTACTGTAGTGTATGTGTTTACTGTAATGTTATTCTACAGTTTTACTGTGCTGTTATTCTGCTGTGTTTACTGTATTGTTACTCTACAGTGTTACTGTGCTGTTATTCTGAGGTGTTTACTGTATTGTTATTCTACAGTGTTACTGTGCTGTTTATTATGTGTTTACTGTACTGTATGTGTTTACTGTAATGTTATTCTACAGTTTTACTTGTGCGTTTATTCTGCTGGTTTTATGTGTGTTACTCTACAGTGTTACTGTGCTGTTATCCTGTCGGTTGCGTCATTCGCCTGTGAGCAGGCTTTGTGTGAGCACTGGCCCACCCTCTCGTCGTTTTTTATTGCGAATGAACGATTTGGAGCTTTGCTGCATCAATTGTTTTCCAGAAACTGTGAGAGACCTCCAGGTGGACACCCTTCGGAAAATTAATATGGCTTTCAGGGACGATTTTATGGGGATTACACAGATTAAGGAGTGATCCAGACGGTTTAAAGACCGCCCACAACTGCTGAGAGCGCGTCGCTCGGAGTGCCGATCGACAGGCTCCAACCCCGCTGGAACAACCAGATCATTTCCAACGTGAAGGCTTTGTTGATTCACGGACATCGTCTGACTTTCACAAAAAGGCAGAAGGCGTGGACATCAGCACTTTTTCTGCACATTCCACAGGAGTTTTTTTCATGGAAAGAAAAGCGGAGGGATGCGCCACGGAACCGTTCATTACGCGGCACAAAACCACCTTCGTGTTGGTCTCACAGGACGGCTTTCAGGTGGATTTCAGACGGCTGTCGGTTGCTTTTCAGTCGTGTGATTATCCGAGAAATTGAGCATGAGCTGGACATGCCCCAACATGTCCTGTGAGGCTTCATCATGGCGTTGCTTTGCGCCATGCGCCTCCACCACGACGCGCAGAACTCCTCCGCATGTCTGTCTCAATGTGCCGAAAAAGTGCTGATGTCCACGTCTTTTCACAATTCCTGTGCTAGTCAGACGACATACCGGATCAAGACAGCGTCCAGTTTAGAAATGAACGGCACATTCCACTGTTACAGGAGTTTTTGTCATGGAAAGAGGAGCAGAGTTAGGAGAGATAGAATTGGACTCTTAAATGGGCTCCATTCTTTTCAGCCAACAGCAGTAAATGTTGGAAAATTCTGCAGCCAAAGTGACCACAAGCTATCTCAGTGGTTCACTTCTACTGACTTATTTGCATAATAGGCAATTTCTGAAACAACAAAAATTGATACGCGTGTTGCAAAGCATGCCTTAGCGGAAAAACTGGATGAATGAAGAGGAGTAAAAAGTGGGAATGATGATTTGTACGGCTGATTTATTGCCTCCTAGACAGTCCCCTTGGTAGATCATGATCAAGCTGGAGCAGTTTTTCTGTATACCTCATCTAGCCTAAGATCAATATGGGATTCTCCAGGAATAGCTGGAGGCTGTGGCTCAGCTTCCTGCCACCATGATCCTGGATAAGTGGAGCAAAATGAATGGATGGATGGATGGATGGATGGATGGATGGATGGATGGATGATCTATTGTATTAGACAGATAAATGAAAACATTACTAACAAAATGTATGTATGTGTACAAATGTAAAAAAGGCTGAACAGGTGATGTCACAACCAGGTTATCTGATTCACCCTTCATGAGTGTCCTCCAGTAGAGTGTAAAAAAACATTAGGGAAGAAATCTGAGGGAAAGGATCACAGGGGACAAAAGAAGAAATGGGGAACATTTGGAGGAAGAGGAGGGGATGTCTGCTAGGGCTAATTAGGGTGTTGGATGTGACAAGAAGAGTGGTGGATGGCTCAGAAAGAGGGATGGTGTGGGTGGGAGGTAGGAAAGTGGTGGGAACAAGACCTGGGCTGTGGGGAATGCTGGGAGGCTCTCGGTGCAGACTTAGTGTCCTTCAGCACGAACAACAGTCTCAGCAAGAACAAATTCTCATGAAAACAACAGGAACCACCGGGGCACATCTGCAACAAGGGCACTCATGCAGTCACGCAAGCCGTGTGTATAATCAGCTTGTGTCCCTCTGTGCTGAGTTACAGTGGGACTGTGGCCGTGGAAACCCCCTGGGAGGCCCTGTGTTGTTGGGAACTCTCGCCTCTTGTTAGCCACTACATGGCTCCAGTCTTTGATCAGCTCAGCTGACTCGTAAGTGCAGCTTAGTGCTACATGGGTGAGGAAAATCTGGGGAAAAACATAAGAAACAGGGAGATGGTGGAGAGAGGGAGTCACAGCCCTGAGCCTGGTTTAGGGTTACAGCGTACTGTGTGCAGACGTGAATCCGGAGATACTTGGATGGACAACATGGTAGCCGGGCAGCTTCATCGTGAGCGAAGAACACTAGTAACAGACCCCTCCAAGCACTAATATTATTAATGCTCCTTACAATACTTTTAATATGGAGCTGGTCTGCTCTGTGCCAGCCTGATCCCATCAGATCTCAGACGCTAAGCAGTGCGGCATCTCGTTAGTACTTGGATGGAAGACCTCTTTGGAACACCAGCGGCTGTGTGTGTTTCTCCAGGTAACACTGGAGTTGTGTCAGGAAGGGCATCCGGCATAAAACTTGTGCCAAAATAACGGATCTGGCTGTATCCGCTTTGGCGACCCCAAATGAAATGGGAGCAGCCAAAATGACAAACACACAGTATTTTTTAACATCTCACACCACTTTCACTGTGCGCTGGCAACCTGCCAAATGCAGTCCGTCATGTTCAAAAATGACGAGCCGCACCCCGTAGGGACACCTGATGTAACGGTTTGATGATGTAAAATCCAGTCTACTCAAAGTAGCAGTCAACAAAAAAGTAGGCAGTTTTCAAACAAATTTTTACCTTGGAAAAATATTGAAGGTCAAAATCCTGTTAGAAGTGACTTTTCATAAGCTAAAATAAAATACAAACTACAGATCTAAAGGGATTTTCAATGTTAAAAAGAATCAACTATCCGCTAAATCTACAATCCAGATCAGATGCGGATCAACTATTCACTGAGTGTGCCAGTTTGCACCTCGTGGTCATAAATGAGCGTGATTGAGGCACTTTTGATTGAGATATAATGCAAAATGTCCAACAAATGGGCTTTTCAATATTAAATTCAAATGTCCACAACATCCACAATCTGTATCAGATGCGGATCAAACTTTGTCAGGCGATAGTGAGTGCCCTGCACCTCACTTTCAAATATGAGAGTGATTGGGACACATTTGATTAAGATATAATATAAAATCTACATTAAATGGGGTTTTCAATGTTCAATTTAAATGGCCACAAAATCTGCAATCTGGATCAGATAACAGTTGACAAATATGAAAGAAATTTGATGTTTTTTGACAGAGTTATGAATTTTTAAATATCTGTTCGATGTTAAAGACATGGATTTTTTTTCCAATTTTCCAAGATTTTTCCTGACCTATGATCCCTTTCCCTTTGACCTATGATCTTAAGTAAAATACTAGAGTACCGCACTCAGAGAGCTCAAACCTCCGCCAACACTAGTTTCCAATTCCAGAGATTTTTACCTTGGAAAAAATTTTCAAGGCAAGTCCTATTAGTACGGAACCTGGGAGAGCTCACTTAAAGTGATTTACTATAGTACTATACTATAGTGATTCACTATAGTAAAATGACTACACAATTCAGTAAAACAAGATCACAATATATTAATTGTGCCCACAATATACCAAAACGAGAGCACAGTATAGCAGATTGTGCACACAATGCAGTAAAACGAGCGCTCAATGTGGTAAAACCAGCGCACATTCTCTCAACATGCAAAACATTTACATTTGCAATGACGCTTTGAGGGCTCTGTGTGTTCAAAGTGGCTTTTCATAAGCTAAATTAGATATGATCAAATGTCAAGAGTATTTAGTTCATTTTTTCAATTCAGTTAAATTTATTCATTTATATATCGCCAAATCACAACAAAGTTGCCTCAAGGTGCTTCACACAAGTAAGGTCTAACCTTACCAACCCCTAGAGCAAGCACACAGGCAGCAGTGGTAAGGAAAAACTCCCTCTGATGATTTGAGGAAGAAACCTCAAGAAGACCAGACTCAAAGGGGCGACCCTCTGCTTGGGTCATGCTATGACACAATTGACAATACGAATATACAGGAAATTTTGGAAGCCATGCTGGTGCACAGGATGGGAGGCCTGCAGAAGAAAACACTACACCCATCTCTAGATGGAGCTGCACCTCAAACACAGAGAAAAAAAACAGAATCAGGCAGCAGAAAGACAACAAATACAGTATAATTTGTCAGCATTAAGCAACAACAAAAACAGAAGAAATACTAAGGTGATCGCAGGCCACTAGCCCTAAGCTTCACTAAAAGACCCAGACTTTACAAGAGTTGAGGCCGCAACCCGCTCTCTTTAATAATATAATTAATTTAAAAGGGTAGAAGCATAGTACAACCCCAATTCCAATTGAAGTTGGGACATTGTGGTAAAATGGAAATAAAAACAGAGTACAATGATTTGCAAATCCTCTTCAACCTATATTGAATTGAATACACCACAAAGACAAAATATTTAATGTTTAAACTGAATAAACTTGACTGTTTTTGTGCAAATATTTGCTGATTTTGAAATGGATGCCTGCAACACATTTCAAAAAAGCTGGGACATTGTTATGTTTACCACTGTGTTACATCATCTTTCCTTCTAATAACATTCAATAAGTGTTTGGAAGGTGGGGTGAGGATCACCATTTTGTGAACTGCATGAAAAATAGTCCAACAGTTTAAGAATGTTTCTCAACGTTCAATTGCAAGGAATTTAGGAATTCCATCATCTACAGTCATAATATAATCAGAAAATTCAGAGAATCTGGAGAACTTTCTACACGTAAGCAGCAAGGCCGAAACCAACATTGAATGCCCGTGACCTTCGATCCTTCAGGTGGCACTGTATTAAAACCGATATCATTGTGTAAAGGATCTTACCGTGTGGAATCAGAACACTTCAGAAAACCATTGTCAGTTAACACAGTTCGTCTCTACATCTACAAGTGCAAGTTAAAACTCTACCATGCAAAGCGGAAAGCTGTACCTCAACAACATCTAGAAACGCCGCCGCCCTTCTCTGGGCCGAGCTCATTTGAAATGGACAGACCCAAAGTGAAAAAGTGTGCTGTGGTTTGATGAGTCCACATTTCAAATTGTTTTTGAAAATTATGGACATCATGTCCTCTGGACAAAAGAGGAAAATGACCATCCAGATTGTTACCAGCGCAAGTTCAAAAGCCAGCATCTGTGATGGTATGGGGTGTGTTAGTGCCCATGACATGGGCAACTTACACATCTGTGATGGCACTATCAGTACTGAAAGGTACATCCACATTTTGGAGTAAACACATGCTGCCATCCAAGCAAGGTCTTTTTCAGGGATGTCCCTGCTTATTTTAGCAAGACAATGCCAAGCCAGATTCTGCACGTGTTACAACAGCATGGCTTCGTAGTAAAAGAGTGGAGGTACTAGACTGGCCTGCCTGCAGTCCAGACCTGTTGCCTATTGAAAATGTGTGACACATTATGAAGCGCAAAATACGACAACGGAGACCCCGACTGTTGAAAAACTGAAGTCATACATCAAGCAAGAATGGGAAAAGAATTCCACCTACAAAGCTTCAACAATTAGTGTCCTCAGTTCCCAAACGCTTACTGAATGTTGTTAGAAGGAAAAGGTGATGTAACACAGTGGTAGACATACCACTGTCCCAGCTTTTTTTGAAATGTGTTGTAGGCATCCATTTCAAAACAAGCAAATATCTGCACAAAAACAATAAAGTTTATCAGTCTGAATATAAATATCTTGTCTTTGTGGTGTATTCAATTGAATATAGGTTGAAGAGGATTTGCAAATCATTGTATTCTGTTTATTTACATTTTACACAACGTCCCAACTTCATTGGAATTGGGTTGTACCATACTATGCCAGTATGCTAGCTATAAGAAAGGGAAAATAAGTGTGTCTTAATCTGAACTTGAAAGTCGCTACAGAATCTGACTGTATTATTGATGCAGGGAGATCATTCCACAAAACAGGGGCATGATAAGAGAAAGCTCTGTGACCTGCAGATGTTTTATTCACCCTAGGGACACAACGTAGTCCAGCACCCTAAGAACGCAGAGCCGGCACATAGGGTTTAAGTAGGTCAGCTAAATAAGGAGGTGCTAGTCCATGAATAATTTTATAGGTTACTAACAAAACCTTAAAATCTGATCTCGCAGGGACAGGAAGCCAGTGAAGAGATGCCAAAATGTCTGTAATGTGGTCAAACTTACTGCTTCCTGTCAAAAGTCTGGCAGCAGCATTTGAACCAATTGGAGACCTCTAAGGCTGGACTGCGGTAACCAGAAAATAGAACATTGCAGTAGTCCAATCTAGAAGAAACAAATTCATGAATCAAGGTCTCAGCATCAGCCATAGACAGGATGGGACGAGTCTTCGTTATATTTCCCAGGTGGAAGAAAGCAGTCCTCGTAATATTTCTAATGTGGCGGTCAAAGGACAATGTAGGATCAAAAATTACCCCAAGGTTCCTCACTTTGTCAGTGTGACGTATATGACACATGAGCCTAGGCTAAGCTTTAGCTGGTCAAATTGATTCTGATGTCTCACTGGAACAAGAACCATCATTTCAGTCTTGTCAGACTTTAAAAGTAGGAAATTGCTAGACATCTAGCTTTTCACTGATGGAAGGCAATCTTCTAAAGATTTTAAAAAGGAGCAGCACACCCCCACCTTGCTGCGTCACATCACAAGGGACATGCCAGTTAATGTACTTGAATCAAAGTTTTTTTTGGTGTTGTCAGATTTTTTTTAATTCAGTTTGTTTGGTTTCTGAATCGGTTATCTCTGCTATGCACAATGAGTTGTTGTTTTTTGCCACTTGGTTTCCGACTGATAACTGTAAGACAGATAAACAGGCATAAAATTGGAACCTCTATCCAATTTTGGTTGTGTAGGTGAATCCATAACAGAAAATGAGAGCGACTGAGGCACTTTTGATTGAGATATAATCCAAAATGTACACCAAATGGGCTTTTAAATATTAAATTCAACTGCCCACAAAATCCACAATCTGGATCAGATCCGGATGAAACTTTGTCAGGTGATAGTGATTGCCAGGTCTGCACCCCACGTTCAAATATGAGAGTGAGTGGGGCATGTTTGATTAAGATACAATGTAAAATATACATTAAATGGGGTTTTTCAATGTTAAGTTAAAATGGCAACAAAATCTGTAATCTGGATCAGATACAGATCAAACTTTGTCAGTCAATAAATGATACCATCCTACATAATGCTTTCAAATATGAAAGAAATTTGATCTTTTTTGACAGTTATGAATTTTTGAAATTCATTCAATGGTAAAGGATATGTTATGGTTAGCGCTTCAGGTGGAACCAAACCGTTGCAGGCAATGGACCCAAATGCAGGAAGCTTTACATGGAGAACAGTACAAAGGAAAATATATTTATTTCTAATAAATAAAGTAAAGGTGTTGCGCTGGAGTGCCTGCAGTGTGGAGAGATGGCCCGCTTCCTGGTGGTGAAATGACGGAGCTGCATGATCCAGAGCCAAGTCTTGAAGGATAATATCAACTAAGGTTTCAAGGTTCATGACCAGGTGGAAAGCTTGCCTCAGAGACCAGGAACTATGGGAAATAAAGACACACAGGGTGAGTGAATGCACTCGTAACGCTGGAGCCTCAAAACGGTCACAGTTCATAAAAGGTTTAACACAGGTTGTTTCAGAATGTCAGGAAATAAAGTTCTCTTAAGAAATAAAGTTCATTGTTCAGGAATTGTTCATAGTTCATAAGTTGTATCCAAAGGTCAGAGGTCAAGTGCTGCGTGTTGTAACGCAGTTCCAAATTAAGCAGGACTTGATACAGCTGGGTTCTTAATTGTTTGATATCAGAATTCATGCGGTTCTTAGGAGGAGTTCTTGGAACGTTCTTTATCATAACACAGTCACAACATGCACGAGTGAGAATGGGATCTCACTGAGACAAGGAGGAACTTAACTGGTGTGTAGTAGAGACGCCAAGTGTCAAGGAGTAAACAGATTTAAAACCAGGCTCTGAGGGACAGGGTGAGGATTTTTCCAATTTCTAAGATTTTTCCTGATTTTGACCTTTAACCTAAGACCTTGAAAATTAAATCAGTTCTTCCCTATCAGGATATGAATCCTGATAGGCATTTCATAACAATATATGAGAAAGGCTGTTGACAAAAAACAAACAAGAAAACAAACAGGGTCAAAAACATAACCTCCGCCCAACTTTGTTGGTGGAGGCTATGACATAATACAGATCTATCAGGTGTCATATAAAACAAATAATGAATGATTTCCATTTGTGCAATTGAAATAGTATTTGTATGCATTTCAACTCATTCTTACCACTGCTCTCATTAAGTAACCTTTGGATACACACTTTCAAGACAGGAGAGCAATATTATTATTATAGCACGGGAGATAAATAGGTGTATATTGGGTGGAAATCAACAAAACTGCATGAAAAATGTATTTTTGTTGATTTGTCTCATAGTGTTGATGCAATTGCACACTTCAGGACAGCCATCACCAGAAGGAGCTGACCCGATAGCTGAACTGAAGCCAGACATGAAGTAATGTTCAACCACACTGACTTTAGGAAACAGTGAGAGGAAGGAGTTCACACAACGCTCTTCTCCTCTGTGTCACGAGATGTCCAGGACTTTTCTGGAAAGTACTCCATTGGACTTTTCTACAAAGATTTCAGGCAGCATCCAAAATACCATAATCAAGGCAATTAGGACACCAGCCAGCAACAATATCCTTGTCAGCCATTTAAGTCCCAAACTGTGGATTCAAGTCATTCTCCTCCACATTTTTACTGTTTAACATTATAACCGTGGCAGCACTTGCTGTTGCTGTTGTCCACTTTGGAGAAAAGAAGCCCTGTTGTTCCACGCCGTAATGAGACAGAGCCAGCTGTCTTTTCAGGAGTGCTTGAGCTCGACCAGAGGCGCTCTCCTTGGAGCGCACACATGCATTATTCATTTTTGTACTTAGTTAACATTCATTCAGACTCGACCTTCTCATGTGAGCTGTCTGGTTGAAAAAACATTAACAGGAAAGGCTTGACGTACTGCAATTATCATTTACACATTCTCTGGGAATAGTGCTCACTGTGTGCATCCTACCTAATATCAATATAGTGTGTTAAGCAATGTCAAAGCTAAACCAGTTCACTGAATAACCTACAAATACAATAATCTCTAAACCACTTTCAACCTTCCTGTGTTGTTACATAATTCCCCTAAAATACTGTTTACATGTCCACACGTGTCTCATGATAACCATGAGAACAGCTGCTTAGTGTCACTGGATTTTAGACTGTTAGCCACATTGCTGCTTTTGTATTTGGTAAAAGTTGACTCTCATGAAAGCCTTGAATAAGTGTATCAGAATATGGATAATGAGAAACATGTACATCAATAGAATGTTGTTTTTATGTTTTAAAGGATGCTTTAAAGACATATTGGTGGAGGTTTGGCTTCATGATTTGACAAGCAGGCTTTATTAATTCTCAGTAGATTCCCTGTCAAGCAGGAAACTCACTAAGGTGTCCTTGAGCACGATCTTTAATTCTCAAGTTGCTCTTGATGTGCAGTTGAGCACCTTGCATAGCAGCATGCTATCTGTGTGTAAGTGTGAATGTGTAGCATCACTGTAAAGCACACTGAGCATCTGCATTTGATGGAAAAGTGGTCTCTTTGTTGGTGGAGGTTATGTTTTTGCCACTGTTTGGTTGTCTGTTTGTTTAAAAACCTCCTCTTTGGCCTCCCTCTTTTCCTCCTGGCTGGTGGCTCCATCCTCAGCATCCTTCTCCCTATATACCCTGGGTCCCTCCTCTGCACATGTCCAAACCATTTCAATTTTGCCTCTCTGACTTTGTCTCTAAACCATCCTCATCATTCCCAGAGAAAATCGCAACATCTTCAGCTCTCACACCTCCAGCTCTGCCACCTGTCTTTTTGTTAGTGCCATGTTTAAGCCGTACAACATAGCTGGTCTCACTATTGCCTTGTAGAAATTCTGCTTCAATCTTGGAGATATTCTTCTGACACAAATCATTCTTGCCACCTTTCTCCACCCACTCCACCATACCTGCACCCTCTTCTTCACCTTTCTACCACACTCTCCATCACTTTAAATAGCTGACCACAAGTATTTGAACTCATCTACTTTCAACAGCTTTGTTCCTTCATTCACACACATTCTCAGTCTTGCTCCAAATGACTTTCATTCCCCTTCTCTCCAGAGAATATCTCCACCTCTTCAGGCTACTCTCAACCTGCTTTCTACCCTCACTGCAGATCACAACGTCCTCTGCAAATATGATAGTCCATGGAGACGCCAGTGTGATCTTGTCTGTCAACCTGTTCATCACCACAATGAATAAGAAAGAACTTAGAGCCAGTCCTTGATGTACAGTGCATCCGGAAAGTAATCACAGCACTTCACTTTTTCCACATTTTACTATGTTACGGCCTTGTTCAAAAATGGATGAAATTTTTTTTCCTCAAACTTCTACACACAATACCCCTCAATAATGTGAAAAAAGTTTTTGACATCTTGGCAAATTTAGTAAAATAAAAACCTTAGAAATCACATGGACATAAGTCACAGCATTTGCTATGAAGCTAAAACTGAGTTTAGGTGCATCCTGTTTCCAATAATCATCCTTCACATGATTCCACAGCTTAATTGGAGTGCACTTGTGGTAAATTCATTTGATTGGACATGATTTGGAAAGTCACACACTTGTCTACATATATTGTTGACAGTTGACAGTGCATGTCAGAACACAAACCAAGCATGAAGTCAAAGGTATTGTCTGTAGACATCTGAGACAGGATTGTCTCGAAGCACAAATCTGGGGAAGGATACAGCAACATTTCTACTACTTCAAAGGTTCCACTGAGCACAGTGGCCTCAATCATCTGCAAATGGAAGTAGTGCGGATCCACTAGAACTCTTCCTAGAGCTGGCTGCCAGGTTAAACTGAGCAATTGGGGGAGAAGGGCCTTAGTCAGGGAGGTGACCAAGAACCCAATGGTCACTCTATCAAGCTCTAGCATTCCTCTGTGGAGAGAGGAGAACCTTTGAGAAGGACAACCATCTCTGCAGCAATCCATTAATCAGGCCTGTATGGTAGAGTGACCAGACGGAAGCCACTCCTTAATAAAAGGCACATGGCAGCCCACCTGGAGTTTGCCAAAAGACACTTGAAGGACTCTCAGACCATGAGAAACAAAATTCTGTGGTCTGATGAGACAAAGATTGAACTCTTTTGCGTGAATGGCAGGTATTATATAACGGCTGAATGGATCCTTGTCATTTGATTGGTGCTTTGTATGTCACGTGACATGGATTATTCGTCCCATTTGTGATGTGTTGCATTGAGCGTGCAATTTGGTTCCATTTAGAGTGCAAATTTGGTTCCATACGCTTTGTACCATTGCACGCTGTGAAGCCTGCCCACTAGTTGGGGTGGTGTTTGTTTGAGTTTGTGGTGTTTTGCTAACGAACGACAATGAAGGAGCTAATTGACAGTGCTAATTCTCTCATCTACACACACACACACACACACACACACACACACACACACACACACACACACACACACACACACACCACACACCACACACACACACACACACACACCACACACACACACACACACACAAAACAAATCCACTATGTTGTAAGCTGTCTGGAGGCATTAAGAGCTGTTAGGAGGAAGTTAGAATGAAAAGCTGGACTAATTTCTAATGTGATTTTTATTAAAATCTTGTTATTAAAAAAAGGAACCAGCACACTGCATCTCCACTTCTCAGGCATCCTCTCACTTTCCATACATACATACATCTTTAACCGCTTATCCGGGATCGGGTTGTGGGGTCAACAGCTCCAGCAGGGGACCCCAGACTTCCCACATTTACCACCTCTGATTGGGAGATACCGAGGTGTTCCCAAGCCAGTGTGGAGATAAAATTTCTCCACCTAGTTGAGGGTCTTCCCTGGGGTCTCCTCCCAGCTGGACGTGCCTGGAACACCTCCCTAGGGAGGCAACCAGGGGGCATCCTTACCAGATGCCCAAACCACCTCAGCTGGCTCCTCTCAATGTGAAGGAGCAGTGGCTCTGCTCCGAGTGCTTCACGAATGACCAAGCTTCTCACCCTATCTCTAAGGGAGACACCAGCAACCCTCCTGAGGAAACCCATTTTGGCCACTTGTACCCACGATCTATTTCTTTCAGTCATGACTCAACCCTCATGACCATGGTTGAGAGTAGGAACGAGAATTGACCAGTAGATTGAGAGCTTCACCTTTTGGCTCAGCTCCTTTGTTGTCACAACAGTACCATAGAGTGAATGCAATACCGGCTCTGCTGCGCCAATTCTTTGGTCAATCTCACACTCCATTGTCCCCTCACTCATGAACAAGACCCCGAGGTACTTGAACTCCTTCACTTGGGCAAGACTCATTTCCTACCCGGGGTAGGCGAGGCACAGGCACAGGGCACTCTCCATCAACATGGTAAAGATCCAGGGGGTGAATACTGAGACAGTGGACTCTTATAAGTCAGCGCCTCAAGTGGAGGAGTATAAGTATCTCGGGGTCTTGTTCACGAGCGAGGGGCGGATGGAGCATGAGATCGAGAGACGGATCAGTGCAGCGTCTGCATTGATGCGGTCACTGTATAGGACCGTCGTGGTGAAGAGAGAGCTGAGCAGGGGGCAAAGCTCTTGATTTACCAATCGATCTATGTTCCGACCCTCACCTATGGTCATGAGATTTGGCTCATGACCGAAAGAACGAGATCACGAGTACAAGTGGCCGAAATGAGTTTCCTCCGCAGGGTGGCTGGGTGCTCCCTTAGAGATAGGGTGAGGAGCTCTGTCGCTCGGAGGAGCTCAGAGTCGAGCCGCTGCTCCTCCACGTTGAAAGGAGCCAGCTGAGGTGGCTCGGGCATCTTTTCCGGATGCCCCCTGGACGTCTCGCTGGAGAGGTGCTCTGGGCATGTCCCATTGGGAGGAGGCCCTGGGGAAGACCCAGGACATGCTGGAGGCACTACATCTCTCGGCTGGCTTGGGAATGCCTCGGGGTTCCCCTGGAGGTGCTGGGGGAGGTGTGTGTGGATCGGGGGGTCTGGGTGGCTTTGCTTGAGCTGCTGCCCCACGACCCCACTCTGGATAACGCGGAAGAAAATTGATGGATGGATGGATGGACTCTTACAAGTACCTGGGTGTTCAACTAAACAATAGACTAGACTGGTCAAACAACACTACTGCACTTTATAAGTAAGGCCAGAGCAGACTGTACCTGCTGAGGTGACTCGGGTCCTTTGGAGTGCAGGGGATGCTCCTGAGGACCTTTTTTGACTCTATAGTGGCATCAGCCATTTTTATGGAGTGGTCTGCTGGAGCAGCAGTATCACAAGTGCTGAGAGGAGGAGACTTGACAAAGTGATTAGGAAGGCCAGCTCTGTCCTGGGAAAACCCCTGGATTCAGTGCAGGAGGTGGGAGAAATGAGGATGATGACTAAGCTGTCATCACTGCTGGAGAATGCCTCCCACCCCATGCGTGACTGTACTAGAAAGCTCCTTCAGTGACAGGCTGCTCCACCCAGAGTGCATGACGTAGCAGTATTGCAGGTCCTTCCTTCCTGCTGCTGTCAGACTGCACATCCAACAATGATCCCAGTCAACCACTCAAATCATTAATATTGTTATCGTAACATTTTTTTTCAGCCATTTGCAATAATACTACACATTTTGTGCAATAATCCTTGTACACTCATGTACAGCATCACTTGAACACTCGTGCAATATTATGAAACATTCTTTCTGCTTGTAAATAATGCAATCTATTCTACTGCATAAATTGTTCTTCCGCACAAAGCTTGACTTATTTTTCTTCTACCTTATTTTTGCATACTTGCACAGTTGTTCTGTGAATGTCCCTGTGCTGCTGTAACAGCATAAATTTCCCCGTTGTGGGACTATTATAGGATTATCTTATTTTATCTTATCTTATCTTAATTCATATAATAATAATAATAATCATATAATAAAAACTGTAAATTAATAAAAATGAGTAAGAAAAGAGGAAATAAACCATGGCTGACTAAGGGAATAAAAAATGCTTGTGTAAAGAAAAACTATTTATATAGGTGCTTTTTAAAAATGCAAACAAAGGAAACAGAACACAGATACAAAAAATATAAAAATAAACTATTGACAATAATTAGGAAACAACAACAACAACAAAAGATTATTATAGTGAACAATTAAATAAGAGTAAAGATAATATAAAGGCAACATGGGGAATTATAAATACGTAGTGTGATTGAAAGTGATGGAGCAAAATCAACTTTTAATTTATTTTTTAATTTAATTTATTTTTAATTTAATTTTTATTTAAAATTTAATAGTAGAAGATAAATTAAATACACTTTTAAATACGGTCAATAGTATTTTCCTTGACAATGTGGAAAAAGATGAAATAAGAAATATTGTAAAAAACTGTGTAAGCAAAAGATCAACTGACTATGAAGATTTAGACATGATGACTGTAAAAAGTATAATAGAAACTGTTATTGAACCATTCACTTACATTTGTAATCTGTCTCTGTCAACAGGAATTTTCCCAGACAAATGAAAATTGCCAAGGTAGTCCCATTATATAAAAATGAAGACAAACATAATTTTTCAAATTACAGTCCACAGTTTTCTAAAATTATGGAAAAAGTTTTTGTGACAAGGTTGGACAAATTCATTGAGAAACATCATATTTTAAATAATGCTCAGTATGGATTCAGAACAAAACATTCGACAGCTATGGCAATTAAGGAATCAACAGAGAAAATATCAACAACAATAGATAATAAGGATTATTTTGTAAGTATTTTTATCGACCTGAAAAAGCTTTTGATGTTATCGACCATTCAAGATTGCTTCACAAGTTACAACAATATGGAATTAGAGGTATTGCACATCAGTGGGTAAAAAGCTACTTAGAAAATAGAAAACAGTTTGTTCAGATAAATAATATTAAATCAAAATTGTGTAACATTATTTATGGAGTACCACAAGGGTCGGTACTTGGACCCAAACTGTTATTTTGTATATCAATGACTTTTTGAATGTATCTAAAGTACTTGGCAGCATATTATTTGCTGATGATACAACATTATTTTACTCTGGATCAGATATACAGGAAGGAGTACAATTCATAAATACAGAGTTGGAAAAAGTTAAACCTTGGTTTGATATAAACAGATTGTTATTAAATCTTAATAAGACAAATTTCATATTGTTTAATGACAGAGTGGAAAACAATGATGTGTCATTAAAATAGATGGAATGGACATACAAAGGGTAAAAGAAACGAAATTTCTAGGAGTCATGATTGCTGAAGATCTTACATGGAAGTCACACATAAATTACATAAAAGGAAAAATAGCGAAAGCCATTGCTGTTGTGCATGAAGTAAAATTTTCGTTAAATAGTTATGGTTTATTAACATTGTACAATTCATTGATTGTCCCATATTTAACTTACTGTGTAGAAATCTGGGGATCAACATGTAAAACCTATACACAACCATTATTTATTTTGCAGAAAAGAGCTTTAAAAATGATTAGCAATAGTCATTTTAGAGATCCATCTAATCCATTATTCATTACGTATAGGGTACTTACATTTCATGATTTAGTTGATTTGAAAATATTACAAACAATGCACCAAGCTAATAAAAATACCTTACCAATAAACATTCAAAATATGTTTGAAAAAAGAGTAAGTAGTTATAATTTGAAAGGAATAGAAGTCTTTAAAAAACCAAGATTCAGAACCAAAGTAAAGGAATGGAGTATTGCAGTGAATGGTGTAAAATTATGGAACAACCTCAACAAAGAAATCAAAGAATCAAGGTCGCTTAAATTATTTAAAAAACGTATTAAACTAGATGTATTAAGTAAGTATGAAACTATGAAATAAGTTAGTGGGTTATGACAAAGTCTAAAATGTAATCTGTTAATAATGTCTAAAATGTTTTAAGTCTAAAATGTAACCTGTTAAAAATGTAATCTTTTAAATAATGGCTAAAATTATGAAATAAGTCAGTGGTATGTGACAAAGTCAAAAAATGTAATGTGTTAAATAATGTTGAATAATGATGCTTAAAATTGAAAGATTGTATTGTAAAAAGGGGCAGAAAATATAAGACTTGTTCTTCCCTCTGCTCCTTTTCATTCAATGTCTTGTAATATATTCATTTCTGCTTTTCTGTTTTTCTTTTAAATGAATGAAATAAATATTGAAAAAAAAATTCATCAGTTTCCTGCTGAGAAGCATGGCCTCAGATGTAGAGATGCAGACCAACCTAGTGAGTGCTGGAGGCCATAGGCTGATGAAGGCAAGACCACATCATCTGCAAAAAGCAGTGATGAGACCCAGAGCCCACCAAACTGAAGACCCTCCTCCCCCTGACTATGCTTCGATATCTTGTCCATGAATATCACACACAAGATTGGTGACAAACTGCTTAGTGTTTAGCGTCATGTACAGCTCACTGTATTCCTTTTACTCAGCTTTTGTCACTTCTCTTTTCACCTTCATCTCCATGTACTACTGTCAACTTTTGTTGTCTCTTTGACTATCCCAATTCTTTTTCACCAACTTCTTTCTCCTTCTGGTTTCCTGAACATCTTTGTTCCATCTGCAGTACTCTTCCAGATGTCCAAAACAGCTTCCCCTCCATTCAGTGCCTTTTTCACCTCCTTTCTGAATTTCACATGTATCCTCCTTCAGTTTCTACCATCTGATCCTTTGTTGGGCTCTCACTCGCTTCCTCTTCTTCACCTCCAAATTGATCCTGCAAACTACCCTCCAATGCTGTCTAGCTATACTCTCCCCGGCCACCACGTGACAGTCTCCAATTTCTTTTAGGTTGCATCTAGTACAAACAATTTAGTCCACCTGCTTCCACTCTGGTATATCACCCTGTGCTCCTCCCTTTTCTTAAAGTACGTATTCACCACAATCATGTTCTGTCCTTTTTCCAAAATCTACTACCATCTACCCCTGCACATTCTGGTCGTTGACACCATATCTACCCATTACTTCCTCATCACCTCTGTTCCCTTCGCCAACATGCCCATTGAGGTCCACGCTAATCACCACTCTCTCATGCTTGGACACACTCTCCACCACCTCATCTAACTCACTCCACAAATCTTTTTTATCCTTCATCTCTCAACATACTGTGAGTCATATGCACTGATTCTGCTGGTGGTCTGAGACAATTGTTTGCAGTCCCCACAAGAACCTTGCACAGCAAAGAGGTACCAAAATGGTTATTATTTCCAGCTTCACACACACACACACACACACACACACACACACACACACACACACACACACACACACACACACACACACACACACACACACACACACACACACACACACACACACACACACACACACACACACACATCACCCTGCCAGACACTTGCTTAAGCTCCAATCCACCATTAACATACTCTTTCTTTAAAATGATTCCCACACCATTCTCTTCCCATCCACACCATGATACAATAACTTGAACCCTCCTCCGATGCTCCTGGCCTTACTTCCCTTCCACTTGGTCTCTTGAACACACAATATGTTTACCCTCCTCTTCATCTTATCAGCCAGCTCTCTCCCTTTACCAGCCATACTGCCAACGTTCAAAGTCCCAACTCTCACTTCTAGTTTTCCTCTTCTCGTGTTGCCTCTGGACACATTCTCCTCCTTTTCTTCTTCACTCAGCAATAGCCCAGTTTCCGCCAGCACCCTGTTGGGTCATAGCCCCGGTGGCGGTCGTTGTTAACTCTGGACTTGACAATCTGGTATGGAAATTCAATTTGTACCCTGCATGGTTGTGTTGGCCAGATGCCCTTCCTGATGTAACCCTACTCATTTATCCAGGCTTGTGATGGCCACTCAGAGTGTACTGGATGAACACCCCATGTGGCTGAGATTTGACAGGTTTCTAAGGTTAATGCCCTGTAACCAGCACTCAGATTTTAAATTATTTAATTTGATTTTATAATTTATGATGATTTAAACAACAATTTGCATCAGGAAAGGCATCTGGCATAAAACTTGTAGGGAAGGTGATGGTCGAGGGGAGGTGATGGTCTAGTGGTTAAAGCGTTGGGCTTGAGACCAGAGGATCCTCAGTTCAAATCCCAGCCTGACCGGAAAATCACTAAGGGCCCCTGGGCAAGGTCTCCCCATAGTTACTCCTGGTGTGTATTGAGCCCTTGCATGGCTGTAGCCTAACACTGGGGTGAATGTGAGGCATTATTGTAAAGCGCTTTGAGCGTCTGATGCAGATGGAAAAGCGCTATATACAGTAAATGCAGTCCTTGTGCCAAATCAACATGCACAAATGAAATTCATTTCACATCTAGGTAAGTAAATACTTGGAAAAACTGGATTACAAAATCATCTAAACTCTCTGCACAAGACAAATTCTTCTCTCTCTCTCTCTCTCTCTCTCTCTCTCTCTCTCTCTCTCTCCCCTCTCTCTCTCTCTCTCTCTCTCTCGCTCTTTATATATATTTCTGTTATTTTCTGCACTCTGAGTGAAATGTTTGGAGTTGGACCAACAGGGGTATGGTGTTGTGTTCCAATATCACAAAGTCCTAAAGAAGGCCCCAACCCTCCGCCGACTATTCTGGATCCAAAAACACTTAATTTTACACGCTTTCATCTGTTCTTGTGTCTGCGGCTCAGCTGACCTCCGTGCTCTGACCACAACTCCCTCACATGCCACTCATTAGACACTGGTTAGTATTTCTCTCTCTCTCTCTCTCTCTCACACATACGAGGTCTGTCCGTAAAGTAACGGTCCTTTTTATTTTTTTCAAAAACTATATGGATTTCATTCATATGTTTTTACGTCAGACATGCTTGAACCCTCGTGCGCATGCGTGAGTTTTTCCACGCCTGTCGGTGACGTCATTCGCCTGTGAGCACGCCTTGTGGGAGGAGTCGTCCAGCCCCTCGTCGGAATTCCTTTGTCTGAGAAGTTGCTGAGAGACTGGCGCTTTGTTTGATCAAAATTGGACATGGTTCGAAAAATTAAGCTGGTTTTCAGTGAAAATTTTAACAGCTGATGAGAGATTTTGAGGTGATTCTGTCGCTTTAAGGACTTTTCACGGTGCGAGACGTCGTGCAGCGCTCTCAGGCAGCGTCATCAGCCTGTTTCAAGCTGAAAACCTCCACATTTCAGGCTCTATTGATCCAGGATGTCGTGAGAGAACAGAGAAGTTTCAGAAGAAGTCGGTTTCAGCATTTTATCCGGATATTCCACTATTAAAGGAGATTTTTTTAATGAAAGACGTGCGGGCGGATTGCAGCGTCGGCTCGCAGCCGCCGCGACGCTCCGTCACAGGAAAAACACCTCTGTTGGAAGCCTTGAGGACAAGTTGGAACATCTCCAGCTGATAAACAATTTCTCATATACTCACTCCACTGAAAGCCATCAAAAGCCAACTGGATTTTAACAAATGGTTATCAACACGGAGGTGTTTTTCCTGTGCCACCGCGCCGCGTCGGCTGCGTCCCGACGCGCGGACCCGTCCGCACGTCTTTCATTAAAAAAATCTCCTTTAACAGTGGAATATCCGGATAAAATGCTGAAACCGACTTCTTCTGAAACGTCTCTGTTCTCTCACGACGTCCTGGATCAATAGAGCCTGAAATGTGGAGGTTTTAAGCTTGAAACAGGCTGATGACGCTGCCTGAGAGCGCTGCGCGACGTCTCGCACCGTGAAAAGTCCTTAAAGCGACAGAATCACCTCAAAATCTCTCATCAGCTGTTAAAATTTTCACTGAAAACCAGCTTAATTTTTCGAACCATGTCCACTTCGATGTGTCTCACAGGTTTAGAAAAAATTTTGATCAAACAAAGCGCCAGTCTCTCAGCAACTTCTCAGACAAAGGAATTCCGACGAGGGGCTGGACGACTCCTCCCACAAGGAGTGCTCACAGGCGAATGACGTCACCGACAGGCATGGAAAAACTCACGCATGCGCACGAGGGTTCAAGCATGTCTGACGTAAAAACATATGAATGAAATCCATATAGTTTTTGAAAAAAATAAAAAGGACCTATACTTTACGGACAGCCCTCGTACATGCACGCACACAGGCACAGACATGCTTAAATGATGGACATAGTTGGAAAGAACATGAATAAAGAGACAATGGATGAGAAAAGCACATGAGAAGATAAACTGGGGTCCAGTGCCAAATATATGTACAGATCCATGTCTTGGTTCTTTCACTGTTATCATATATAGTATATTGCCTGTGTGTATGTGCGAGCACAGCAAACACTTCTGAAAGACATACTTAGTGCCAGATCAATAAGATCACATCTTCTGTTGTTGTGACCTTAAGAGTTAGATCAAGCTAAAGATCAAGAATAAGTAAATAGAAAGAGGGAAGAACAAAACAGCGGAGCATGTGAAAAAGCCGAGTACAACCAATCAAAAGAGTAATTTAGTGAAAGCTGAAAAAAATCAGTAGGTTTCACCACATATTATCTGGATTCTGGATCGAGATTTCACTTTATATAGGCTTTGAAAGACTGCACCAAAACTACTTCATGGATTCTCACCAAATTTGCACCACAGACAGATTTTTGGACATTTTGGACAAGACTCTATTAAATTTTGGAGGGGATCCAGATCTGGATTGGTGGAGTCAGAAATATCTGTTTGCTCTTGTTAAGTCTGCCAAGAATGTAATAAAATGACCGGTGTTTATTTGTCTGTCTGTACATCTGTCTGTCTGTCTGTTAGCAGGATTACGTCAGAACTACTGCAGGAATTTTGACAAAATTTTCACCGCAGATAGATATTAGGCCAAGGAAGAACCCATTAAATTTTGGAGTTGATCCAGTTCCAGATCCAGATTCTGGATCAAGTTTCACTTTATATACACTTTGAAGGATTACTGTTACCAGGATTACCTCAAAACTACTGCACAGATTTTTATGAAATTTTTAACACAGATACATATTATGCCATGGGAAGGTCCATTAAATTTTGGAGGTGATCTGGATCCAGTTTCACTTTATATAGTCTTTGAAGGATTACGTCAAAACTACTTCATGGATTCTCAACACATTTGCAACACAGATTTTAGGACATGGAAGACTCCACTGAATTTTGAAGATGATCCAAATCCAAATTCTGGATCAAGATTTCCCTTTATGTAGGTTTTGAAGGATTACATCAAAACTACTTCACGGATTCTCACTAAATTTTCACCACGGATACATATTAGGCTATGAGAGACTCCACTGAATTTTGGATGTGATCAAGATCTGGACTGGTGGATGTCAGAGATCTTTGTTTTCTCTTGAAGTACAGTGATACTGTGTTGTTATTCTACAGTGTTTATTGTGCTGTTATTCCTCAGTTTTACTGTGCTGTTATTCTGCTGTATTTACTGTATTGTTACTCTACAGTGTTACTGTGCGGTTATTCTGAGGTGTTTACTGTATTGTTATTCTACAGTGTTACTGTGCTGTTATTCTGAGGTGTTTACTGTATTGTTATTCTACAGTGTTACTGTGCTGTTATTCTGAGGTGTTTACTGTATTGTTATTCTACAGTGTTACTGTGCTGTTATGTGTTTACTGTAGTGTATGTGTTTACTGTAATGTTATTCTACAGTTTTACTGTGCTGTTATTCTGCTGTGTTTACTGTATTGTTACTCTACAGTGTTACTGTGCTGTTATTCTGAGGTGTTTACTGTATTGTTATTCTACAGTGTTACTGTGCTGTTATTATGTGTTTACTGTACTGTATGTGTTTACTGTAATGTTATTCTACAGTTTTACTGTGCTGTTATTCTGCTGTGTTTACTGTATTGTTACTCTACAGTGTTACTGTGCTGTTATTCTGAGGTGTTTACTGTATTGTTACTCTACAGTGTTATTGTGCTGTTATTCTGAGGTGTTTACTGTATTGTTATTCTACAGTGTTACTGTGCTGTTATTCTGAGGTGTTTACTGTATTGTTATTCTACACTGTTACTGTGATGTTATGCTGATGTGTTTACTGTAGTGTGTGTTTAGTGTAATGTTATTCTACAGTGTTATTGTGCTGTGTTTACTGTAGTGTATGTCTTTACTGTATTGTTATTCTACAGTGTTACTGTGCTGTTATGCTGATGTGTTTACTGTACTGTATGTGTTTAATGCAATGTTATTCTACAGTGTTACTGTGCTGTTATGCTGATGTGTTTACTGTAGTGTATGTGTTTACTGTAATGTTATTCTACAGTGTTACTGTGCTGTTATTCTGATGTGTTTACTGTAGTGTATGTGTTTACTGTAATAGTATTCCACAGTGTTACTGTGCTGTTATGCTGATGTGTTTACTGTAGTGTATGTGTTTATTGTAATGTTATTCTACAGTGTTAATGTGCTGTTATGCTGATGTGTTTACTGTACTATATGTGTTTACTGTAATGTTATTCTAGTGTTACTGTACTGTTATTCTGATGTGTTTACTGTAGTGTATGTGTTTACTGTAATGTTATTCTACAGTGTTACTGTGCTGTTATTCTGATGTGTTTACTGTAGTGTATGTGTTTACTGTAATAGTATTCCACAGTGTTACTGTGCTGTTATGCTGATGTGTTTACTGTAGTGTATGTGTTTACTGTAATGTTATTCTACAGTGTTACTGTGCTGTTATGCTGATGTGTTTACTGTACTATATGTGTTTACTGTAATGTTATTCTACAGTGTTACTGTGCTGTTATGCTGATGTGTTTAATGTACTGTATGTGTTTACTGTAATGTTATTCTACAGTGTTACTGTGCTGTTATGCTGATGTGTTTACTGTAGTGTATGTGTTTACTGTAAGATTATTCTACAGTGTTACTGTGCTGTTATTCTGATGTGTTTACTGTAGTGTATGTGTTTACTGTATGTTATTCTACAGTGTTACTGTGCTGTTATTCTGATGTGTTTACTGTAGTGTATGTGTTTACTGTATTGTTATTCTACAGTGTAACAGTGCTGTTATGCTGATGTGTTTACTGTACTGTATGTGTTTACTGTATGTTATTCTACAGAGTTACTGTGCTGTTATTCTGATGTGTTTACTGTAGTGTATGTGTTTACTGTAATGTTATTCTACAGTGTCACTGTGCTGTTATTCTGATGTGTTTACTGTACTGTATGTGTTTACTGCAATGTTATTCTACAGTGTTACCGTGCTGTTATTCTTATGTGTTTACTGTAGTGTATCTGTTTACTGTAATGTTATTCTACAGTGTTACTGTGGTGTTATTCTGAGCTGTTTACTGTAGTGTATGTGTTTACTGTATGTTATTCTACAGTGCTGCTGTGCTGTTATGTTGATGTGTTTACTGTATTGATATTCTACAGTGTTACTGTGCTGTTATTCTGATGTGTTTACTGTACTTTATGTGTTTACTGTATGTTATTCTACAGTGTTACTGTGCTGTTATTCTGATGTTTTTACTGTAGTGTATGTGTTGACTGTATGTTATTCTACAGTGTTACTGTGCTGTTATGTTGATGTGTTTACTGTATTGTTATTCTACAGTGTTACTGTGCTGTTATGCTGATGTTTTTACTGTAGTGTATGTGTTTAGTGTATGTTATTCTACAGTGCTGCTGTGCTGTTATGTTGATGTGTTTACTGTATTGATATTCTACAGTGTTACTGTGCTGTTATTCTGATGTGTTTACTGTACTTTATGTGTTTACTGTATGTTATTCTACAGTGTTACTGTGCTGTTATTCTGATGTTTTTACTGTAGTGTATGTGTTGACTGTATGTTATTCTACAGTGTTACTGTGCTGTTATGTTGATGTGTTTACTGTATTGTTATTCTACAGTGTTACTGTGCTGTTATTCTGATGTGTTTACTGTAGTGTATGTGTTTACTGTAATGTTATTCTACAGTGTTACTGTGCTGTTATTCTGATGTGATTACTGTAGTGTATGTGTTTACTGTAATGTTATTCTACAGTGTTACTGTGCTGTTATTCTGATGTTTTTACTGTACTGTATGTGTTTACTGTATGTTCTTCTACAGTGTTACTGTGCTGTTATTCTGATGTGTTTACTGTACTGTATGTGTTTAATGTACATTATTCTCCAGTGTTGCTGTGTTGTTATTCTGATGTGTTTACTGTAGTGTATGTGTTGACTGTATGTTATTCTACAGTGTTACTGTGCTGTTATGCTGATGTGTTTACTGTAGTGTATGTGTTTACTGTATGTCATTCTAGTGTTACTGTGCTGTTATTCTGATGTGTTTACTGTAGTGTAAGTGTTTACTGTAATGTTATTCTACAGTGTTACTGTGCTGTTATTCTGATGTTTTTACTGTACTGTATGTGTTTACTGTATGTTCTTCTACAGTGTTACTGTGCTGTTATTCTGATGTGTTTACTGTACTGTATGTGTATAATGTATGTTATTCTACAGTGTTACTGTGCTGTTATTCTGATGTGTTTACTGTAGTGTATGTGTTTACTGTAATGTTAATCTACAGTGTTACTGTGCTGTTATGCTGATGTGTTTACTGTATTGTTATTCTACAGTGCTACTGTGCTGTTATTCTGATGTGTTTACTGTACTGTATGTGTTTACTGTACGTTATTCTACAGTGTTACTGTGCTGTTATTCTGATGTGCTTACTGTTGTGTATGTGTTTACTGTATGTTATTCTACAGTGTTACTGTGCTGTTATTCTGATGTGTTTACTGTACTGTATGTGTTTACTGTACGTTATTCTACAGTGTTACTGTGCTGTTATTCTGATGTGCTTACTGTTGTGTATGTGTTTACTGTAATGTTATTCTACAGTGTTACTGTGCTGTTATTCTGATGTGTTTACTGTACTGTATGTGTTTACTGTATGTTCGTCTACAGTGTTACTGTGCTGTTATTCTGATGTGTTTACTGTACTGTATGTGTTGACTGTATGTTATTCTACAGTGTTACTGTGCTGTTATGTTGATGTGTTTACTGTATTGTTATTCTACAGTGTTACTGTGCTGTTATGCTGATGTGTTTACTGTAGTGTATGTGTTTACTGTATGTTATTCTAGTGTTACTGTGGTGTTATTCTGATGTGTTTACTGTAGTGTATGTGTTTACTGTAATGTTATTCTACAGTGTTACTGTGAAGTTATTCTGATGTGTTTACTGTACTGTATGTGTTTGCTGTATGTTATTCTACAGTGTTACTGTGCTGTTATGCTGATGTGTTTACTGTAGTGTATGTGTTTACTGTATGTTATTCTAGTGTTACTGTGGTGTTATTCTGATGTGTTTACTGTAGTGTATGTGTTTACTGTGTTTCTTTCTCTTTTTGCGCTGTATGCACCATTCTGCATTTAATCATTAGTGATTGATCTCTGCTCCCCTCCACAGCATGTCTTTTTCCTGGTTGTCTCCCTCAGCCCCAACCAGTCCCAGCAGAAGACTGCCCCTCCCTGAGCCTGGTTCTGCTGGAGGTTTCTTCCTGTTAAAAGGGAGTTTTTCCTTCCCACTGTTGCCAAGTGCTTGCTCACAGTGGGTCGTTTTGGCCGTTGGGGTTTTTCCGTAATTATTGTATGGCCTTGCCTTACAATATAAGGTGCCTTGGGGCAACTGTTTGTTGTGATTTGTGATTTGATTTGATTGATTCTACAGTGTTACTGTGCTGCTGTGCTGTTATTCTGATGAGTTTACTGTACTGTACGTGTTTACTGTATGTTATTCTACAGTGTTACTGTGCTGTTATTCTGATGTGTTTACTTTAATGTATGTGTTTACTGTACGTTATTCTACAGTGTTACTGTGCTGTTATTCTGATGTGTTTACTGTTGTGTATGTGTTTACTGTAATGATATTCTACAGTTTTACTGTGCTGTTATTCTGATGTGTTTAATGTTGTGTATGTGTTTACTGTAATGTTATTCTACAGTTTTACTGTGCTGTTATTCTGATGTGTTTACTGTACTGCATGTGTTTACTGTATGTTATTCTACAGTTTTACTGTGCTGTTATTCTGATGTGTTTACTGTACTGTATGTGTTTACTGTAATGTTATTCTGCAGTCTTACTGTGCTGTTATTCTGATGTGTTTACTGTACTGTATGTGTTGACTGTATGTTATTCTGCAGTCTTACTGTGCTGTTATTCTGCTGTGTTTACTGTATGTTATTCTACAGTGTTAGTGTGCTGTTATTCTGCTGTGTTTACTGTAGTGTATGTGTTTACTGTAATGTTATTCTACAGTGTTACTGTGCTGTTATGTTGATGTGTTTACTGTATTTTTATTCTACAGTGTTACTGTGCTGTTATGCTGATGTGTTTACTGTAGTGTATGTGTTTACTGTATGTTATTCTAGTGTTACTGTGCTGTTATTCTGATGTGTTTACTGTAGTGTATGTGTTTACTGTAATGTTATTCTACAGTGTTACTGTGAAGTTATTCTGATGTGTTTACTGTAGTGTATGTGTTTACTGTATTGTTACTCTACAGTGTTACAGTGGTGTTATTCTGATGTTTTTACTGTAGTGTACGTGTTTACTGTAATGTTATTCTACAGTGTTACTGTGCTGTTATTCTGATGTGTTTACGGTACTGTATGTGTTTACTGTACGTTATTCTACAGTGTTATTGTGCTGTTATTCTGAGCTTTTTTCTGTAGTGTATGTGTTTACTGTATTGTTATTGTACAGTGTTACTGTGCTGTTATGCTGATGTGTTTACTGTAGTGTATGTGTTTACTGTATGTTATTGTACAGTGTTACTGTGCTGTTATTCTGATGTGTTTACTGTACTGTATGTGTTTACTGTATGTTATTCTACAGTGTTATTGTCCTGTTATTCTGAGCTGTTTACTGTAGTGTATGTGTTTACTGTATTGTTATTCTACAGTGTTACTGTCCTGTTATGCTGATGTGTTTACTTTAGTGTATGTGTTGTCTTTACTGTATGTTATTCTACAATGTTACTGTGCTGTTATGCTGATGTGTTTACTGTAGTGTATGTGTTTACTGTATGTTATTCTACAGTGTTACTGTGCTGTTATTCTGATGTGTTTACTGTAGTGTATGTGTTTACTGTAATGTTATTCTACAGTGGTACTGTGCTGTTATGTTGTGTTTACTGTATTGTTATTCTACAGTGTTACTGTGCTGTTATGCTGATGTGTTTACTGTAGTGTATGTGTTTACTGTAATGTTATTTTACAGTGTTACTGTGCTGTTATGTTGATGTGTTTAATGTATTGTTATTCTACAGTGTTACTGTGCTGTTATGCTGATGTTTTTACTGTAGTGTATGTGTTTACGGTATGTTATTCTAGAATTACTGTGCTGTTATTCTGATGTGTTTACTGTAGTGTATGTGTTTACTGTAATGTTATTATACAGTGTTACTGTGCTGTTATGCTGATGTGTTTACTGTAGTGTATGTGTTTAATGTATATTATTCTGCAGTCTTACTGTGCTGTTATTCTGCTGTGTTTACTGTATGTTATTCTACAGTGTTAGTGTGCTGTTATTCTGCTGTGTTTACTGTAGTGTATGTGTTTACTGTAATGTTATTCTACAGTGTTACTGTGCTGTTATGTTGATGTGTTTACTGTATTGTTATTCTACAGTGTTACTGTGCTGTTATGCTGATGTGTTTACTGTAGTGTATGTGTTTACTGTATGTTATTCTAGTGTTACTGTGCTGTTATTCTGATGTGTTTACTGTAGTGTATGTGTTTACTGTAATGTTATTCTACAGTGTTACTGTGAAGTTATTCTGATGTGTTTACTGTAGTGTATGTGTTTACTGTAATGTTACTCTACAGTGCTACAGTGGTGTTATTTCTGATGTGTTTACTGTACTGTATGTGTTTACTGTATGTTCTTCTACAGTGTTACCGTGGTGTTATTCTGATGTTTTTACTGTAGTGTATGTGTTTACTGTATGTTATTCTAGTGTTACTGTGCTGTTATTCTGATGTGTTTACTGTAGTGTATGTGTTTACTGTAATGTTATTCTACAGTGTTACTGTGAAGTTATTCTGATGTGTTTACTGTAGTGTATGTGTTTACTGTAATGTTACTCTACAGTGCTACAGTGGTGTTATTTCTGATGTGTTTACTGTACTGTATGTGTTTACTGTATGTTCTTCTACAGTGTTACCGTGGTGTTATTCTGATGTTTTTACTGTAATGTTATTCTACAGTGTTACTGTGCTATTATTCTGAGCTGTTTACTGTAGTGGAAGTGTTTACCGTATGTTATTCTACAGTGTTGCTGTGTTGTTATTCTGATGTGTTTACTGTAGTGTATGTGTTGACTGTATGTTATTCTGCAGTGTTACTGGGCTGTTATTCTGATGTGTTTACTGTATTGTTATTCTACAGTGTTACTGTGCTGTTATGCTGATGTGTTTACTGTACTGTATGTGTTTACTGTAATGTTATTCTACAGTGCTACTGTGCTGTTATTCTGATGTGTTTACTGTACTGTATGTGTTTACTGTAATGTTATTCTACAGTGCTACTGTGCTGTTATTATGATGTGTTTACTGTACTGTATGTGTTTACTGTAATGTTATTCTACAGTGCTACTGTGCTGTTATTCTGATGTGTTTACTGTACTTTATGTGTTTACTGTACGTTATTCTACAGTGTTATTGTGCTGTTATTCTGAGCTTTTTTCTGTAGTGTATGTGTTTACTGTATTGTTATTCTACAGTGTTACTGTGCTGTTATGCTGATGTGTTTACTGTAGTGTATGTGTTTACTGTATGTTATTGTACAGTGTTACTGTGCTGTTATTCTGATGTGTTTTCTGTACTGTATGTGTTTACTGTATGTTATTCTACAGTGTTATTGTCCTGTTATTCTGAGCTGCTTACTGTAGTGTATGTGTTTACTGTATTGTTATTCTACAGTGTTACTGTCCTGTTATGCTGATGTGTTTACTGTAGTGTATGTGTTGTCTTTACTGTATGTTATTCTACAATGTTACTGTGCTGTTATGCTGATGTGTTTACTGTAGTGTATGTGTTTACTGTATGTTATTCTACAGTGTTACTGTGCTGTTATTCTGATGTGTTTACTGTAGTGTATGTGTTTACTGTAATGTTATTCTACAGTGGTACTGTGCTGTTATGTTGTGTTTACTGTATTGTTATTATACAGTGTTACTGTGCTGTTATTCTGATGTGTTTACTGTAGTGTATGTGTTTACTGTAATGTTATTCTACAGTATTACTGTGCTGTTATTCTGATGTTTTTACTGTACTGTATGTGTTTACTGTATGTTCTTCTATAGTGTTACTGTGCTGTTATTCTGATGTGTTTACTGTACTGTATGTGTTTACTGTACGTTATTCTACAGTGTTACTGTGCTGTTATTCTGATGTGTTTACTGTACTGTATGTGTTTACTGTAATGTTATTCCACAGTGTTACTGTGCTGTTACTCTGATGTGTTTATTGTACTGTATGTGTTTACTGTAATGTTATTCTACAGTATTACCGTGCTGATATTCTGATGTTTTTGCTGTAGTGTATGTGTTTACTGTATGTTATTCTACAGTGTTACTGTGCTGTTATGTTGATGTGTTTACTGTATTGTTATTCTACAGTGTTACTGTGCTGTTATGCTGATGTTTTTATTGTAGTGTATGTGTTTACGGTATGTTATTCTAGAATTACTGTGCTGTTATTCTGATGTGTTTACTGTAGTGTATGTGTTTACTGTAATGTTATTATACAGTGTTACTGTGCTGTTATTCTGATGTGTTTACTGTAGTGTATGTGTTTACTGTAATGTTATTCTACAGTGTTACTGTGCTGTTATTCTGATGTTTTTACTGTACTGTATGTGTTTACTGTATGTTCTTCTATAGTGTTACTGTGCTGTTATTCTGATGTGTTTACTGTACTGTATGTGTTTACTGTACGTTATTCTACAGTGTTACTGTGCTGTTATTCTGATGTGTTTACTGTACTGTATGTGTTTACTGTAATGTTATTCCACAGTGTTACTGTGCTGTTACTCTGATGTGTTTATTGTACTGTATGTGTTTACTGTAATGTTATTCTACAGTATTACCGTGCTGATATTCTGATGTTTTTGCTGTAGTGTATGTGTTTACTGTATGTTATTCTACAGTGTTGCTGTGTTGTTATTCTGATGTGTTTACTGTAGTGTATGTGTTGACTGTATGTTATTCTACAGTGTTACTGTGCTGTTATGCTGATGTGTTTACTGTGGTGTATGTGTTTACTGTAATGTTATTCTACAGTGTTACTGTGCTGTTATTCTTATGTGTTTACTGTAGTGTATGTGTTACTGTAATGTTATTCTACAGTGTTACTGTGCTGTTATTCTGATGTGTTTACTGTACTGTATGTGTTTAATGTATGTTATTCTACAGTGTTGCTGTGTTGTTATTCTGATGTGTTTACTGTAGTGTATGTGTTGACTGTATGTTATTCTGCAGTGTTACTGTGCTGTTATGCTGATGTGTTTACTGTGGTGTATGTGTTTACTGTAATGTTATTCTACAGTGTTAATGTGCTGTTATTCTGATGTGTTTACTGTAGTGTATGTGTTTACTGTAATGTTATTCTACAGTGTTACTGTGCTGTTATGCTGATGTGTTTACTGTATTGTTATTCTACAGTGTTACTGTGGTGTCATGCTGATGTGTTTACTGTACTGTAATGTTATTCTACAGTGCTACCGTGCTGTTATTCTGATGTGTTTACTGTACTGTATATGTTTACTGTAATGTTATTCTACAGTGTTACTGTGCTGTTATTCTGATGTGTTTACTGTACTGGATGTGTTTACTGTAATGTTATTCTACAGTATTACCGTGCTGTTATTCTGATGTTTTTACTGTAGTGTATGTGTTTACTATAATGTTATTCTACAGTGTTACTGTGCTATTATTCTGAGCTGTTTACTGTAGTGGATGTGTTTACTGTATGTTATTCTACAGTGTTACTGTGCTGTTATGCTGATGTGTTTACTGTACTGTATGTGTTTACTGTATGTTATTCTACAGTGTTGCTGTGCTGTTATTCTGCTGTGTTTACTGTAATGTATGTGTTTACTGTAATGTTATTCTACACTGTTACTGTGCTGTTATGTTGATGTGTTTACTGTATTGTTATTCTACAGTGTTACTGTGCTGTTATGCTGATGTTTTTACTGTAGTGTATGTGTTTACGGTATGTTATTCTAGAATTACTGTGCTGTTATTCTGATGTGTTTACTGTAGTGTATGTGTTTACTGTAATGTTATTCTACAGTGTTACTGTGCTGTTATTCTGATGTTTTTACTGTACTGTATGTGTTTAATGTAATGGTATTCCACAGTGTTACAATGCTGTTATTCTGATGTGTTTACTGTAGTGTATGTGTTTACTGTAATGTTATTCTACAGTGTTACTGTGGTGTTATGCTGATGTGTTTACTCTACTGTAATGTTATTCTACAGTGCTACTGTGCTGTTATTCTGATGTGTTTACTGTAGTGTATGTGTTTACTGTAATGTTATTCTACAGTGTTACTGTGCTGTTATTCTGATGTTTTTACTGTGCTGTATGTGTTTACTGTATGTTCTTCTATAGTGTTACTGTGCTGTTATTCTGATGTGTTTACTGTACTGTACGTGTTTACTGTACGTTATTCTACAGTGTTACTGTGCTGTTATTCTGATGTGTTTACTGTTGTGTATGTGTTTACTGTAAAGTTATTCTACAGTGTTACTGTGCTGTTACTCTGATGTGTTTATTATACTGTATGTGTTTACTGTAATGTTATTCTACAGTATTACCGTGCTGATATTCTGATGTTTTTGCTGTAGTGTATGTGTTTACTGTAATGTTATTCTACAGTGTTACTGTGCTATTATTCTAAGCTGTTTACTGTAGTGTATGTGTTGACTGTATGTTATTCTACAGTGTTACTGTGCTGTTATGCTGATGTGTTTACTGTGGTGTATGTGTTTACTGTAATGTTATTTTACAGTGTTACTGTGCTGTTATGCTGATGTGTTTACTGTAGTGTATGTGTTTACTGTAATGTTATTTTACAGTGTTACTGTGCTGTTATGTTGATGTGTTTACTGTATTGTTATTCTACAGTGTTACTGTGCTGTTATGCTGATGTTTTTACTGTAGTGTATGTGTTTACGGTATGTTATTCTAGAATTACTGTGCTGTTATTCTGATGTGTTTACTGTAGTGTATGTGTTTACTGTAATGTTATTATACAGTGTTACTGTGCTGTTATTCTGATGTGTTTACTGTAGTGTATGTGTTTACTGTAATGTTATTCTGCAGTGTTACTGTGCTGTTATTCTGATGTTTTTACTGTACTGTATGTGTTTACTGTATGTTCTTCTATAGTGTTACTGTGCTGTTATTCTGATGTGTTTACTGTACTGTATGTGTTTACTGTACGTTATTCTACAGTGTTACTGTGCTGTTATTCTGATGTGTTTACTGTACTGTATGTGTTTACTGTAATGTTATTCCACAGTGTTACTGTGCTGTTACTCTGATGTGTTTATTGTACTGTATGTGTTTGCTGTAATGTTATTCTACAGTATTACCGTGCTGATATTCTGATGTTTTTGCTGTAGTGTATGTGTTTACTGTATGTTATTCTACAGTGTTGCTGTGTTGTTATTCTGATGTGTTTACTGTAGTGTATGTGTTGACTGTATGTTATTCTACAGTGTTACTGTGCTGTTATGCTGATGTGTTTATTGTACTGTATGTGTTTGCTGTAATGTTATTCTACAGTATTACCGTGCTGATATTCTGATGTTTTGCTGTAGTGTATGTGTTTACTGTATGTTATTCTACAGTGTTGCTGTGTTGTTATTCTGATGTGTTTACTGTAGTGTATGTGTTGACTGTATGTTATTCTACAGTGTTACTGTGCTGTTATGCTGATGTGTTTACTGTGGTGTATGTGTTTACTGTAATGTTATTCTACAGTGTTACTGTGCTGTTATTCTGATGTGTTTACTGTAGTGTATGTGTTTACTGTAATGTTATTCTACAGTGTTACTGTGCTGTTATTCTGATGTGTTTACTGTAGTGTATGTGTTTACTGTAATGTTATTCTACAGTGTTACTGTGCTGTTATGCTGATGTGTTTACTGTATTGTTATTCTACAGTGTTACTGTGGTGTTATGCTTATGTGTTTACTGTACTGTAATGTTATTCTACAGTGTTACCGTGCTGTTATTCTGAGCTGTTTACTGTAGTGGATGTGTTTACTGTATGTTATTCTACAGTGTTACTGTGCTGTTATGCTGATGTGTTTACTGTACTGTATGTGTTTACTGTATGTTATTCTACAGTGTTGCTGTGCTGTTATTCTGCTGTGTTTACTGTAATGTATGTGTTTACTGTAATGTTATTCTACACTGTTACTGTGCTGTTATGTTGATGTGTTTACTGTATTGTTATTCTACAGTGTTACTGTGCTGTTATGCTGATGTTTTTACTGTAGTGTATGTGTTTACGGTATGTTATTCTAGAATTACTGTGCTGTTATTCTGATGTGTTTACTGTAGTGTATGTGTTTACTGTAATGTTATTCTACAGTGTTACTGTGCTGTTATTCTGATGTTTTTACTGTACTGTATGTGTTTAATGTAATGGTATTCCACAGTGTTACAATGCTGTTATTCTGATGTGTTTACTGTAGTGTATGTGTTTACTGTAATGTTATTCTACAGTGTTACTGTGGTGTTATGCTGATGTGTTTACTCTACTGTAATGTTATTCTACAGTGCTACTGTGCTGTTATTCTGATGTGTTTACTGTAGTGTATGTGTTTACTGTAATGTTATTCTACAGTGTTACTGTGCTGTTATTCTGATGTTTTTACTGTGCTGTATGTGTTTACTGTATGTTCTTCTATAGTGTTACTGTGCTGTTATTCTGATGTGTTTACTGTACTGTACGTGTTTACTGTACGTTATTCTACAGTGTTACTGTGCTGTTATTCTGATGTGTTTACTGTTGTGTATGTGTTTACTGTAAAGTTATTCTACAGTGTTACTGTGCTGTTACTCTGATGTGTTTATTATACTGTATGTGTTTACTGTAATGTTATTCTACAGTATTACCGTGCTGATATTCTGATGTTTTTGCTGTAGTGTATGTGTTTACTGTAATGTTATTCTACAGTGTTACTGTGCTATTATTCTAAGCTGTTTACTGTAGTGTATGTGTTGACTGTATGTTATTCTACAGTGTTACTGTGCTGTTATGCTGATGTGTTTACTGTGGTGTATGTGTTTACTGTAATGTTATTTTACAGTGTTACTGTGCTGTTATGCTGATGTGTTTACTGTAGTGTATGTGTTTACTGTAATGTTATTTTACAGTGTTACTGTGCTGTTATGTTGATGTGTTTACTGTATTGTTATTCTACAGTGTTACTGTGCTGTTATGCTGATGTTTTTACTGTAGTGTATGTGTTTACGGTATGTTATTCTAGAATTACTGTGCTGTTATTCTGATGTGTTTACTGTAGTGTATGTGTTTACTGTAATGTTATTATACAGTGTTACTGTGCTGTTATTCTGATGTGTTTACTGTAGTGTATGTGTTTACTGTAATGTTATTCTGCAGTGTTACTGTGCTGTTATTCTGATGTTTTTACTGTACTGTATGTGTTTACTGTATGTTCTTCTATAGTGTTACTGTGCTGTTATTCTGATGTGTTTACTGTACTGTATGTGTTTACTGTACGTTATTCTACAGTGTTACTGTGCTGTTATTCTGATGTGTTTACTGTACTGTATGTGTTTACTGTAATGTTATTCCACAGTGTTACTGTGCTGTTACTCTGATGTGTTTATTGTACTGTATGTGTTTGCTGTAATGTTATTCTACAGTATTACCGTGCTGATATTCTGATGTTTTTGCTGTAGTGTATGTGTTTACTGTATGTTATTCTACAGTGTTGCTGTGTTGTTATTCTGATGTGTTTACTGTAGTGTATGTGTTGACTGTATGTTATTCTACAGTGTTACTGTGCTGTTATGCTGATGTGTTTATTGTACTGTATGTGTTTGCTGTAATGTTATTCTACTGTATTACCGTGCTGATATTCTGATGTTTTTGCTGTAGTGTATGTGTTTACTGTATGTTATTCTACAGTGTTGCTGTGTTGTTATTCTGATGTGTTTACTGTAGTGTATGTGTTGACTGTATGTTATTCTACAGTGTTACTGTGCTGTTATGCTGATGTGTTTACTGTGGTGTATGTGTTTACTGTAATGTTATTCTACAGTGTTACTGTGCTGTTATTCTGATGTGTTTACTGTAGTGTATGTGTTTACTGTAATGTTATTCTACAGTGTTACTGTGCTGTTATTCTGATGTGTTTACTGTAGTGTATGTGTTTACTGTAATGTTATTCTACAGTGTTACTGTGCTGTTATGCTGATGTGTTTACTGTATTGTTATTCTACAGTGTTACTGTGGTGTTATGCTTATGTGTTTACTGTACTGTAATGTTATTCTACAGTGTTACCGTGCTGTTATTCTGATGTGTTTACTGTACTGTATATGTTTACTGTAATGTTATTCTGCAGTGTTACTGTGCTGTTATTCTGATGTGTTTACTGTACTGGATGTGTTTACTGTAATGTTATTCTACAGTATTACTGTGCTGTTATTCTGATGTTTTTACTGTAGTGTATGTGTTTACTATAATGTTATTCTACAGTGTTACTGTGCTGTTATGCTGATGTGTTTACTGTATGGTATGTGTTTACTGTATGTTATTCTACAGTGTTACTGTGCTGTTATGCTGATGTGTTTACTGTACTGTATGTGTTTACAGTATGTTATTCTACAGTGTTGCTGTGTTGTTATTCTGATGTGTTTACTGTAGTGTATGTGTTGACTGTATGTTATTCTACAGTGTTACTGTGCTGTTATGCTGATGTGTTTACTGTAGTGTATGTGTTTACTGTATGTTATTCTGCAGTCTTACTGTGCTGTTATTCTGCTGTGTTTCCTGTATGTTATTCTACATTGTTACTGTGCTGTTATTCTGCTGTGTTTACTGTAATGTATGTGTTTACTGTAATGTTATTCTACAGTGTTAGTGTGCTGTTATGTTGATGTGTTTACTGTATTTTTATTCTACAGTGTTACTGTGCTGTTATGCTGATGTGTTTACTGTATGGTATGTGTTTACTGTATGTTATTCTACAGTGTTACTGTGCTGTTATGCTGATGTGTTTACTGTAGTGTATGAGTTTACTGTAATGTTATTCCACAGTGTTACTGTGCTGTTATTCTGATTTGTTTTCTGTAGTGTATGTGTTTCTGTAATGTTAATCTACAGTGTTACTGTGCTGTTATGCTGACGTGTTTACTGTATTGTTATTCTACAGTGCTACTGTGCTGTCATTCTGATGTGTTTACTGTACTGTATGTGTTTACTGTATGTTATTCTACACTGTTACTGTGCTGTTATTCTGATGTGTTTACTGTACTGTATGTGTTTACTGTACATTATTCTACAGTATTACCGTGCTGTTATTCTGATGTTTTTACTGTAGTGTATGTGTTTACTGTAATGTTATTCTACAGTGTTACTGTGCTATTTTTCTAAGGTGTTTACTGTAGTGGATGTGTTTACTGTATGTTATTCTCCAGTGTTGCTGTGTTGTTATTCTGATATGTTTACTGTAGTGTATGTGTTGACTGTATGTTATTCTACAGTGTTACTGTGCTGTTATGTTGATGTGTTTACTGTATTGTTATTCTACAGTGTTACTGTGCTGTTATTCTGATGTGTTTACTGTAGTGTATGTGTTTACAGTAATGTTATTCTACTGTGTTACTGTGCTGTTATTCTGATGTTTTTACTGTACTGTATGGGTTTACTGTATGTTCTTCTACAGTGTTACTGTGCTGTTATTCTGATATGTTTACTGTAGTGTATGTGTTGACTGTATGTTATTCTACAGTGTTACTGTGCTGTTATGCTGATGTGTTTATTGTACTGTATGTGTTTGCTGTAATGTTATTCTACTGTATTACCGTGCTGATATTCTGATGTTTTTGCTGTAGTGTATGTGTTTACTGTATGTTATTCTACAGTGTTGCTGTGTTGTTATTCTGATGTGTTTACTGTAGTGTATGTGTTGACTGTATGTTATTCTACAGTGTTACTGTGCTGTTATGCTGATGTGTTTACTGTGGTGTATGTGTTTACTGTAATGTTATTCTACAGTGTTACTGTGCTGTTATTCTGATGTGTTTACTGTAGTGTATGTGTTTACTGTAATGTTATTCTACAGTGTTACTGTGCTGTTATTCTGATGTGTTTACTGTAGTGTATGTGTTTACTGTAATGTTATTCTACAGTGTTACTGTGCTGTTATGCTGATGTGTTTACTGTATTGTTATTCTACAGTGTTACTGTGGTGTTATGCTTATGTGTTTACTGTACTGTAATGTTATTCTACAGTGTTACCGTGCTGTTATTCTGATGTGTTTACTGTACTGTATATGTTTACTGTAATGTTATTCTGCAGTGTTACTGTGCTGTTATTCTGATGTGTTTACTGTACTGGATGTGTTTACTGTAATGTTATTCTACAGTATTACCGTGCTGTTATTCTGATGTTTTTACTGTAGTGTATGTGTTTACTATAATGTTATTCTACAGTGTTACTGTGCTGTTATGCTGATGTGTTTACTGTATGGTATGTGTTTACTGTATGTTATTCTACAGTGTTACTGTGCTGTTATGCTGATGTGTTTACTGTACTGTATGTGTTTACAGTATGTTATTCTACAGTGTTGCTGTGTTGTTATTCTGATGTGTTTACTGTAGTGTATGTGTTGACTGTATGTTATTCTACAGTGTTACTGTGCTGTTATGCTGATGTGTTTACTGTAGTGTATGTGTTTACTGTATGTTATTCTGCAGTCTTACTGTGCTGTTATTCTGCTGTGTTTCCTGTATGTTATTCTACATTGTTACTGTGCTGTTATTCTGCTGTGTTTACTGTAATGTATGTGTTTACTGTAATGTTATTCTACAGTGTTAGTGTGCTGTTATGTTGATGTGTTTACTGTATTTTTATTCTACAGTGTTACTGTGCTGTTATGCTGATGTGTTTACTGTATGGTATGTGTTTACTGTATGTTATTCTACAGTGTTACTGTGCTGTTATGCTGATGTGTTTACTGTAGTGTATGAGTTTACTGTAATGTTATTCCACAGTGTTACTGTGCTGTTATTCTGATTTGTTTTCTGTAGTGTATGTGTTTCTGTAATGTTAATCTACAGTGTTACTGTGCTGTTATGCTGACGTGTTTACTGTATTGTTATTCTACAGTGCTACTGTGCTGTCATTCTGATGTGTTTACTGTACTGTATGTGTTTACTGTATGTTATTCTACACTGTTACTGTGCTGTTATTCTGATGTGTTTACTGTACTGTATGTGTTTACTGTACATTATTCTACAGTATTACCGTGCTGTTATTCTGATGTTTTTACTGTAGTGTATGTGTTTACTGTAATGTTATTCTACAGTGTTACTGTGCTATTTTTCTAAGGTGTTTACTGTAGTGGATGTGTTTACTGTATGTTATTCTCCAGTGTTGCTGTGTTGTTATTCTGATATGTTTACTGTAGTGTATGTGTTGACTGTATGTTATTCTACAGTGTTACTGTGCTGTTATGTTGATGTGTTTACTGTATTGTTATTCTACAGTGTTACTGTGCTGTTATTCTGATGTGTTTACTGTAGTGTATGTGTTTACAGTAATGTTATTCTACTGTGTTACTGTGCTGTTATTCTGATGTTTTTACTGTACTGTATGGGTTTACTGTATGTTCTTCTACAGTGTTACTGTGCTGTTATTCTGATATGTTTACTGTACTGTATGTTTTTAGTGTATGTTATTCTACAGTGTTACTGTGCTGTTATTCTGATGTTTTTACTGTAATGTATGTGTTTACTGTAATGTTATTCTACAGTGTTACTGTGCTGTTATTCTGCTGTGTTTACTGTAGTGTATGTGTTTACTGTAATGTTATTCTACAGTGTTACTGTGCTGTTAATCTGATGCGTTTACTGTACTGTATGTGTTTACTGTATGTTATTCAACAGTGTTACTGTGCTGTTATGCTGATGTGTTTACTGTACTGTATGTGTTTACTGTAATGTTATTCTACAGTGTTACTGTGCTGTTATTCTGAGCTGTTTACTGTAGTGTATGTGTTTACTGTATGTTATTCTACAGTGTTACTGTGCTGTTATGCTGATGTATTTACTGTAGTGTATGTGTTTACTGTATGTTATTCTACAGTGTTACTGTGCTGTTACTCTGATGTGTTTACTGTAGTGTATGTGTTTACTGTATGTTATTCTACAGTGTTACTGTGCTGTTATGCTGATGTGTTTACTGTAGTGTATGTGTTTACTGTATGTTATTCTACAGTGTTACTGTGCTGTTATTCTGCTGTGTTTACTGTAGTGTATGTGTCTACTGTATGTTATTCTACAGTGTTACTGTACTGTTATTCTGAGCTGTTTACTGTAGTGTATGTGTTTACTGTATTGTTATTCTACAGTGTTACTGTCCTGTTATGCTGATGTGTTTACTGTAGTGTATGTGTTGTCTTTACTGTATATTATTCTACAGTGTTATTGTGCTGTTATTCTGAGCTGTTTACTGTAGTGTATGTGTTTACTGTATTGTTATTCTACAGTGTTACTGTGCTATTATTCTGATGTGTTTACTGTACTGTATGTGTTTACTGTAATGTTATTCTATAGTGTTACTGTGCTGTTATGCTGATGTGTTTACTGTATGGTATGTGTTTACTGTATGGTATTCTACAGCGTTACTGTGCTGTTATGCTGATGTGTTTACTGTATGGTATGTGTTTACTGTATGGTATTCTACAGCGTTACTGTGCTGTTATGCTGATGTGTTTACTGTATGGTATGTGTTTACTGTATGTTATTCTACAGTGTTACTGTGCTGTTATGCTGATGTGTTTACTGTAGTGTATGAGTTTAATGTAATGTTATTCCACAGTGTTACTGTGCTGTTATTCTGATTTGTTTTCTGTAGTGTATGTGTTTCTGTAATGATAATCTACAGTGTTACTGTGCTGTTATTCTGATGTGTTTACTGTACTGTATGTGTTTACTGTATGTTATTCTACACTGTTACTGTGCTGTTATTCTGATGTGTTTACTGTACTGTATGTGTTTACTGTACGTTATTCTACAGTATTACCGTGCTGTTATTCTGATGTTTTTACTGTAGTGTATGTGTTTACTGTAATGTTATTCTACTGTGTTACTGTGCTATTTTTCTAAGGTGTTTACTGTGGTGGATGTGTTTACTGTATGTTATTCTCCAGTGTTGCTGTGTTGTTATTCTGATGTGTTTACTGTAGTGTATGTGTTGACTGTATGTTATTCTACAGTGTTACTGTGCTGTTATGTTGATGTGTTTACTGTATTGTTATTCTACAGTGTTACTGTGCTGTTATTCTGATGTGTTTACTGTAGTGTATGTGTTTACTGTAATGTTATTCTACAGTGTTACTGTGCTGTTATTCTGATGTGATTACTGTAGTGTATGTGTTTACTGTAATGTTATTCTACAGTGTTACTGTGCTGTTATTCTGATGTTTTTACTGTACTGTATGGGTTTACTGTATGTTCTTCTACAGTGTTACTGTGCTGTTATTCTGATATGTTTACTGTACTGTATGTTTTTAGTGTATGTTATTCTACAGTGTTACTGTGCTGTTATTCTGATGTTTTTACTGTAATGTATGTGTTTACTGTAATGTTATTCTACAGTGTTACTGTGCTGTTATTCTGCTGTGTTTACTGTAGTGTATGTGTTTACTGTAACGTTATTCTACAGTGTTACTGTGCTGTTAATCTGATGCGTTTACTGTACTGTATGTGTTTACTGTATGTTATTCAACAGTGTTACTGTGCTGTTATGCTGATGTGTTTACTGTAGTGTATGTGTTTACTGTATGTTATTCTACAGTGTTGCTGTGTTGTTATTCTGATGTGTTTACTGTAGTGTATGTGTTTACTGTAATGTTATTCTACAGTGTTACTGTGCTGTTATTCTGATGTGTTTACTGTAGTGTATGTGTTTACTGTATGTTATTCTACAGTGTTACTGTGTTGTTATTCTGATGTGTTTACTGCACTATATGTGATTACTGTAATGTTATTCTACAGTGTTACTGTACTGTTATTCTGATGTCTTTACTGTAGCGTATGTGTTTATTGTATGTTATTCTACAGTGTTACTGTGCTGTTATTCTGATGTGTTTACTGTAGTGTATGTGTTTACTGTATGTTATTCTACAGTGTTCTATGCTGTTATTCTGATGTGTTTACTGCACTGTATGTGTTTACTGTAATGTTATTCTACAGTGTTACTGTGCTGTTATGCTGATGTGTTTACTGTAGTGTATGTGTTTACTGTATGTTATTCTACAGTGTTACTGTGCTGTTATTCTGCTGTGTTTACTGTAGTGTATGTGTTTACTGTATGTTATTCTACATTGTTACTGTGCTGTTATTCTGATGTGTTTACTGTAGTGTATGTTTACTGTATGTGTTTACTGTATGTTATTCTACAGTGTTACTGTGCTGTTATTCTGCTGTGTTTACTGTAGTGTATGTGTTTACTGTATGTTATTCTACATTGTTACTGTGCTGTTATTCTGATGTGTTTACTGTAGTGTATGTGTTTACTGTATGTGTCTACTGTATGTTATTCTACAGTGTTACTGTGCTGTTATGCTGATGTGTTTACTGTAGTGTATGTGTTTACTGTATGTTATTCTACAGTGTTGCTGTGTTGTTATTCTGATGTGTTTACTGTAGTGTATGTGTTTACTGTATGTGTCTACTGTATGTTATTCTACAGTGTTACTGTGCTGTTATGCTGATGTGTTTACTGTAGTGTATGTGTTTACTGTATGTTATTCTACAGTGTTGCTGTGTTGTTATTCTGATGTGTTTACTGTATGTTATTCTACATTGTTACTGTGCTGTTTTTCTGATGTGTTTACTGTAGTGTATGTGTTTACTGTATGTGTTTACTGTATGTGTTTACTGTATGTTATTCTACAGTGTTACTGTGCTGTTATTCTGATGTGTTTACTGTAGTGTATGTGTCTACTGTATGTTATTCTACAGTGTTACTGTGCTGTTATGCTGATGTGTTTACTGTATGTTATTCTACAGTGTTACTGTGCTGTTATTCTGCTGTGTTTACTGTAGTGTATGTGTTTACTGTAATGTTATTCTACAGTGTTACTGTGCTGTTATTCTGCTGTGTTTACTGTAGTGTATGTGTTTACTGTATGTGTTTACTGTATGTGTTTACTGTATGTTATTCTACAGTGTTACTGTGCTGTTATTCTGATGTGTTTACTGTAGTGTATGTGTTTACTGTAATGTTATTCTACAGTGTTACTGTGCTGTTATTCTGCTGTGTTTACTGTAGTGTATGTGTCTACTGTATGTTATTCTACAGTGTTACTGTGCTGTTATGCTGATGTGTTTACTGTATGTTATTCTACAGTGTTACTGTGCTGTTATTCTGCTGTGTTTACTGTAGTGTATGTGTTTACTGTATGTTATTCTACAGTGTTGCTGTGTTGTTATTCTGATGTGTTTACTGTAGTGTTATTCTGCAGTGTTTGCTGTGCTTTTATTCTGATGTGTTTACTGCACTGTTGTGTATGTGTCTACTGTACTGTTATTGTATAGTGTTTTTGGAAAGTGAGAGGATGCCTGAGGAATGGAGATGAAGTGTACTGCTTCCGATTGTTAAGAACAGGGGTTATGTGCAGAGCTGCACTAACTACAGAGGCAAAAGGTTGATCAGCCACAGCATGACGTTATGTGAAAGAGTAGTAAAGATCTGTGAGCAGTATGGTTTAATGTCAAGAAAGAGCACTGCAGATGCAATGTTGGCTCTGAGAATCCTGATGGAGTAGTGTAGAGAAGGCCACAAGAATTAGCATTGTGTGTTTGTGGATTTAGGGAAAGCTTATGACAGGGTGCTAAGAGAAGAGTGGTATTGTATGAGGAAGTGTGGAGTTGTAGAGAAGTATGTGAGGATGGGTCAGGATATGTACAAAGACAGTATGACAGCAGTGAGATGTGAGGTAGGAATTACAGAATCATTCAAGGTCGATGTGGGATTACAGTGCATCTTTCAAGTATTCACAGCACTTCATTTGTTCCACATTGTGTTTTGTTACAGCCTTATCCCAAATTGGAGTAAATGCATTTTTATCACTCAAATCTATACCCACAACACCCACTAATGACAACATGAAAGAGTTTCCTTTTTTAATTTTTGCAAACTTATACATGTAGGACATGTACACAGATAGTGTGACAGTATTGTGATGCACAGTAGAAATGACAGACTCATTCAAGGTGGAGGTAGGATTACACCAAGGATCAGCTCTGAGTCTTTTTTTGTTTGCAATGGTGATGGACAGTTTTACTGATGAAATCAGACAGGAGTCTCCATGGACTATCATGATTGCACATGACATTGTGTTCCCCAAACCCAAATCCATCCTTGGGGATTTTAATCATTGTAAACTTGATAAAACTCTGAGAACTTATGAACAATATGTCAGCTGTGCTACAACATAAAAGAACACTACACTGGATCTGTGTTATGGTTCAGTCCGTGGAGCTTACATGTCTTTGCCTTTGCTTTCCTTTGGTGCTTCGTATCACAACAGCGTTTTTCTCATGCCTGTGTAAAAACCTTTCTTTCGATGCCTTGAATGTGGAGAAACGACAGTAAAGAAGTGGTCAGAAAGCAGCGTTTCCTCCCTTCAGGTATGCTTTGAGTGCACAGAGTTGGAGTGCTTTTATTATGCATGTGAGGATGTTCATGAACTCACAGAGTTCACGGTATCGTCTTACATTACCTTCTGTGTAGATCTGGTTATATCCACTAAGGAGGTGGTTACTTACTGTAATAATAAGCTTTGGGTCATAAAAGAACTAAAATCAGTTATCAACAAAAAGAAAAGTATTTTCTATTCTGGTGATCCGTTAGAGATAAAGGCTGTCTCCAAGGAGGTAATGGGGGAAGTAAGGAAGGCAAAACCGAAGTATACTCCAAATTTCAAAAGAAAAATAACTAAGGAATCTACAGTATGGCCAATCTTAGAATGGATTTATCACACCAAGATTGGCATGGGATCTATACTGAAGACATAGACCAATCATATGATAAACATTGCCCACTGATATCAAATGTTGCACACAAGCGAAATACTGACAAACCTTGGGTCACTGTCTGCTGAACGCATGCAAAAAGAAAAAAAAAATTTGTATAAGCAATTTTTAAAGTGTAGAACAATTGAGGCTGAGAGTAAATACAAGACATAAAAACAAGTTGACCAACATTATGCGATGATGCAATCATCAAAAATAAAAAAAAGTTGTCATAGGCTATCCAATATATTTTTACTCAAATACTGATACAGTGGTTAAATTAAAAAGTTATAGTAGATCATTTTAATGATTATTTTGTCAATGAGGGGAAAAATTTAGCGAATGCAATTGCGCCTTCTAACATGATAGATTTTGGGATAACAGGACAATGAGGATTAACCTTTCAGATTCAATATTTATCAAGGAAACTGATGAATATGAAATAATTAACATAGTACATAAACTAAAAGGAAAAAAAATCAACTGATCACGGCAATTTTGATATGTCTTTGATAAAAAATATAATCGATTGTGTCATTAAACTTTTAACTTATATCTGTAACGTGTTATTCCTGACAGACAGATTTCCTTCCAAAATGAAAATCGCTAAAGTGGTACCGCTGTTCAAATCTGGTGACAAACAGGTTTTTTTTTTTAAACTACAGGCCAGTCTCTCTGCTACCTCAATTCTCAAAAATTCTGGAAAAAGTATTCATTAAGAGGTTGGATGATTTTGTATCCAAACATCACATATTAAATGAGCAGCAATAGGGATTTAGGAAAACTCAAACCACTTCCCTGGAGGTAGATGATTTTGTAGAACACATCACAAATGCAACTGAAAACAAACAGTACACTGTAGGGTTTTTTTTTTTGTCTTACAGAAAGCTTTTGATACCATTGATCATACCGTATTATTGGATAAATTATGGAAGTATGGCATCAGAGGAATAGCACATGATTGGATAGCCGACAACTTGCACAATAGGTATCAGTATGTTCACTTGGGTGAGATAAATTCAGAATTTTTCAGGTGCACTTGTGGGGTGCCCCAAGTCTCAGTCCTTGGGCCCTTGCTGTTTATTTTATATATTATTGACATATGCTTGGTTTCTAAGTCTGTGAGTTTTATTTTATTTGCCGATGACACAGCTGTGTTTTGTAGTGGGGATCATTTGGGACAAGTTCTGGACACGATGGAGAGGGAACTACAGAAGTTTAAGGAATGGTTTGATTCTAACAAATTGTCGCTTCGCTTTGGTAAAACATAGTGCATCATATTTGGTAATAAGCCCAGGAATGCATGTAGAAATTTAAGAATATGCGATGTTGAAATTGAACTCCTTAATGAAATGAAATTTCTTGGGGTCTTTGTGGACAATAATTTAAGTTGGAAAACACATATAAATTATGTTTAATCTAAAATGTCAAAGATCATTGCCATTTTGTATAAAGCATAAGACTTCCTCTCCCAACGCTCATTAGTTACTTTATATCATTCATTACTTGTTCCATACATGAGCTATGTATTGAAGTTTGGGGAACCACCTATGAATCTAACACAAACCCCACATTTTTACTTCAAAACAAAACTATAAGAATTATCAGTAAGAAACTATATCGTGAGCCACCAAATCCTTTGTCCATTTGCATATTTTGAAATTTTGGGACTTGATTGATTACATTATAATACAAATTATGTACAAAGTGAAAAATAGACTTCTGCCACAACACGTCCAGGACCTGTTTGAAATGAGGGACTCCAGGTACAATTTACGAGGAACATTATTATTTCAGCAACCAAAGATTCGAGCTACCATAAAAAGTCACCGTATTTCTGTTAAATGTGTAAATATTTGGAAAAATTGCCCGGATAATATAAAATCACTTGGGAGTTTGGTTGGTTTCAAAAGGCTCTAAAAAATTGGATTACTTACCATAAGGTGTTTATATGAACACCTGAAAAAAAAAACAGAACATTGACATTTTTGTGTTTTCCAAATATACATATGCATGTAAACTGAACAGCCTGTTTTTTGTTCAGACTTCTGTTCATTCAAAGTAGATTAGATGTGATACAATTTATGATTACAGATGTTCTGTATGTGTATTTTAAACAGGAAAGTCACCATTTAGCATAAACATTTTTCTACAATATTATGCCTGATCAAATTTGACAACAGATATGGAAGTAAAATTTTCTTTTATTTAGAAATCTTTTCCCCCATCCCATGTGGGTCTACAGCTTTTCAGATAAAGATTTGCAATCATTTGCATAAAAGTGAAAAATTAGCAATCACAAGAAACTGACTTATAAATGATTAAATATATACAGAATGTACAGAAACATTATTTTCAGTGATTTTAGAACAAACTCCTGAATTTAAGCACGCTATGCTGTTCAAATAATTTTTTTATACATAAACACACCGTGCCAGGAATAAATGATCATTTATAAGAAAAGGTGTTGAGTGAACAAAACATTCAGCAGCTTATATCATCCTCCACAGTGCTGCTGCTGTCAGCTGACAGCTGCGCTTCATCCTCTTTCTGTCGCATTTGGCTGGAACATGCACGTTTGGAGCCGCTCATTATTTACACCGTTAATCTCTTCATCAGAAACATCCTCATCTTCTTCAAAAACAATTGGTATGTCACTTAAATCTACGCTATAATCGCACACTATGCCTTCGCTGTCTCTGTCTGCCGTATAGGTAAACAGAGCCGCGCTGCGACACATTTACTCGAATGACGTCACATCCGTCGCAGCGAAAAAGTAGGTCAACTCGGAGGTGGTAAATTCAAATTCTCAGATGGGTAACGAAACATCTAAATACTTGTTCAGTGTAATTTTATGGTAAAAAAAAAAACAAAGATAACATGTGGAAAAAGGTTTTTTTTATTCTTCAAGAATATGTAAAAACGTCATGGCATGGCAGGGACACTTTAAAGGTTATTATAGAACACAAATCTGAACTGACATCACTGGTATACATCACCTAAATATGTGCTTTGATGCTTTGAATTGAGCACCATTGTTAAACCAAATCTGGTATAGAAAAACTTGGTTCAGTCTGGATAGATTATGTTTTTTAACTAAATATGAGACCAACTTCACTTGTGTGTGCTCATAAATAATTAATAATGTATCCAATTAAACATACATTGCCAGAAATTATATATCAACTTTCCATCATGAATATGTGCTGTTGTGTCACCATACTGAGAATACAGCTTTTCCTCAAAAAGGAGGTGATGGTGAGTCTACCAAACTTGATAAAATATTAACTTCTATTTGGATAAGTGCAATAAACTTGATCAAGACAAACTGTAATTCAGACATTTCCCTCATTTATTGAAGGAAATTATAATTATTATTATTATTATGTTTCCTGAATACCAACTGCTGCTATAGAACCAGTCATGGCAGAGTTCCCTGGTAGCAAGAAACCTCCACCGAAAAGGAAAATGTGCAAATCTGAGAAAATAGTCCAGTTTACATTGTGCATGTCCATGGACTGAAATATAAATCTATCATGCTTCTGTCTGATTCTGCTGTTAAACCTGACAAATTGCATGATAGCCATGTCTGTAATCAGATCCCAGCTGGAATCTCATCATGTTACCAATAAAAGGTTTACCATGAACGTAAATCTACTGCAACACCAAGCTGAGGATCTGATGGCCTATGCACCTCTCAGAGATCAAACTGTAGGAGACCTCATGAAGGCGACAAAGTTCTCTTCAAGCCTGACTGCATCTTTTGTAAAGCTGTCAAGTTGAAAGGCATGTGGTCAACACAAGGTCTGAGCACCACAGCATCTGATGGATGGAAAACTGCTGCAAGTGGCTGAAAGAAAACAGGATGAAGAACTCTTGGCATGCATAAAAGGGTGTGATGTATTCTCTTGTTCAGTGAAATATTGCAACAAATGTCTCACTGATTATCTTCAATTACCCCAGAGGTGTTGGAGTTCCGATGACAAATCACATGAAGAATGAGCAGAGCTTGTCACAGCTCATGCATCAGCTTTCGGTGTTGTGTGTGAAGTGATAGACAGAGAGATATTGCAGGAAAAGAGACTGACGAAATTGTCCGATGTCGGACAAACATATGTTGACTGACTTGACAGGACTCCACATGCAAATGAGAACTACAGAAGTGAGCATTCAAAAGATGAAACAAAAATATGCCAACAATCTTTCATTCTGTTTGCCAAGGGTGCCCCACCAGCTAGAACCACCTCTGTTTCTGTCTATAAATTATACTATTACATTGATTCCCATTTGGGGATGGGTTCCAAGTTGACGCCGAGCAATGCTGAGAAAGCAGAATGCAGATTTATTATAAATCACAGCATAGCTGAAATCTTGGAATGGTTTGGATTCAGACAGTATGTGAGACATCCTACTTTGGACTACATGCCTATGCTGAACAACAGGGTTGGTTAGGATTACTTTGAAATGTAATCCAAAAGTAATCAGATTACAAGTAATCCAAATGTATGTACATACATGTAACCCACATGTATTCTTTCAAAGTAATCCTACCCAACCTTGCTAAACAATCAGAATCAGACAGAATAGCTTTTATTCTATATCCACAGTATAGAAGGAATTTGATTTAGGTTTAAGCAGCACTCTCGCTGTACGGCATGTATAAATATACAACCCCAATTCCATTGAAGTTGGGACACTGTGTAAAATGTAAATAAAAACAGAACACAATGATTTGCAAATCCTCTTCAACCTATATTCAATTGACTACACCACAAAGACAAGATATTTAATGTTCAAACTGATAAACTTTATTGTTTTGTGCAAATATTTGCTCATTTTGAAATGGATACCTGCAACATGTTTCAAAAAAGCTGGGACAGTGGTATGTTTACCACTGTGTTACATCACCTTTCCTTCTAACAACACTCAATAAGCGTTTGGGAACTGAGGACACTAATTGTTGAAGCTTTGCAGATGGAATTCTTTCGCATTCTTGCTTGATGTACAACTTCAGTTTTTCAACAGTCCGGGGTCTCCGTTGTCGTATTTTGCACTTCATAATGCATCACACATTTTCAATGGGCGACAGGTCTGGACTGCAGGCAGGCCAGTCTAGTACCCGTACTCTTTTACTGTGAAGCCACACTGTTGTAACACATGCAGAATCTGGCTTGGCATTGTCTTGCTGAAATAAGCAGGGACGTCCCTGAAAAAGACGTTGCTTGGATGGCAGCATGTGTTGCTCCAAAACCTGGATGTACCTTTCAGCATTGATGGTGCCATCACAGATGTGTAAGTTGCCCATGCCATGGGCACTAACACACCCTCATACCATCACAGATGCTGGCTTTTGAACTTGGTGCTGGTAACAATCTGGATGGTCTCTTTCCTCTTTTGTCCGGATGACACCATGCCTATGATTTCCAAAATCAATTTGAAATGTGGACTCATTAGACCACAGCACACTTTTCCACCTTGCACCTGTCCATTTCAAATCAGCTTGGGCTCAGAGAAGGCGGCGGAGTTTCTGGATGTTGTTGATGCTTTCGCTTTGTATGGTAGAGTTTTAAATTGCACTTGTAGATGTAGCGGTTGTCTGAAGTGTTCCTGAGCCCACACGGTAAGATCCTTTACACAATGATGTCAGTTTTTAATGCAGTGCCACCTGAGGGATCGAAGGTCACTTTGTAAAACTATGGTTTTTCAGCCTTGCCGCTTACGTGTAGAATGTTCTCCAGATTCTGCACTGTAGATGATGGAATCCCTAAATTTCTTGCAACTGAATGTTGAGAAACATTGTTCTTAAACTGTTGGACTATTTTAAGTGGTGATCCTCACCCCATCTTTGCTTGTGAATGGCTGAGCCTTTTGGAGATGCTCCTTTTATACCCAATCATGACACTCACAATTAGTGTCCTCAGTTATTGAATTGTTGTTAGAAGGAAAGGTGATGTAACACAGTGGTGAACATACCACTGTCCCAGCTTTTTTAAAATGTGTTGCAGGCATCCATTTCAAAATGAGCAAATATTTGCACAAAAAAAAAAAAAAAAAAAAAAAAAAAAGCCAACATAGCTATGGCGCTTTGAAACCAAATGTGTTGTTGTCTTTTGGCTGCCTCTGTTTTGACACCAAATATATTTGTACATATTCTTCCAAAGTTATTATTCAGTCATTATGAAAAACACATGAGTCCTCAAGCAACACAATTTTCCCACCTGGTTCAGTGTTGCTGTGTGTGTGTGTGTACGCGCACTAGTGTGTAGATGAGCTGTCTGAGTCCCACTGACAGGGAAATCATGCCCAGACCACATAGCCAAAGTGTTGTAGCTGACCATCCCTCATAAAGGAAATGATACTCATCTTATCCTCCTCAAGAAACTGTTAATTTCACAAAAACGCATTCCAGCGGTAACCACGGATTCTCCAAAGAGACAGAATACAAAAGATCTATCTAGTCATGTCCTCAGATCACTGGTTAGTGTCCAGTTATCAGAACCATACAGTAAGATAGGAAGCACCAGAACCCTAAAGATTTTGACCTTCGTTCTCCTGCAAAGGTGTTCGCATTGTCAAACACCTATGTTCAGCGACTTCATGACTCCATAAGCTCTTCTCAGGCATTTCTTGATTTCAAAGGCCAAGATCTCAGAGATATTAATGTAATTCCTGAGATAAGCTGCTGTCCCTACAAGTTCAACACTTTCACTGTCCACAGATACACTTGTAATGGGTGAGTCTAGGAAAACACTGAAAGTCTGGATCTTAGTCTTCATCCAGGACAATTGCAAACCCAGACACTTTGACTCCTCATTCAGTTTCTCAAGTTCAACTTCAGTTAAACCTTTCCTCATCAACAAAGGTACCTTAGCTGCTGGTTTCCACAACCATACCCAACACCAAGTTCATGCAAGTATTGAACAGTGTAGGAGCCAGTGCTCACTTGGAAAAATTCAGATTCCCTGCTTTCAGCTATTTCACAGCCTTTGTAAACTCCTCAAAATTTTGTGATTCACAGTAGACTCGTGAATCAGCAAGAACAACCCTTGCATTGGAGATGACAGACATCCCAGGAGAGGGATCAGACTGAAACAACTGCTCAAAACGTGATGGCCCAGTGGGACAGAAACAGCAGTAGCATCTGTCAGGACCAAGCTGTTATCCTGTGGAGAAACTTGAGTCCACTGTACACAGGTCAGGGGTCACTAGACTCCTGATGTGGAGTCACGTGATCACACATTCCACTAACAAAGGCCTCCTTGCCTACTCCCAGGGTCATCACAGCCTATTTTCTCAGCTCCCTATACAGTCAGAGTCCACAACAACACATCCTCCTATGGACATGAGTGACTCCAAGTCATTCCACCAGCACCTTTCAGGGTCTGATCACAGACATCTACAAGATTACTTGCAAATTCCGGAGAAGTAGTCTGCTCTTGAAATCTGGCCAGATTTAGTTTTGAGCATGGGAAGTCTGCGAGACTCAGAAAAGTCCTCCTCCTAACATTAGCTACATATGACTTTGAACCATGCGCAAGAAGACAGGCAGAAGCCTCTAACTCCTTCAGTGTTATAGGATTCTGCAGCTGTGACTTGAGAAACTGCACTTAGAGTAACAGTTGTCTGTTGCATCACCAGTCGCAACTTCATGGAGGAACAGAAAAGTTACAGCTTTTCTTCAAATGATACAACAGACAAATGTTGTGTTACAGTTCATGTTTTTGTCATGTCTCTGGTGTGTTTTTTTTTTTTGCTCTCGTCAATATTGGTTTATGTTATTAAAACAGAATGGGAATTTAATTTATTGCAAATTCTCACATACAAGGAATTTAATCTGGTGTTACTGGTGCATAAACAACAATAATAAAAAGAAAGGAAAAAATACTTCTGTAAGAAGTAAAAGAGTCAAACAGGCAAGATTATGTTCACTATAAAATCAATATAACGTAATGGGATGGGACTATGAATGAATGAATGAATGAATGAAAACTATTTATTTCGAACATTTGATACAACAACAATTACAAGATAGATCAGTAAAGACAACAACAAAAAAGTTCCTACTGTGTACCCAACATGTCCGAAAAGGGGTAGGGTGAAGCATCAGCTTATTTATCCCTACCCCTTCTTCCCCACAACCAGTAATACCCCTTGCCACATATGCACATAGATTCCTACACACCTAAACCGATATATATATATATATATATATATATATATATATATATATATATATATATATATATATATATATATATATATATATCCATCAACATACGTACACATATATATACATATATACACACATATACACACACATATACGTATATATACATACACATATATATACACATATACACAAACATAAATATACACCTACACATACCTACTTACATACAAAATACTATATATTTACAAGCCGAAGCAAAAAACAAAAACACCCTAACCCTCATTACCCTTCCTCCTCCCTATACCTAGAAAAAAACATATTTTTGTACCGCTGTTTGAACTGGTTCATGCTTGGACATTGCTTGAGCCCCACTCCCAATCTGTTCCACATCCTCACCCCACAGACAGAAATACAGAAACCTTTTAATGTTGTTCGTGCCCACTGATGCTTTAAATGAAATTTCCCCCTCAGACTGCAATCCCCTGATCTGTTAAAAAACATATTTTTAATATTTGCTGGAAGTAAATTGTTTATTGCTTTATACACAATTTGTACTGTTTGAAAATGAACCAAGTCTGTGAATTTTAAGAATTTGGATTGTAAAAATAGTGGATTTGTATGATCTCTATAGCCAGTATTATGAATAATTCTTAGAGCTCTTTTCTGCATTACTGATAGTGATTGTGTTGTACCTTTATAAGTATTACCCCATACCTCTGCACAGTACTGTAAATATGGTAAAACCAGTGAGCAGTAAAGAATGCGGAGTGAGTTGTGGTCCAGAATATGTTTCGCTTTGTTTAGAACTGAAATGCTTCTTGACAGTTTACTTTGTATATGTTTTATATGAGTCTTCCAGTTTATCTTATCATCTATTATCACCCCCAGAAACTTATTTTCATGTACCCTTTCAATATCTACCCCCTCGACTTGTAACTGAACCTGTATGTCTGTATTACAATAGCTTGTAATCTCCTCAACTCTATTAATGCAAGTGATGTTGAACTATGTGCACTGAATCCATATTGACTATCAGTAAGTAATTTATGTTTATTTATGAATTTGTCTAATCTATTATTGAATAACTTTTCTAATAATTTGGAAAATTGTGGAAGCAAAGAAACAGGTCTATAATTTGTGAAGTGGTGTCTATCCCCAGTCTTATACAGCGGCACAACCTTAGCTATTTTCATTTGATTGGGAAATTTACCGGTTTGAAATGATAAGTTACAGATGTATGTTAATGGTTCTACAATCCATTCAATGACCTGTTTTACCACCACCATATCAATTTCATTTAAATCGGTAGATGTTTTATATTTACAATTATTCACAATGTCTATAATTTCTTTTCCATCCACTGCTGTGAGGAACATTGAACAGGGATTTCTTTCTATGAGATTATTATCCCAATCCTCAGGTTGGGAATTGGGATTTTTTTCTGCCAAGCTTGGTCCAATATTTACAAAAAAATTATTAAAACCGTTGACTACCTCATCCTTATTTTCCTTCTTGATATTATTATCAATGAAATACTAAGGGTAACTCTGTTTTTTATTACCATTTTTGATAATGCTATTTAATATATCCCATATTCCTTTAATATTGTTTTTGTTATTATATAATATGTTACTATAATATTCCTTCCTACATACCCATATAATATTAGTTAATCTATTTTTGTATTTCTTATATCTATTTTCTGCCTCTTTAGTCTTTAGTTTTATGAATTCTCTATACAGTGTATTTTTCTTATTACATGCATTTCGTAACCCTTTCGTCATCCATGGTCGATCTTGGATTTTTTGTTTTCTGTAGTCTTGTTTAATTGGACAATTTTTATCATATAATGATGTAAATATTTGTAAAAAAAGTTTAATATGCACTATCAACATCACTTTCACTGTATACCTTTTCCCAGTTTTGCTCCTGTAAATCCTTCTTTAGTGTGTTCATGTTTTCCTCTGTCCGCACTCGCCTGTATTTTATTTTCTCCTCTGGCTGATTCCGCCGATGGTTTCTATTATAAACGATGAAAACTGGTAGATGATCACTAATGTCATTGATTAATAATCCACTCACAGTGTTATTCTCAATATCATTGCTGAATATATTATCAATTAAGGTAGCACTATGGGATGTAATTCTGCTTGGCCTGGTGATTTTTGGATATAAACGCATACTGTACATTATACTGATAAATTCATCTGTTATTTTATGCTTATTTGGATTGAGCAGATCAATATTTAAGTCACCACAAATGAACACAGTTTTTTGATTACTTTTTGAGAACATTTTTCCCATACAGTCAGTGAATGTTTCAATACTAGATCCTGGTGCTCTATATATACAGCTGACTAATACATTTTTGCTTTTTTCTTCACATATTTCAATAGTTATACATTCTAATAAGTTATCGATCACAGTTGTCATATTGTCTACTATTTTATAATCCATGTTCTTATCCACATACACAGCCACTCCTCCTCCACTCTTATTCTTTGTTTACACAATTAAATTCATATCCATCCAGTTCAAAATCCATTCCTTTATCTTCATTGATCCATGTTTCTGATATAGCAATTATGTTAAATATTTTTTTAAATTGACTTAAATATTCTTTAATGTTGTTAAAGTTTGCATATAGACTTCTGCTGTTGAAATGGATTATTGATAATTTGTTATCCGTTTTAATGATCCGATTAAACTGTTCATCTGTATAATAGCAACAACTGTCATTGATATTTGAGAAGAAATTATTGTCCGGGTCTATATCGTGCTCCAAGTCCAGTACATTGTGGTCTGTGTATTTAAATGTTCTCAGTTCTACTTTTCCATGATCAGCAATCCTTTGAGTTATATCCTTCTTGTCTCCAGATGTAGATGATGTAGTAGATGAATAGGTTCCTCTGGTCTGTGTCATGGTGTTGTGATGTGTTTGTGTCCTCATACCTTATTGGTCGTATTTGTCCAGATCCTCGATGTTCCTGATTACCATAACCTTCGCTTGTTCTGGTGTTCCATTCAATTTGATAAATGTTTTGCAGTTGGATGTCCATGTCTGTTGAATTTTTCCCTGCTTTTTTAAGAAACGAGCTTTCCTGGCGATGTCTGCGTTTCTTTTGGTCAGATGTTCATTGATGAATACGTTTGTTCCTTTAAGTTTCCGTCCCTGTTTTAACAATGCCATTTTATGTATTCTGTTGACAAACCTCATTATAACTGCTCGCTTGTCTCCATCCTCTCTCCTGGGCAGGGGGTGGCACGCTTCAATGTTATTACAGTCCATTTGAATACCTTTAGATTACAGGAAGTCAGCCACCTGTTGTTCCACTGAGCTGGCCTCCTGCTCACTGGCCTCCCCTCCGCTGTCTTCTGACACCGCCCGTGCATAGGATCGAGGTTTAATATGAATTCCTGTAATAATAACGTCGTTCATCCTTGTGTACTGTTCCAACTCTGCAACACGGTTCTCCAGGTGCGCCAGACGCCGGTCTTTCTCGGCATTCTGGATCCGGAGAGCCTTCACTTCTTCCACCAGCTCCATAATGGATTTCTGCTGCATTTTAACAACAGAGATTTCCTCAGACAAAAAGTCCAGGGACTTTTTGATATCGTCTCCCTCCTCCGCCGTCAGTGCCTTCTTCGGACCCATGGTCAGATAACTCCGCGCTGGCACCTCGGGCCTCGGTAAAGCCGCACCGGTGGAACTGCGCTGACGCCTCGGGCTTCAGGTGGAGCCGCGCCGGTGGATGTGCGCTGACGCCTCGGGCTTCAGGTGGAGCCACGCCGGTGAAAAACAATCCTCAGTAGCTCCTGGAATTGAAACTCCAACTGTTCTTTTGATTTAAAAAATACACTTGGGTAAATTATTCCACCAGAGTAAGCTGGTTCTTAGCAGGAGTTTGCGCTCTTGTTCCCCTCGTAAAGTGTAACATTTCTCCCATGCAGCTGGATGCTTCTGTTTTAGATACTGGAATAAGTTTGTTGTGCAGCAAAAGCATATGATTGGTGTGCAGATGTACAGTACCTTTCAGTGCAGAGATGACCAATCTGTAAATGGGGAGTAAATGGGGGCCTCTGGAAGTATTTATTAGTCTAGTTACAGATGGAAAGAAGCTGTTTTTGTGTCCTGAGGTTTTAGTCCTGATGGACCTCAGCCATCTGCCAGAGGGGAGGGTGACAAAGAGTTTGTGACCTGGGTGGGAGGGATCGGCCACAATTTTCCTTGCTTGCCTCAGGGCCCTGGAGGTGTACAGGTCCTGTAGGGATGTCAGATTGCAGTTGATCACCTTCTTCATTGCGTAGATGATAGCAGACTGCTCCTGTCCTTAGCAGTGGCAGCAGCGTACTGGGCGGTCATGGAAGAGGAGATGATGGACTCAGTGGTGGCAGTGTAGAAGTTCACCATCAATATTTTGGCAGGTTGATCTTCCTCAGCTGCTGCAGATAGTGCATCCTCTATTCTCTTGACATTCAGCTCCCACTAAAAAGCTGCTGTTTAGTTGGCAGCAACTTGGCTTAGTGTTGCCTCACAGCAAGAAGGTTGTGGGATTGCTTCCCACCTTGTCATTTCTATGTAGAATGTGTATGTTATTATCATGTTTGCATGGGATCCCCCTGGGTGCTCCAGCTTCCTCCCACATCCAAAGACATGTGGGTTAGGCAAATTGGTATCTTTAAATTGACTGTAGATGTGAATGTGGTTGTCTGTCTATATGTGGCCCTGTGATAGGCTGGCATTCTGTTCAGAGTGTACCCTGCCTTTCACCCTATGACTGCTGGGATAGGTTTCGGCCCCATCATGACCCTGAATTGAGTAAGTGGGTATAGAGAATAAATTCATGGTGTATATTTCACACAGGTGTCTTTTGTAGGTTTTGACACAATGAGGCTCCATGTCTGTTTCTAACTATAATAATTACTCACAGTATAATTATTAATTCAGATAAATAAAGAACATATACAGCTGATGCATGCTGTGATGGCAGCAATGCTTTCTAGTTGCAGTTTCCCTCTTCTACCACTAGATTCTGAGCGTATGCATGGTCAGAACTGTGTGCATATTTACATAGATTTCTAAGTTTAATTTAACTTAATTCACCAGGTTAGTCCCATTGAGATCAAGAACTCTTTTGCAGGGGAGACCTGGGCAATTATAAAGTTTTCAATTCACCTAACCTGCATGTCTTTAAATATGGGATGAAACCGGAGCACCGGTAGGAAACCCACAAAAACACAGGGAGAACATGCAAACTCCACACAAAAAGGTCACAGGTGGGAATCAATCCCATGACCTTCTTGCTGTGAGGCAACAGTGCTAACCACTAATCCATTGTGCTGCCAGTTCAAGTAAGTACATGTTTGTAACTTCCACACTGTGTAGAGATGTTCGTATGCATGTTTTAAACACAAATCTGTGTGTATGAACGAGTGATAAATGAGGACTAATACCAGCGAGTATGTCCAAGTGCATGTGTGTGAGAGCTGAGGGTGAGAGATGTCCCTTGCAGATGTGAGAAAACATGTTAGACTGCATGTATCTAACACTCTAATTGGCAGAATGAAATCAGAGAAGACTAAAGTAAATTGAAGGTAATTTAATGAGTCGAGTTGAAAGAGAAGCGATAGTGTGCCGAACTGTGGGAAAGGTTCTGCGCTCAAAGACTGGAGTGTGTCTGCATTTACAGCTGTGAACTTGTACAGTCTGGTGAACTCTCGCTCGCTTCGACTTCAGAGGATTCATTTGTTGGGGTTGCCATGGCGATGGGGAGGCTTGCTTTGGCGGCCCATAATTTCCAGAGCGCCTGTCTGCATGTGACACGTCCTTTTCAGCAAGGCTTTGTTTTGGTGCTGATTTACGTGTGTTTGTTGCACTGCGCCACCACCTCCTACTCATATCCAGATTGGGGGAGGAAAACCTGTCGGCGATCAGTAATGTCACGATCCGGTGGAAACCTATTAGTCATCTTGACTTTTGCTGATGGAATGGATTGCTGTAGATATTAAATCATCATTTGGGTTGGAAGAATTTGGTAATCTATCAGGCAGATTCATACAGCCAATCCTCAGCTCCAGTTATTGCTTTTAGTTTCTACCGCTGTTTGAAACATGCTTTTCTCACCACATTTCCCGGCTCCCCCCACTCCTAGTAGGTGGTCTTACAGCCGTTGTCCAATCACAGGCCTGCCCTTTACCCCGTCCCTCTGCAGTCAGCCTGTTAAGGACTTTTTCTTTCTTTTTGCTTCTTTCCTTCTGCCCCTCATTGAGCCACTTGTGCTGTGAGCAGATGGAAAGACTCTAGTGGGGGGAAAGTAAATGAACGGCAGCGAGAGAGAAGCCATGCAGGGAGGGAGGAAGCCCACCGTCAATACCTGATGAATTGAACCACTGACTTTCCACCCAGACTGAGTCCTAGAGAGAGAAAGGATTGAAGACACTGAGCCATCACCCCAGCTGCAGGGAAAAAAAAACAACCTAGGACGTGGAGAGTAAAACAAAGAAGGAGTTACAGACGAGAAGACAGGGGTCGTCTCCAGATGAGAACAGACAGTCAGAAAGAGATGCTCAGAGGGACCAGGTAGTAAAGAGAAACTTGAACCTGTTAGAGTGTCCACAAAGACTGCTCAAAGACAGGGTGACACCACGGTCACCCCAACAGAAGCTGCTGACAGTGACAGAGAGACAAGCGTGAGATCACACAGACAGCAAGAAATAGATAACCATGGCCAACTCAGGTCTCCAGTTGTTGGGTTATTTCCTTGCACTGGCCGGATGGATTGGCATAATCTCCACCACCGCCTTGCCCCAGTGGAAGCAGTCGTCATATGCCGGCGATGCCATCATCACGGCTGTGGGTCTGTATGAAGGGCTGTGGATGAGTTGCGCCTCACAAAGTACAGGGCAGGTGCAGTGCAAGATCTTTGACTCCATGCTCTCGCTGGACAGTGAGTACGATGTCTGAACACCTGAGCGCTCTAAGTGTGTCTGTCTCTGGCATTGATCTTCTTCTCCCAAAGTGTTTCAAACATTAGAACAGATTTTTTGAACAATGGTGCTATGTAACATATAAACATAGTGCGTGCTTGTTAACATGCAAGATGGAATCAAGAAAATAGACAAAATTACTAAGAATTAAGCCTCTTTTGTTCAACTTAAGAGATATTCATTGGATAATTTGTAAATGCTATTCAATTCAGTAATGCCCTTTTTTAAAATAAAGGCAACCATTTATACATTTTTATTAGCCAGAAAACCCCTTTTCTTGTAGAGAAATAGGGTATTCCAGATCCCTTCAGTTTTTATAGCTGGTTCTTTGATTTGGCCACATCTCATTAGATCCAAAGACAGCTTCCCACGGCCCGTCTATCTGGAATGCATTAAATTCAGAGGCTGTAAATTGTGTTTAGAATGATTCTGTTAGTGCCTGTAATGAAGTTCACGTTAGTCTTACAACTTAAAATCATCATGAAATGAAATGCGTGAGGAGTAGGAAGGGGCCTGGAATGCAGGGTTCAGACATAAATTAGCTTTGAATATGAGCCTGCTGCCATTTTTAATCTGTAAGTAGGATCAGCTGACTCATAATTAATGGCACACAAGATTACAATGACTCCATCCATCTAATGTTGGCCTAAATCATTCTATTAGGGTTAGAATGAAAGCCTACAGGGGGCAAGTTTGGTCAAAAGTAATATTTACAAAACCATTTGTTTTTCTCTGTGGTTTCCCATTTGGGACTTGTTGGCTTTTGGTGTACCACACTAGCTTCAGAGCGACAAATGCCTCACTTTGCAAACACTTTGATGTCTTGGTGTGTCATTATATCCAAACGTTTGTCTTTGCCGTTCTGCGTGACAGCTGCCTGATTCCATCTCCCGTCGCCTATGGTTTGTCAGAGCCGTAAGAACAGTGTATTGTCTTTGTGGATGAATAGAGGCAGTTAGGAGAAGAAAAGGTCAGTGTTGAGCCAAACACCAGAGATATTCCCAGAATGCACTCCGTCTTCCCCACATGCGAGCATTGTTCTGTCAACACACAGTTTGTTCTGCCTTCCTGAGCTGAAACTCGGCGCTGGAGCTTAATAACCCATGATCAATCAAAAGGTGTATTCAGGCGATGCTCATAGTGTTGTGGAGTGAGGATTACTGGTCTGAATACCCACTGTACAGCTCTGTGGTGTTGGTGTGCTCCAGTGGTAATGCTGAGTTCAGACGGAGCTCTTCTCCGTACCTTCACAGCAGGGGCAGCATGTGACGGCTGGTGGAATTGTTCATCAGACTGTGCTGCACCCAAATTGACTAAGTTATCGTAGTGGAAAGCAGTAGGTCTCAGTGGGTTTACAGAGTATTTTTGTCTAAAAGGAGATGATGGTATGATGGGGTGATGATGGTGATTAGAATATGGCATAGCTGGGAAAGCTGTCAGACAGGAGTGCAGACGGTGGTGCTGAAAGGACAGTTCTGCACAGACACATCACATCACAACATCCAGGTTTTACAGACACTGAGCCACCCAATCAACCTATTCAATGGTATTCACCCAGGCCTGAACATCTGGCAACCAACACTGAAAATTTCAATGAATAATACAGTATCCACACATTTTCAAAACCCATTTATTCCATTTCAGGGTCAGAGGTCTTGGAGCCTATCTCAGTGCACTTTGGGCAAGTGGAGGGGTACGCCCCAGACAGCCCACCAGTCTATTGTTATTATTATTGATGTTATTCAATGAATGATGTACATATGTGCGATGTGCATGTGTGTGCCACTGTGCTGGGATACCATTTGTGTTTTGTGAATTTTCACTATTATTAGACACTGAACTATTGCAAAAACTGAGACTGAAATATATGGATGCTTTAGATCAAACTTCCAGAAAACAATACGTATGTCAAGGAGTTGAAGGTTGTTGGCAATTTTGATCCTTATGAGGTTGGCAAAAAGATATCACCATAACTGACATTAAATTCTACATCATGGATCACAAAGATGCTGACAAAAACCGAGATGATGGTGTACACGTCTCTGGAAGCGAGTGGTTGGGTGAAAGATACAGTATTCGCACCATCATAATTAACAATAAAGTGACAGTAACTGCACTGGCATGTAAAATCCAGAATCAAGATGGTGGTGGTCAAAAGGTTTTTTATTTTTTTGTGGAAATTGCAACCTGATTGCCTGTAAAAATGGGTTATCATATGCACCATTCATCTGAACCAGATTTTTAGTGAGCAGTAGCCATGACTACCTGTTTTGGCTTCTTCTGTAATGAGACAAATTTAACTCCATAGGAAGTTAGCGGTGGTCACCGTGCATGCTAACGTCGTTATCAGGTTACAAAAAGAGTGTTTTCAATTTTAGAGGTGTTTACTGTATTTCTCGCTATCTGTTACATAATATATGACAAAGAGGATATATTTACACACAAATGAAACAGAGTTTTGCAGCTAGCTACCAGCCTGTGACGTCACCATGCTAATGTTCGCGAAATAAGTTCAGAGGTGTTATTAGGTTCCAAAAATGGCGTTTTCAGTTTTAGAAGTGTTTATTTCTCTCTAGCTTTTACATAATATATGAGAGACATGCACATAAACACAAAGCAAAGTGGTTTTGAAGAGACCAACCACTGATGTCATGGTGCAGCTCTACTCTGATTGGCTGTCATCCCTCGCCACTCAAAAAAGCAGAACCTCTTAAAATACCTTTTAAAATATGTCAAGGTTAGCCATCTTTGAACTTGTCCAAGGTCTGTGTCCCAAGAATGTTCCCTATGAATTTGAAGACTGTGACAGTAATAGGAGTGGACTTATGCTGTACACAGACAGACGGATGGACAGAGGGACAGACAGACAGACGGACAGACACCAGGTCTTCACAATCCCCGATGGCCATATTTTGGCCTCGAGTTAAAACAAAAGCAAAGTCAAAATTGACTAAAAGTAACTATAACTCAAAATAACATATACATGGATACACCAAAAAAATCTTTACAATGACCAGAAGGAAAACAGAATGAATTTAATGCTGAATATAGAGTGAGGTTCCACGTCGATCAGTATCTGCCACCCTGTTGCAGCGACGGCATTTGCTTTCACATCAGATCAGTCGCCGATGTTGCTAAGCATGTTGCTAAAACCTCACAGACAGAGTACCTGGATGTGCAACCGTCCGAAAACGCATCTCAGATTTCAAAGTAAATAGTGCGTAGTGCCCAAACAATTATTTTTCCTGTCTCTCCCTGTGAACACGTTAGAGATAGGCTTGTATAAGGCAGAGAGTGACTTTGTTGAAGCAGGTGTGCGAGAACATTCTGCCTCATGATAATAAAACAAGAAGCGTCTGTGTGTCTGTGTGCATCTGTTGGTCGCATATCTGTCATACTGTTTTTGTATTATTTATATCTTTATTTTTTGTCTCTCCCCATGAACACATTAGAGATAGGCATCTGTTTAAAGTAGACCTGCATTGAAATAAATGTGGTCAGATCTCAGAAAGAAATAGCTGATATGTATTTATAAGACCCTTATGAATGCAGTAAAGTAAATCTGTAAACCCAAATTTGTAATTCAGTGGAGAAATCTTCATTTAAAAATGACAAATTTGCAGCTAAAATTTGGCCCTCAGCGAAAACTGTTTGTACATCTGGATCATTTCAGTGACGCCCGGAAGAAGACGGAGCGCTCGCGCCGTCAGTCCGATCCCGCATTGAAATTGATTTTATCTGTTAGTAATGTTACTGTTATACACGTCCTGGTTTCAGCATCCAAAAGTAAGCTGCAATGAATGTGAGATACAGCTCTGCATGCTCAGATCAGCGGCGACATCGACAGCGTACGACGTTCTTCCCCGACGCCTCGCTCTCTGCCTCCGCTGCGCTTACTGAGTCTGCGTGCTCGATAAACGCCGAAGCGGGCCACTCACATTGCCCCCGTGTCAGCTGTGCAGCCGGCACCATGTCCCTGTCTACTGAATGGAGGTGCAGCCAACTTGGCAAAAGTCCAGAGACTACGCTCGCTATTTTGATGCAGAGCGGCCGGTGACACCTGTTGCTGCAAGGACAGACTTTCCGCAACGCCGCACGTCCCGGTAATCGGAGCCGCAGAGCTCCGTGGCCGCTGAGAGAGGTTTATATCTTTTTAATGACTTGGATTCTTTGCAGGTCCCGCCTCTGTACCCCGCGACAGTAACACCGGAGGCAAAAGACAGTAGATTTTCAATGCGACACCACTCAATCAAACGAGCGTATGAAAAAGTCCCCAAAATAATTTTCAAGCACAAATAAAAATAATGTGTACTCACCAAATGTGCCGCAAGACAATATGAAGTTTTAAAAAAAGTAGATCCTTCCGTATAAGACAAGAAAAAGGTGCAGATGCAAACTGACGTAAATCCACAAATTACAGTTGGCGCGCGCAATGCATGCTGGGATGGGATCTTTTCCCTGACGTCTCGGCAGCGTCCCGGATGTGATGACAGTTTTGTGGAGGGCTAAATTTTAGCTGTAAATTTGTCATTTTTAAACTAAGATTTCTCCGTTGAATGACAGATCTGGGCTTGCAGATTTACTTTACTACATTCAGAAGGATCTTATGTGTAAATATAAGTCATTTTTTGGTCCAAAGACCTGACTGTCGAAGCTGGCGTGTGAGAACTTCCGCTTTTGTGATAATAAAGCAAGAAGCGTCTGTGTGTCTGTCTGTGGCTCGCATATCTCTCAGACTGTTGGTGTATTATTTATATCTTTAATTTATTTTTATTCCGTCTCTCCCCCCTGAACATGTTAGAGATAGTCATCTGTTTAAGGCAGAGAGAAACTCTGTGAAGCTGGCGGGTGACAACGTTGTCTTGTGCCAGTAATGATGATGACTTCAAAATACAAATTTTGAAAATTAATCCCCCAAATTTTCATAATAAAGGATGCACATCATTGTACCATGCGCAAGCCATATCCAAAAGCTGAGGTCGAACTGGCCAATTTCTGCCAATTTATTTCACTGAATCACATTTATTTGAATTTTGTTGCGATCAAGTTGCGATCACCAGTGTCCCCGCCCATTCCAATACAGAAGCTGCATGGTTTTAATTAAAAAGTCTGAAGGACCTATATGACATGGTGAGATGGTGAGAGGCTTTGCTCATTAATGTCGGCGACATAAACATATTACTGTATTTACTGTTGTTGTAAATTACATTGATCATTCAATAAATCTATCGATCTCTAGAATACAGAAGTTTGTGTTTGCATCAACCTACGTTGATGTTCAGTTCAAGGCTTTGCCTTAGTTATACTATGCTCTTCCAGTAACATTACCCAGTACTAAATATTTCTCATGATATCATAACCTACAGAACTTAACAGCAGGAAGTCTTTAATCTTAAGTAAAAAAGGAGTATTCTGACAAAATCACCTGTGATATGGTTTAACCCATGACCTCACTTATGAGGTCAAGAAGTCAATATAAGAAGGAACAGTTTGCCTGCCTCCCCTTGCTCCGTGAAGAACCATTGTTGGAAACAATAACCAACTGCAAAACTTACTTTTCCTGTTTAACTTAATAAATGGTAAGTGAAAATCATTTGTATGTTTTCTTTTTTAACAAGATAATATTGATATCAAAGTAACATATTACAAAACAGACACAGAATAACATGCATGAAGTGTTACTAATTAACCCTCTGGGGTCGACGCCGTCGTATATGACAGCTAAGACCAAGATTTACTAAATTATAAATAATGTTTGAATGATATGAGATAGAAACTTACTTTTTTTGTTGAAAAGTTAACTCCGCAGACTTTCAAGCCAGCCATCGGCCATCTTTGTACTCCTCATAGAAGCTTTGTGATGATGTGTGCAATGTGAGTGTCCAATCGGAATTGGTTCATCATCACATGGTTTCCCAAAATCCAATCATAGGGCAGATTTACCTCACTTGAAAAGCCAAAGATCGTTTTCAGGAGTGATGTGTTACTAATTGGCCCGTTTGAATAGCCCCTGCGTGCTCCAATGAGTACATACTATTAGTACATACTCAGTGCGCCCTGTGCCATTATGCACAGCGATTAGTGAAAGCAGGAGCACATGGAGAGCCTCTGATGACAATCTCACGTGCTCAAACAAAGAGTGTGTAACTATCAGGATTGCTCCACTAGTTTGCATGTGAATGTTACTGGATAACTCTGTTGCTTTCTCTGCATAAAGCACTGTTTACCATATCAATGGAGAACAAAACGCATAGACCATTTTGTATATATTGTTCAAAATGTGCATTTGTGTTTATTGTTTGAACCTTTTTGTTGTACAGACTTTCACACAAGACCTCAAATTATACTCAACAAAAATATAAACGCAACACTTTTGGTTTTGCTCCCATTTTGTATGAGATGAACTCAAAGATCTAAAACTTTTTCCACATACACAATATCACCATTTCCCTCAAATATTGTTCACAAACCAGTCTAAATCTGTGATAGTGAGCACTTCTCCTTTGCTGAGATAATCCATCCCACCTCACAGGTGTGCCATACCAAGATGCTGATTAGACACCATGATTAGTACACAGGTGTGCCTTAGACTGTCCACAATAAAAGGCCACTCTGAAAGGTGCAGTTTTGTTTTATTGGGGGGGATACCAGTCAGTATCTGGTGTGACCACCATTTGCATCATGCAGTGCAACACATCTCCTTCGCGTAGAGTTGATCAGGTTGTCAATTGTGGCCTGTGGAATGTTGGTCCACTCCTCTTCAATGGCTGTGCGAAGTTGCTGGATATTGGCAGGAACTGGTACACGCTGTTGTATACACCGGTCCAGAGCATCCCAAACATGCTCAATGGGTGACATGTCCGATGAGTATGCTGGCCATGCAAGAACTGGGACATTTTCAACTTCCAAGAATTGTGTATAGATCCTTGCAACATGGGGCCGTGCATTATCCTGCTGCAACATGAGGTGATGTTCTTGGATGTATGGCACAACAATGGGCCTCAGGATCTCGTCACGGTATCTCTGTGCATTCAAAATGCCATCAATAAAATGCACCTGTGTTCTTCGTCCTTAACAGACGCCTGCCCATACCATAACCAAACCGCCACCATGGGCTACTCGATCCACAACACTGACATCAGAAAACCGCTCACCCACACGACGCCACACACGCTGTCTGCCATCTGCCCTGGACAGTGTGAACCGGGATTCATCCGTGAAGAGAACACCTCTCCAACATGCCAAACGCCAGCGAATGTGAGCATTTGCCCACTCAAGTGGGTTACGACGACGAACTGGAGTCAGGTCGAGACCCCGATGAGGACGACAAGCATGCAGATGAGCTTCCCTGAGATGGTTTCTGACAGTTTGTGCAGAAATTCTTTGGTTATGCAAACCGATTGTTCCAGCAGCTGTCCGAGTGGCTGGTCTCAGACGATCTTGGAGGTGAACATACTGGATGTGGAGGTCCTGGGCTGGTGTGGTTACACGTGGTCTGCGGTTGTGAGGCTGGTTGGATGTACTGCCAAATTCTCTGAAACGCCTTTGGAGATGGCTTATGGTACACCTGTGAGGTGGGATGGATTATTTCAGCAAAGGAGAAGTGCTCACTATCACAGATTTAGACTGGTTTGTGAACAATATTTGAGGGAAATGGTGATATTGTGTATGTGGAAAAAGTTTTAGATCTTTGAGTTCATCTCATACAAAATGGGAGCAAAACCAAAAGTGTTGCGTTTATATTTTTGTTGAGTGTACCTTTATAAAGTGTCAAAACAGTTGTTTATTATAGTTTGCTGTGTGTTTTGAATAAATGTGTGTGGAAAATTATTTTTTGCTTTATTTTTTCCTTGCCTATTTTTGATTGTAAACCTTTATTAGACTTATAAAACACAACAAAAACATATATATTCTGAAAGCACAGGTTGTCCTGGAGAAAAGAGACATAAAACTTGATTATGGGATGCAGAGAGAGCTGTTAACAGCAATAATAAATCATTTATGCCAGGCGAGTGAACTGTCCAAAAAAATGCCCTCGGACCCCAAAGGGTTAAAGATAGAAGACTGGTTATGGGTCATGAATGGGGACAAATGGTGTATTGTCACCCACTTTGTCGCATGAGAGTTATCCTAAATAGCTTTTGTTTCTACTCTAAAGAATTACTTTAGTTTACACTAAAAAAACAACCCCCCCCCCCCCCCCCCCCCCCCAAAAAAATGACTCACTGGAATGGATTTCCATCTAATAAATATATGTAGTCCCAACTAAATTAAATTAAATAATCTTGCATGGATGTGCTTTATTTGAGTTGGGGTTATATATATTTGATGGAAATCCTGCACATAACTGAACTGAGTGTGTGGTCAGTTTGCTTTGTGAGCTGAGCAGCACCAACTTGTCGCTGGGAGTGTTTAGTTATGAACTTCTAAACATAATGGCATTAATATATTATTATTAAGGCAGGGATGGTGGCCATGTGGCTAAGTGCATTTGTTTCCAGTTTAATGCCACCCCTGCCCATTCTCCATCTGACGCGGAGCTGCGTGAGGAAGGGTATTCGGTGTAAAACATGTATCAAATCAACATGCAGATCCACATTGGATCTGCTGTGTCCAAGGGAGAAGCTGAAGGGACGTACTTACTAGTGATATATAGTAATTATAGTGCAGCTGACACGGTTTGTTTTGTTTGACATAACAAGATTGTACATAATGTGCTAAGTTCCAATTTGACAATTTGAAGATTTTCTAAGATTTAAAATTTCCCATGCAAATTCCAAATACAAAGTTCCTGCTGAAGCAGCAAGGCTCCTGCAATATCACTCCAGGACGTCTTTGCTCTGCTTAAATGCAGGGACATCTGATATTGATAAAAGGTGTCCTTCAGTGTGGACATACTGTATATGCCTTGTACAAAAGTTGTGGAGATGAAAGGCAGAATCTGAGTCACACTGAATATGGGACAGCCGTAAAATGAATCTATATTTGGAATGCACTTTCCTGACATTCTCATTCTCAAGATCTCTTAAAATAACTGGCACGTTATCTTCTCTGTTAATGTTTCAAGGGTCTGTTTCCTGTGAAGTTTTAGGCACTGACAAAATAAAGTTTTTCCTCTGAGTTGCTTGTGGGGATTGACATTGTTTTCAGTGCAGCAAGCCTGCTGATGTACCTGTTCGATGTTAAATTAAGATTGCGGCATTTCACCTGTTTTTGGTCGACATAAATAGATAATATTAAATCATGATATTAATAAGATGGCTGACAAAACTGATTACACTTTCAATGATTTACAGTACAGTTTGTGAATGATAAAATGTACATATCACAGTTTTTCCTCCATTGGTTTGGCTCATTTCTTGAAATAGAAATATTTTTGAAATAACATGGACAAACCTCCAAACCACTTGGCAATTGTTCACACCAGAGTTGAATTTCTCATTCATTTCATCAAATTGCAAATGTCTTAGTACATGTCTCAGTGTCTCAGTACATCTTTGAAAATGATTGAGTACAGGCAGCCTACAGTTAGCACAGTTAGTGTACATTTAGCACAATTTCCAAGTGAACAGATCTTGTTGTTCTAACTCATGTTGATTCTTGGTCTAATGGTTGTTTGCTCCTAAACATGTCAGCTTCATTTCATTGTATAGGTTATCACATGTACTATAGTCTGTTCAATTGTCAAAATACGTCAAGAACCTAATACCATGAATACTCTATATACTTTTACACATCTTAAACACATAAAGTATTTATGTGTTTTTTGAGGAACCATCTATGCATTTACACATTTTACAGCCTTTGTAAACATTTAAACTTGTTTTTAAAGAACTTTCTATTCTTTCACACATTTTACACCCTTTTCAAACATTTTAAACATGTTTTTAAAGAACTTTCTATTCTTCTATTTTTGCCTTCTCTCATATTTTAAACATAGTTTTGTTTAAACATTTAAACATCTCTGTGTTTTTAAATGTCTGGCATAACTAACACA